>NW_022196910.1:13812431-13884011 GCF_008632895.1 Mastomys coucha | reverse complement strand
CACTGAGTGACAGAGGTTTTACTGTGGGACATGGTGAGCTTGGTGGCAGTGTGTGCTGGCACTTGTGGGCAGCTGACCTGCTTTCCCTAAAACCCCACATCTCTGTGTCCAGGAGCCAAAAGTTACAAAAAGGTGTCCTGTGTGTGTAGTGGAAAAAAAACCACGCAGAGTGAAGGGACAGTTGGGGGGGGGGTGCTGTGGAGGAGCCTGCCAGGCTCAGGTTCCAGGCTCCCTTCCACAGAGGATTAGCTCTGGCTTTGGCAATAGGCAGGTCTGGGTAGCAGTAGGGGGTGCCCCTTGTTCCTGTACGCCACCCTCACCTCTGCCTTCTTAAGGTGGACTCCTGGTGCATGAGTCCTGGTATCCTTTAAAAATTCTCCCATGGCAAATGGAAGTGTCCTGGCATGATTGTAGTAATGGCAGCACGTATTTACTGAGAGTCTCCTCTGCTCCAGGCCAAAGGCCTTAGTGACATCAGCTCATGCCACTTCAACTTGTGGGAATCATAGGAGGAATCTTCTGGAATATTGATACTGAGACTAGTGTTTAAAATAAAATTATCCACCTGAGTAGGGTGGTTCATATCTATAATCTAAGTACTAGGGAGGCCGAGGCAGAAGGGAAATTGTTGAAGGTTCAATGCTAGCCTAGGCTACATAGTGAATACCAGACCATCCAAGGAAACATAGCAAATTATACCTCAAAAAGCCAAAATCAAAACCAAAATGAATGAATTTATAGGCATCTTCACTTGAAATATAAAAATTCTAAATAAGTTGGGCAGTGGTGGCACACGCCTTAAATCCCAGCACTTGGGAGGCAGAGGTAGGTGGATTTCTGAGTTTGAGGCCACCCTGGTCCATAGAACAGCCAGGGCTACACAGAGAAACCCTGTCTCAAAAAACCAAACAAAACAATCTAAATAAAAATTAACATAGGAAAATGTACAAACACAAGCTGTCTGTTTAGTAAGTTATCACAAATGATTGGACTTGTGCACCAGTTCCTGGGTAGAAGCATGACCTTCCCGGGTCCTCAGGAGTCCCTGGGAGCCTGACCTCTGACCTCTGAGCCCCATCAGTTTTCTCCAATGTAGCCGCTATGGATCTTGAATACCATGGGTTAAACTTATGTTTGTGTGATGAACTACACACTGTGTGCCTTTGTGACTGGCTTCTTATCTAACTTGCCATTGTGCAAGACTTATCCAACAGAGTGTATGTGGAAATGATCCCCTGACCGTTCTTGATGCCTGGCATTCCCACACTTGACTGTACAGCATTTAAAATAATTTCTTTATGTAGGGCTGACAAGATGGCTCAGTAGGTAGAGGCACTTTGCCACCAAGCCTGACCTGAGTTCAATCCCCAGGACCCATATGGTAGAAAGAGAGAACAATAAATAAATATAACTAAATTTTAAAAGGGTATTGATTTACTTATTTCATGTGTGTGGTCACATACATACATACAAAGACAGACAATAAATAAATGTAACTGGAAATTTTAAAAGCATTTCTTTTTATTCAGTGGGGTGTGTGTGTGTGTGTGTGTGTGTGTGTGTGTGTATGTGTGTGTGTATGTCTGTGTGTGTATACATTTGTGCCACAGCTCAGGTATGGAGGGAGAAGACAACCTGAAGCAGTCAGTTCTGTCCTTCTAAAACCCTACCCTGTGGGCCCTGGGGTCAAAGGTCATCAGTCTCAGCAGCAAACACCTTTGCCAGCTGAGCCATGTCTCCCTGGTCCAACCATCCTGTGTTTTATGTAACCGTTCTGCTATTGCTAAGTTACTCTACTCACTGTCAAAATTCTTCCTTCTACTCCTGGACTCGAGTCTTGCTAGCTGCGGAAATGTGCCCAGGACTCAGCCTTAATTTGTGTCTGCTTCTGGAAGTGATCATGTCCAAATCCTCTTAGTTCCTATCTGATTAAAAGCCCTACTATGTGCCAGTCATAGTTTCAGAGTGGTTAAGAGAGAATAGCCTAGAGCCCCAGGAGCATATCTGTGGTTGGCCCATCCATTCCCTCTGTCCTTTCTCCATGGCCATTTTAGTTTAACCATTGCCTGCTTATCCATCTCACCTCAGCCTGATGCCCTTTCTTCTAGGGAGCTGTCTATAGCCCCTGCGAACACTGGCCACTGTTGGGCCCTATTTGGCCCTGGTTTGGGCCTTGAGGACAAACCTGAGCCTGGCTCGAGTTTTGTAAACTGTCTCAGTCACTTCTGTACTGGAGTGACTCAGCATGACTTGCTTAAGCCTGTCTTTGCCTAGCTATTGCTGACTTAGAGTAACTTTTTTGGCTGTCAGTCACCCCATACCCTTCCTCAACTTTCCCCTCCTGCTATGTCATCTCACCTCAGCAGAAAACTCTGTCTCCCCTCTCAGCCCTTTTTAAAGAAAAGATCGATACAATAAAGCGAGTTCCTGCTTTGACAGACTCCCAGCCCGGGGTAGTTATTCTCCTGAAGCTTGGGGTGGTTATTCTCCTGATGGCAGGAGATTCAAGCTGCAACACTCACCATCCCGCTCAGCCCGAGAGAGGCTCAGCTGGACCGGGTTCTCTCTCTCTCTCTCTCTCTCTCTCTCTCTCTCTCTCTCTCTCTCTCCTGGTTCTGCAGGCAGAGAGCCTGGCAGAATTGGTGCCCAAAGTGGGGCACAAACCCACGACCCTGGGATTAAGAGTCCCATGCTCTGCCGACTGAGATAGCCGGGCTCGGGTTTGTCCTCAAGGCCCAAACCAGGGCCAAATAGGGTCCAACAGGCCACTGCTCACTGAAAGAGGGCTATGTTATATACTGACCCTTCTCCTTTGAGCTCCTGCAGGGCCAAGACCCGTCCTATCCTCAATGGCCGTCTTGGCTCTGGTACATTCTCAGCACAAATTAAAAGAACCTTTGTCAAATGTGATGCTACAGGCTTGTACCCCCAGCACTTGGAAGACTGAGTGGGACTATTGCTATGAGCTTGAGGCACAGCCTGGGCTACATAATTAGCTATGGGGTGACAGAGAGAGGGAGTAGGGAGGGTGAAGGAGAGGGAGAGAGGAACTCAGACTGGCAGCAAGTAGCTGCTCAGTTAGCATGCCGAGGACTTAGCACTTGCCTTGACAGCAGAACCATTCCAGCTAGCTGTTGGGGGCACTTGGGCAGGTGAGCAGATGTAAGGGATAAGAATCCCTTGCACTGTCTGAGCCTCTGCTCCCTTCTCAGTTAAATAGGAAGAGCGAGAATTGCCTGTGTTGGGTGCTTGGAAGCAAAGAAAACACAGGAAGTGGCTGGTGCCTAGTAACAGCTCTACCGACTGCTCCTTGCAATCAGCTTAGGAAGCCATTTTCCCATTTTCCCAAATGTAATCAGGGCTGCACCTGCGGAGGGAAAGGTGGCCAGTCTCGTGAGGAAATGAAGCACTCAGGCCCTCGGGAACTTGCCTGCAGCAACAGATACGCAAGGTCATTGACAGAGCTGGGATAGAGGCTGTGAGCTGTTACCTTGAAAGACTTGGGTCAGAACTTTAAAAACAGTGTTTGCACACGCTGCAAAGGCCCGGCTCCACTTCCTCTGTCACCTGCTGTTTCTGGCCAGTTCTTGGTTCTGGAAGAGTCAGCTGAATCCAGCTTCCTTTGAAGTCCAAACTCTGTTCTCTGACTATGCTGATGAGGCCGAAGAGAAGACGAATTCTGTCCTTATCTCACAATCCGGAGAACAACTGTTCAAAGACCTCGGCCTATAGGTATGGGAGGCTGGGGGGAATACTGATGGACAAAGAATTGAAGAATTCAAGTCCAAGTGTGCTGTTGAGAAAAGGAATTGCTAGGTTCATTCATCTGTCTTCTTAACAAATAGGGTCTGAATATCTAGGCTGTGTCCATGCAGGGGTGTTAGTTACCCTGAGCAAGACAATGAAAACATTGGAGACATAAGTAGCAATACAGCTCAAAGGGTACCCAAGGGACTCGGAGAAGATAAAACGGGATTCTGTGATTGAGGCTGTGTGGTTGGAAGGCACTGCCTCAGAAAGGTTGAGGGGAGCACTCGTGTCATGGTTTGTATATGCTTGGCCCAGGGAGTGGCACTATTAGAAGGTGTGGCCCTGTTGGAGTAGGGGTGGCATTGCTGAAGTAGGTGTGTCATTGTGGGCATGTACTTTAAGGAGGAGGAAGAGGAGGAGGAGGAGGAGGAGGAGGAGGAGGAGGAGAGGTTCCTTATCCTGGCCTTGGTGTGGATCAGGACAAGGGTGAGTTAAATTTAACAGTCTCTATCAGTTCCTTAGAAAAATTAAAAATTCATGCTGGATGGTGGTGCACACCTTTAATCCTAGCACTCAGGAGGCAGAGGCAGGAAGATCTCATGAGTTCAAGGCCAGTTTGGTCTATAGAACGAGTTCTAGGACAGCCAGGGCTACACACAGAAATCTTGTCTCGAATACACCAAAAAAAAAAAAATCATATTTGTGTAAAGCTTTAAAATGTAATGTAAACATGGCTATGAACACTCAGAAAGGAGACAAAGGAATGCCAAGCTCAGAATTGAACTTGGGTCTTCACACTTGGGTCAGTAGGCTTCTTCCTACTGTACGGTGCTTCTTGCTCTAACAGGTGTCTGTTAAACTAGGAGTCGAAATATGGACATTGTAAAGCTCGTGTTTTCACCTATTCTTTGTGGTGGGCTGAAGAATGGTCCCCAAAGATGTTCATATCCTAACCTGTGGAGCCTGTGGCTAGGCAACCTTGATGGACACAAGAAACATTGCAGGTAAAGGTGACTAAGGGTATTGAGAAGAGGCATTTACTCAAGACTTAATGGGGCTGTTGGTGTAAGGGTTTTTATAGGAGGAAAACAAGAAGAAAGGGGGAGGAGGAAGAGGAGGAGGAGGAGGAAGAGGAGGAAGAGGAGGAAGAGGAGGAGGAAGAGAGGAGGAGGAGCAGCAGAGGGAAATAGGTATTTATTGGAAGATGATATGCTGTGGCTTTTGGGATAGTAGAGGGACTATGAGCCAAAGCAAGCAGATGGCCCTCAGTAAATACAAGAGACAAGGGAGCAGATATTTTCCTTGGCCTCCAGAAGGGGCCCAGACTGCTGACATTTTGATGTTAGCCTTAGTAGACTGATTTTGGATCTCTGACTCCTTGGACTGTAAGATGATCCATTTGTGTCATTTAAACCTCCCCTTTGTGAGAATTTGTTAGAGCAGCCATAAGAAATGAATACACCCAGCATGTCTTCTTACAACAAGAATCTACCTTGGTCTTTCAGGGTGGACCCCAGGATGAGATCCCAGCATCTTTCTCTTGGGCTTCTCAGCATTATTCTCCCTTCATGATGAGGACAGTATATCCCCACTTCTGGGTTCCACATACGGCATGTCACCTAGGCATATTAGGTAGGTTCCTTTAAAGGATCAGACTGATAGAATGAAAGATATTACAAAAGGGATGTATTAGCTTGGCTCACGTCATGCATGGTGGGTGTTCCCAACTGGTCATCCGACACCAGAGGGGCTAAAGGCCGTAACTGCTCAGGCCATGAGGATGGCTGCCTTGGCAGTCCCAGTCTAATGCTGAGGAATTTGGTCTACCCTGGAAGCAATGGGAGACAACAGCACTTCCTTAGGGACCTCTTCATATTTGGAAATGCCCTCACAGACCAACTCAGAGGACAGTCTCTTAGACCTCTGGTGATTCCAGACCTCACCTGGTTGTCAATCAATACTAACTGCCATGCCATAGGGGTGAGCAAGGGGGATGCTATAGTCTCTGGCCACCGTGCTAGGCGCTAGGTAAGCAGGTGATCATAGCTGGGCCAATCAGAATGCAGCAGAAGCCTTGCTGAGCTGTTAGGAGGTAAGGTGGGTGCCCAGCTGAAGAAGGGAAGCATGGGGTTTGGGGAACAGCACCTCACCATGGGGAAAAAATACAAAGACCAGCAGAGTGCAGGGCTGGAGAGAGCCACGGAGCCCAACACACAGCTTGAGACCTGAGCTCAGTAATGTCTTAGTCCAGCCTCACCTCAGAGGGTTCTGGTAACTGGAGCCGCGAAAGCGCATCTCGGTTCTGGGCATTTGGAGGTGGTGACCTGGATCGGGTGCTCTTAGCTAATGCAGCTGCCTGGTTAGAAACCTGTCATGCAGGATGATTTCATGATTGGCTTGGTTAAAATTCAACACTCTGAGCATAAGCTAGTTGTAAAAATGCATCTACATAGCATTGACTTAGCAATTAAATCTAGGCAGAAAGAGTGGGGAGTCCCTTCCCCTGCATAATGTTCCTGCTGAGAGATCGCCACATCAGATCTTTACACAGGCCTAACCAACCCTCGTCTATCAGCATGCTGCTTTCTTGTGGTTCATCTCAGGCAGACACTGACCCGGTGAAGGGGAGTAATTTGCTCAGGACACCTGGCTGGCTGGTGCCAGGTAGGGTGGAACTCTGAGCCTAGTGCTATGTACTTACTGGGCGGGATGTAAGGCAAGCTCTCTGCTAGCAGAACCTCTCTATGAGCAGGATCACGCCCAGCTGGGTATGCAGGCCCTGGAAACTCACATCCTGCTGTTCATAATTAGCATTCACTGCTCTCCTGTGGCTGATCAGCATTCTTAATTTTATTTTCAGAGACCAGATTAGTCATTATCATAAAGAGAGTACTTAACATCTTGAATATTTGAGATCTAAACTCACAGAATAAGATTTTTGTTCCAGATACCTGTCATTCAACTCAACAATATTTCTGGGAAATATCATTTTGAGGGGCCAGAGACATCCCCTTACCAACCCTGATAGAGGTCATATTAAGAAGGCCCTTTGAGCCCGGCAGTGGTGGCACATGCCTTTAATCCCAGCACTTGAGAGGCAGAGGCAGGTGGTTTTCTGATTTGGAGGCCAGCCTGGTCTACAGAGTGAGTTCCAGGACAGCCAGGGCTACACAGAGAAAGCCTATCTCAGGAAAAAAAAAAAAAAAGGCCCTTTGAGGGGGCAATAGTTCTAGTGGTTAAGAGCACTGGCTGCTCTTCCAGAGGACCCAGGTTCAATTCCTAGCACCCACATGGCAGGTCACAACTTAATGTAACTCCAAGATCTGAAAACCTCACTCAGACATACATGTAGGCAAAATACCAAAGGGGGTTGGGAAAAGGCCTTTTGAGTTCATAATATTAATCATACTCACGAGTCACATTTACAGTAACCAAGCTTAGCCTGGCTTGGTAGTACACACCTTTAATCCTAGCACTGGGGAGGCAAAGACAGGCAGACCTTTTGAGTTCCAGGCCAGCCTGGTTTACAGAGTGAGTTCTAGGACACACAGAGAAACTCTGTGTTTTACTGCTGTGAACAGACACCATGACCAAGGCAAGTCTTATAAAGGACAACTTTTAATTGGGGCTGGCAGAGGTCCAGTCTATCATTATCAAGGTGAGAGCATGGTGGCATCCAGTCAGGTATGGTACAGGCAGAGCTGATTTCTACATCTTCATCTGAAGGCTGCTAGTAGAAGACTGACTTCCAGGCAGGTACTCCCTGGGCTGAGCATAAACAAACCATCACACCCAGTCTTGAAAAACAAACAAACAAACAAAAAACCAAAATGAGAGCCCAATAACCAAGCTTAGCTGGTAATTCTAGTCAGATCAAAGACAAGTGCCAGAGCTCGCCTTAGCCAGATTGGACAATCAAATATGTAGCAGTCCGAGTTCTTGGCTCAAAGGTTACTCCTCCGTCACCTTAAGATCATTATAGCCAGACATGGTAGCACACATTACAATCTAACCACTGGGGAGTCTGGGAAAGAGGATATCCTTGGCTACATAGCAAGTTCAAAACCAGGCAGATTTATTGACTTTATTTTAAAAAATAATGACCGCGAGTGTTTCAAGGGTTCCCCGTAGTTCATAGAAATTCCAGGAAGGCCAGAGAAGCAGGCATGTGCCTACTGAACAGGAAATAAGAGCCTGTGGGGTTGTTCTAGGAAAGGTGCTTTGATCTGTAGTGAGCTGAAGGTTGGCCTCTGAGAACATGTCCACGCCGTAACCCTGGGAGCTGCAGATGTGGCTTAGTTTGGGGAATGTTTTAGCAGATACATTATAGATCTTGATTACCCTGAATTATCTGAGTAGGCCCTAAATCCAGTAACAGGTGTTTTTTTAAGAGTCAGAATATGAGGAAACACAAACACAAAGAAAGCCACAGATGGGGTCAAAGTAGTGTGTCCACAAGTTTGAGAATTTCTGGAGTCATCAAAGGCTGGAATTACCCAGGGAGGACTCTCATAGAGTGTCTCCAAGGAGCACTACACCCTGGTTTTGGACTCATGGCTCCCAGGGGTGCTTCGGACTACAGGTCTGTTGTTTTGAGTCATCAAGTTCAGGATGATTTGTTACACTGCTCCTTGGCACGACTCCATGGCTCACCCCCAGGAACCTGGGATTGGCTTCCACAAACTTCACAGCTGCTCCAGGCCAGACTTCTGCCATCATGTCAGAGTAGCAGAGTCTGCAGAATGCTGGGAGGGCAAGGCTGCCTTTCCTACCGCAGGAGGATGGTAGAATATGCTGGGAAGCTCTGAACATGACAGACCCCACCGTCAAGTGACGGACCCACGTCACTGTGAGTCACTCAGGCTACCTTAACAAAATGCCATCAACTTAAACAACATGTTCTCATGGCTCTGAAAGCTGAAGTACAAGGTTAAGTAGCCAGCAAAGTCGGCTCCTGTGGAGACTGTTCTCTGGCTGTGTCCTCACCCGGACTTTCCTCTGAGCATGCGTAGAAAGCAGTTGTTGGGGTTTTGTTTGTTTGTTTTCGTTTTTGTTTTCCTTATGACTCCAGTCCCATTGGATTAGAACTCATCTTCATGTCCTTATTTAGTACTGATTTCTACCATAAAGGCCTTTATTTGTTTACTAGTTGTGACAAAATGCCTGACGAAGAGGCTTAAGGAAAGGTTTGTTTCTTTTCATGGTTTGAGGTTACAATCCACTGGGTTGAGAAGGCTTGACAACTCGTACAAAGAGTGCGTTTGCAGTCAGGAAGCACAGACTGATGCACAGTGGTACCTAACTCAGTTCAGTGTGGTACCCAGTGGGGTGGTGCTGCTCACATTCAGGATCGGCGTCCCCTCCATTAAGACTTTACGGTGGAAACAGTCTGGTTAAGCTGACAATAAAGGTTAACTGTCACAGGGTCCTGTCTCCAAACACATTCACACTGATAATTAGGACATCAGTATTCAAACTGTGTGGGACCAAGCTCGGTCCATACAGCTGCAGCTAGTTCAAGATGTGTGGAGACCGGAGCCTGCCCTGCCTCCCCTTCCATTTTTCAGCTGGCCCCTGGTCAGATTTGAACACTGTCTCAGTTTTTTCTCTATTACTGTGATAAAAATGCTCTGACAAGAATGATGTGAGGAAGCCGAGTGGTGGTGGCACATACCTTTAATCCCAGCACTTGGGAGGCAGAGGCAGGCAGATTTCTGAGTTGGAGGCCAGACTGCTACAGCGTGAGTTTCAGGACAGCCAGGGCTATACAGAGAAACCCTGTTTCGAAAAAACAAACAAACAAACAAACAAATAAACAGAATGATGTGAGGAAGGAAGAGCTTATTTAGTTCACAATCTTGGTTACATCCATCAGAGCAAGGAGGTCAGGGCAGTGGGAATATGAGAGGACTGGTTATGGTACATCCATAGTCAAGAGCAGAGAGCAAGGGATTAATGTATGCATGCTAGTGCACAGCTCGCCTTTTCTACTCTTATATAGTCCAAGATCTCTGACCTAGGGAATGTTGCCACCCACAGTGTAACAGGCCCCCAGACCTTAACACCACTGACTCCATGATGGAAGTGCCATTCAGGCTGTAAAACACCTGCCAAAAAAACAAAAACAAAAGAGTGAATCTATCAAAGTTCATAATTCTGGGAAACTCTCTACTAACCTTGCTTTTCAGCTCTGTAGTTCTGCAAACTGTTCTTATTAACTGTAGTATGTCAACCCAGAACATGGTTTTTGTGCTTAAAAGCTCACTCTTAAAAAGGCTCAGGGTTACACTGGGATCCCGAATAATCAGTGTAGTCACCTGCTGGCTGATAAAGACTTTCTCTTGGCTTAAACCCATGCCTGAACAGTCTTCTCTGGTGAATACTCCACACCAACAGTAAGAGGTCTCTTCTCATTCGTCGTGATGAACCTCCTCAAACATGCTCACAGGCCAGCCTAGACAGTCCCTCACTGAGACCCCGTTCCAAGGTGACTCTAGATGTGTCAAATTGACAGTTCAAATAACAAAACAAAACCCAACCAGAAAAACAAACCACAATAAGATAAAACTAATGCTCACAGACATTTTTTTTATCACAACACATGGAGAAAATAGAACACATTTAAATAACAGAATACACTTCGCCTCGACTGATCTTTGGAATCCATTGTTCTCCTGTACTGCACGGGAGGAAGGGGCCATCAATGGGGAGAGATGGACCAAGTCCCCTTTGACACTTGTGTCCCTGCTATGGTGTGGGCCTCTCCATCTAGACCTGCAATTCGTAACAGCCTGGGATCTGGGTACAAGCTACAGTGGGTACTGTGATGTAGGCAGAAAAGGAGAAAAAAGAAAGATGTTCCCACCTGACAAGTGACAAAACTGAGCCTTAATAATGACATATGCTAGCTGGGCAGTGGTGACTCATGCCTTTAATCCCAGCACTTGGGAGGCAGAGACAGGCAGAATTTCTGAATTCGAGGCCAGCGTGGTCTGCAGAGTGAGTTCCAGGACAGCCAGGGCTATACAGAGAAACCCTGTCTCGAAAAAAACAAAAAACAAAAAAACAAAAAAATAAAAAATAAAAAATCCTTGCTCATTTTCAATTATCCAACTGTTTCCTTCTGTGTAGGATAGGAATAATCTCCTGCAGACTTTGTGCAGGAGATTTTCTCATGTCACTGAGCCAGGCAACATCTTCTCAGCTGTTTGTGTTGAACTCTGTAGCAGGGAAGTTCAAGCTTCTTTCTTACAGTTTTCAAGTAAGTTTTAAAACCACAATTTCATCCACTTCATATTGCTCCTTTTCCTTTGATACCCAGAAGTCTTTGCATTTCAGGGGTAAAATACTCAATAATCACTTCTCAGGCCACTTGTACCCTAGAACCCAAGAGACTGTTGAGAGAAATCTCTAACACTGAGGGTTTGGGTGATTCCAATTTTGGGATTCTCTATCACTTCACCATGCTTGGGGGTCCACAGGAGGAGGTTCCTTTCATCTTGAGAGAGGGTCATAAACCACCCAGAGAGGTAAGCTTGTTCACTCCATCGGGGCACAAGGAAAGACAGATGGAACTGTGTACCCAGTTGCTTTCCGTGGCTCCTCCCACCATCTTCTTTCAGCAATTGTTTGCAGGGAGGAAGGAGACATAAGCCGAGGCTTGGTAGACTTGATGAGCCAGGAGGAAGACTGAGTATGAGTAGGACAGAGGGCGCAAAGGCAGGAGCCTGATGGCCAGAGAAGTCCCAGCCCTGTATTGCCATCTCCTCCCAGCCCCGTATTGCCGTCTCGTCCTCTACTGTCTAGCACCTCAGCCCTTTGCAGCTGTGAGGGTGGATCTCACTGTGCTGACAAGGAGGCACAGAAACATCCAAATCCACTTTAAAGTGTGGGTTGTGGTGCTGTAGAGAACCTTGGTTCAAATCCCACCTTTGGCAATGAACAACTGTCTGTCAGTCCTTTTGATATTGCAAGGCTCCGTTTGTCTTCTGTGTGACACACGTGTACTCATGCATGTTTGCCATGGGGATCAGTGGCTTTGGGTGCAACATTAGCGATGCTCTGCACAGCAGTAAAATGTACCATGAAGGAATGAAAAGGGACTAAATTAAAGCGAATTTCAGGAGGCCGGGGAGATGCTCTGTGGCTAAGGGCTTGCCTTGCAAGCATGAGGATCTGAGTTTCACTCCTAGAAGCAATGTTAAAAATTTGGGCATGAAGGCTTGCTCTTGTGGTCTCAGTGCTGGGACAAGGGAGACACCAGGATCCCTGGGGCTTGCAGGCCAGCACGGACTGACTACTTCACATCAGTAAGAGACCCTGTCATAGTGGGTGGTGCAGAAGGAAGGACACCCAGGGTTGACCTCTGACCTTATACACACAGGTACACACACTTGAACACACATACATACATGCATGCACACATACACACTCACACACACATGAATATATGCACACATGCACACACATGAACACACATGCACACACACGAAACACGCACACACATGAACACAAATACATATACACAGAGATTAGTAAATTTCAAAATATTTTTTTAAAATTTCACCAAATGAAGAAATCAACCTGATGGGTTCTGTACAGTAAGATTTCATTTATATGAGACTCTTGAAAAGGCAAAACTCCAAGGAGAGCAAGATGATTGGTTGATGGCTGTCTTATGCCCTGCATCTAGGTTGGAGTCAACTATTAGGGTAAAGTGGGACAGTCTCACTATATAGCACAGGCTAGCCTCCAACTTGAACCAATCCTCTGCCTCAGTCTCTTGAGTGCTGGGGTTCCAAGGATGTACCACTGTGTCAGCCTTCTCAGCACCTTGCCATGTGTTTTGTTTTCTGAGACAGGGTTTGTTTATAATAAATAACCTGGCTGTCCTGGAACTCACTCTGTAGAGCAGGCTGTCTTCAAACTCAGATCCATCTACCTCTGCCTTCCGAGTGCTGGGATTAATGTACTCTTAATTAATTAGTAATTACTATGGGATTGATGGGATTAAAGGTGTATGCCACCAATGCTGGGGGCTCTTCTCAGCATCTTTAATTTGGTTCTAGCACCAAATCACAGAAAGTCCTCTTGGTCATGCATTGGTCACATAGTTCGGCCTTTGATGTTGTTGTTGTTTTTGTTTTTCTGAGACAGGGTTTCTCTGTGTAGCCCTGGCTGTCCCGGAACTCACTCTGTAGACCAGGCTGGCCTTGAACTCAGAAATCTGCCTGTCTCTGCCTCCCAAGTGCTGGGATTTTAGGCTAGTTCGGCCTTTGAAGCTCCCTCAGGCCAGTGGACTAGAAGCTTCTGAACCATGTGTAGAGCACTGCAGTCCTCGTGACTGTGAAGCCACTATGGCAGGTCCCTGCCTTCCCTGGCATCTAGGAAAGCAAAGAGTGGGAGGACACTCAAGTCTCCCTTCTCAAATCCCACCCAAAGCCCACTTTCTTTCCCTGGCACTTCTGGGTTTCAAGATTTTTCTCACTGAAAGCCTTTATCAAATCCCCAGGGCAGACCAAGGCAGTTCAAAGCCTGCTTGGAACAGAGTGAAGGGTGTGGAGAGGGTTAAAAAAATGGAGGTTGGGGAAAATAAATACAGAGGAGCACTTCAGTAAATTTCCAATAAATGCAAGAATATCAAAGTGAGCTCCAGAGAGGCCATGGCTGTATCTTTACAGTAGGAAGGCAGGAGGGGGTCCTGGAGGGCTGGCCTGGTAGAGGAATCAGTAGGCAGTCTGGAGAGGCTGGTAGGGCTGAGAAGACAGTGAAGGGACCCAGCAGTCACCAGGTAGAGAGAGTCAGGCTTAGAGAGTCGGATTAGCTAGGTGGTGGTGGTGCATACCTTTAATCTCAGCACTTGAGGTGGCAGGGGTAGGTGGATCTTTGACTTCAAGGCCTGGTCTACAGAGCAAGTTCCAAGACAGTCAGAGCAACACAGAGAATCCCTTTCTTGGAAAAACAGCAACAACACAAAACAAAACTCAAACAAACAAAAAACAAAACCAGAGATGGGGGTGGTGTTGCCTTCCTCCTGCCCCCCCCCACCCCCAGCCTGAACAGGAGGCAGAGAGTGACCCTGGTGGACTGGTACTGCTTCTAGCTTTGAGATCTTAGATCTGCCCGTCCTAGCTCTGAGTCCTTGGAATATGATGTTATTTTTCTCTGCCTCAGTTTCCTCCTCTGTAAAAAGGAGGGTGTGAATAGGGAAAGGAAGAGCATAAAAGCTCATGGGATGAGGTTGTGCCTGGAGAGGGGGTAGCTCCGACTGAGACAGGACCAGGACGGGACGCAAGGCTGTCAAGGCATAGGCTGGATCGAGCAGACTTGGATGGGGGTTGGAGGGCTTGCAAGGTTCTAGATGAGCATTTGGGAGCCAACGGGGAAACTGGGTGAGATTTATTTGTGAGGAGTGAATGTAAGTAAGGGAATGATTTCTGGGCTGTTCGAGAGATGAAACAGTTATAGCGGACTTGGGGTAAAGTCCAAGTGTCTAAAAGACCTGCAAGGTCACTGGGGGATCTCGCAGTCTAAGCTGGGGAGAGGGATGAAGTAGCATTTGAAGTGAGATAGGATAGACAGGCATTTCTTCCAGTAATCCTCTTCTTACAGATTCTGTCTTCCTGATCATTTCCTTGCCTCTGTCCTTCCCTCCATCTCTTTTCTTGCTATTTTCTCTCCTCTCTCCCCCTTTCCTTCCATTTCTTCCTCTGTCCAGATGTCTCTTGTTTCCCCCCATCTTTTCTCTCTTCCCTCCTTTCTTTCCAGTCTGGCTCTGAGAAGCTGGCAAGGTGAGGAAGAGCTTGCTCTCAGAGCCGTGTTGTGAGTGACCCGCTTGTGTATTTGCGGTTTACCTACCTGTAGAAAATTTATACCTCAAATCTCCCTGTGCTGCGGGCAAATGGTTTTAAATTCAGCTCCACAAATATTGACTGTGTTCAGGCTAACTGAGTGTACCTTGTTTCGAGAGGTGTTGGAGAGATGCAAATGGGAAAAACCGATCCTTGGAGGAGCCAGTGGGAGGCCCCCCAGCCCATGTCGGTATGAGACACATTCACCGTCTTCCTGGAAGATGCTGAAGGGCCCTCTGTCTTCCCTGTACTCTGGGTCCATTTCTCACTCCAACAAAGTGCAGAGAAGGGCATTGTGCCAATTTTGGAAGACCGTAACAGGACAGTACATTGTGGGCAGAATCCACAGGCATGAGACTGAGCTTAGCCCATTGGGACTGGACGGAGTGGGTATATGCCTTGTCTGTTCACTGCTCACAAAAGGCGCCACCTGGAGCTATGGATTTTTGCATCTATTTCATTCTCTTAAAAATCAATTTAACAAGGGCTGTGGCATATGTAGGACTTTCTGCTCCATCAGCTCCCTTCCCCCCAGGCCACACTAGGCTTTCAATCCTGCAAATGCATTTGTGGTTTTGGAAAGTGATTAAGGCAGGTCCCAGCTCAGTACTGGGCTCAGTACCACCCTCCCCAATACCCCTCAGGGCAAAGTGGGAGCCTAGAGAAATGATAGAAACAAGATTTGAGGAGTGAGAGGAGTCAGTGAGCAGGAAGGTGGCTCCCCACACATGCTCCACTTGTGGTTCATAGGAGAACCACACCCCCTGGCCTAGGTGCGATGCGGGGCAGCCTTGTGACAGGTCCTGGCCAATAAATGAAGCTCAGAAACCCTATGTACCCCCTGAAGGCTAAGATGACTTAGTTATTTGCTGAGACATTCCCTCTTCTCAAGCCTTGCAAGGGGCACCATTCTAGAACTACATCTTTCAGCCCAGGAGTTGCAACCTCCCTTTTGGGGTTGCTTTGGAATACCGGAAGACACAGATATTTACATTGCGATTCATACTGGTAGCAAAATTATAATTATGAAGTTCCAACAAAAATAATTTTATGGTTGGGGATCACCACAACATGAGGAACTGTATGAGGGCTGCAGCATTAGGAAGGTTGCGAACCACTGCTCTAGAAGGTGCTGCTTTACCTCATCTGGGAAGCATACCCACTGTACAGCCCCTCTGCCCATCCACAGTAGGTAAATAGCAGCTGTGAGTATAGCCCCATTGGCTTTAAATCACCGAAAGCAGAGATTCTTTGCCATTGCCATAAAACTTTGCCCATCTTAACAGGTACATTGGGAAAACAAAGCTGATTTATTTTATTTCGCTGGATGAGACTGAACCCGGAACCTCATGCATGTTAGCCCAGGGCTCTACCCCTGAGCTACCTCCTAGCTCCCAAAGCCTGGCTTTAGAAGCAGTCGTCTTACTTTGAGTCATCACTGAAAAGATACAATCTTCTTTTTTCTCCACATCAGTTGGCTGTCCTTTTTCTTGTCAATATCAGTAAGGTCGGCACAGGCAAAAGGACAATAAGGTTCTGTTAGGCCAGGGACAGAAAGAGAGTGGAGACTTCAGCTTGACATGGGAATAAGAATTAGAACCTCGGCCAGGTGGTGGTGGCACACACCTTTAATCCCAGCGCTTGGGAGGCAGAGGCAGGTGGATTTCTGAGTTTGAGGCCAAGCCTGGTCTACAGAATGAGTTCCAGGACAGCCAGGGCTACTCAGAGAAACCCTGTCTCGAAAAACCAAATAAATAAATAAATAAATAAATAGAATTAGAACCTCTCTGACTGCCAGTGTGCTGTAGACAACAGGGTCATAGCCTGTTGCCATTGGCCATGACCATACACTTGAGAGGGTTCTACCTTAACTTCCTAGTCTAAGAGATAAATAATCCACCATCTGCTGTGTGCCATTGTTGTATTGGGCATCAGAGTGGGATGGAGAGAGAGGAAGACAACTTGATCCTTCAGGAGAGAGTTCTGTCTATAGGGCACAGTGGCTGGAGGCAGGGTTGGATCCGGACCTCACAGCACAGAGGAGGAAAGAGAAGCCCAGTGAGAAATTAGAGGACATTTCCTGGAAGAGGTGGCAAGTCACCGGCCACAGCCTCTTCTCATTCTGTATGTTGGGTCAACCTAGATTTTGAGGATGCAAACAGGGATGCCTGGCAAGGCTCACCATCCTTCTCTAGCACATGGTCCAACTTCAGCTTCCAAAACACAAAAAAGAATCACATTTCTCACGTCTTCCTTGGGTGCATGACTTCCCAAACTGGCTTATTATGGATGTCCAGGATCCACAGTGTGGTTTTCTGCCCTGGGCAGAAAGATGATGGAATGAAAGGCATGCAAATCCCTCTTCAGTGTGCTTTGGTAAAAGAAGATACTGGCACCCTAGTAATGAGCAGCCCTGCAGGCACTCTCGGAAAGATGCCCCTGCAAGGAGCCGTCCTCCCACCCCGTTAGGAGGGGATGACACAGTGCCTACTCACATCATATGGGGGACTCCCTGGGGAGTAGCATGTATATCTTGGCCACCTTCAGCAAGCAACCCATTCATAAAGGAGAAGCAAAATAATACTGGCTACATAAATATCTCGCTGTAATTGACTGTCTTTTGAATCACAGGAAGGCTGCCGACTTTCTCTGCTGAGGGGGAAACTGGGAGAAGGAAAAGGAGGTTTCAGGCGTTTCTGGATACATGTATCAGAAAGCAAGTTGTGAGTCTGTCAAATCTGAGGGGAGGATAAGGCCCATTGCATTCTGATTCAACAAGAATTTATCAGCGCCTCTGTGAAGAGACACATTCAAAGGTACAATGTCTTAAGGAATCGAGTTTTCTGTAAATTCATTTAATGGTAAAGCAGAAAGGTCAGGCTTTACAATAACCCTGCTTTCCTGGCATAAAAGTGATCTTATTATTGACCTACATCCACCTTATTGATCCGTGGCCACCCAACTGCAAGGAACTGAACATTTAAAAACATTTTACACAATGCAGGGAAGCAGCGCCATCTTTCTCTCTACCTGCCAAGGCTAAGCTGGCTTAGTTCTCCCCTCTTTCCAACCCCCCTCCCTCGTATCAGCACTTTGTTGGACTTTTAGGGGCGTCTTTTCACATTTGCCGGACTTCAGATAAATTACAGAAAGCTATACCCTTTGGTGAAAGTTTTAAAAGCTACAAACCCCCTTTGCCTCGAGGGGTGCGGGTGAGGGCACGTGTCAGAAAGGCGTAGCGGCAGCAGTCACCAGATCCTGGGATGCCTTACAGTTTCCCTAACCTTTAGTTTTAGTCCGCTCTCTTTAACCTCTTTGCAAAAGCAGTCCTCAAGCTGAGCTGTCCTTTGAAAGAAAAACGAAATTGCCCAGTTTATGATCATTATGAGAAGGGCATCCGCTCTTAGGGGAGCGTAGGGCAACTTCCCCTGCTAAATTGCCCAGGGATTTTAAACGATCGAGTACCACCAGGGCCCCCGTTTGCCCCTATCACCTAATCTGCTTCTCGCCACACAGGAGAACGGGTGGCAGCACTACCGCATCTTATTCATGGGTTTTTTCCCCCTCCCGGTTGTGTCATGGAAACGTTCACGCAACCTCGAGACAGCGGCCCAGCTCCGCCCAGGGACTGAGGGCTTTTGGGACCCTGCGGGAGCGTGCTGCGCACTCTGGACTCCCCGGGAAACAGCTGGACGCGACCACGTCTCGGGTAGGGGCGGGGGGAGGCGACGCTCCGCCCCGGCGCGGCCCCGCCCTCCCCGCTCGCCGGCGCCCTCCCCTCGCCGGGGGCTGCGAGTTGCGTTTGGTAAAACCCAGCCCTGGAATATATAGATCACTGGAGCGCAATGAAGTAGCTTTTGGCGAGGGAGGGAGGGAGGGGGGCCTGGACAGTCACAGAGGCCAGTGCACAGCGGCGGCGGCACCTTCCTTCTCGCATCCCAGTCGCCCGGCCCGGGAGGAGGCAGCGGCGGCCGCGGGCGCCAGCAGAGGAGGCGGCGGAGCATCGAGCAGAGGCGAGGCGAACCGGCAGGAGCGCGCGGCCGGGGCCACGCATCCCCACACTTGCACACCAACTCCCGCGTCTTGCACCCCCGAGACCGGAGTCGGGGGCTCGGAGAGCCTCGGTGAAGCTAGCGAGATCCAGCTCCAAAGCCCAGCCAGTTCCGTTCTGAGCCTCCCGGGCGCCGGTCCCCCCACGGCGGGGTCCCCGCTTCTGCGCTCCGGACTCGCCTCCCGGACAGCCGAGTCCCTGCGGCCAGGACAAAGCCATGAAGCCGGCGCTGCTGGAAGTGATGAGGATGAACAGAATTTGCCGGATGGTGCTGGCCACTTGCTTCGGATCCTTTATCTTGGTCATCTTCTATTTCCAAAGTATGTTGCACCCAGGTAGGGGGCGCGTTAGCGTGGTTTTGTTGGATATTTTCTTCTCTCTCGCTCTGCTTTCTGCTTCTTTCAACCTCACCTCTTCCCTTCGGCCTCTTCGGGGCTCTTTACTGCCGGGATCCGCGGGCCACGGAGTTGGGATGGGAAGAGAAGGTGCGCTTCCTCTTCCTCTCATCTCCAGGCTAGAGGTTGAGACAGCAAGGAGAGACAGCGGCGTGTGTTGTTGCCTCCTCTTTTTCTTTTCTTTTCTTTTTTTCTTTGTGTCTTGTCTATTGGCTAGGTGGCAGAGAAAGGTAGGGATTGTTGGAAGCTGCCCGGGTTGATGGGAAGACTACAAAACTCGGTCCGGGTTGCTGCTGAGAGCTGAGATGAAGCAGGCGCTGGCAGCCGGCTGCTCTGCGCCAGGCAGCGCTGCCTCTTCCTGGTTGGGGACCCCCGAGCGAGTGGTGCACGCCCCGGCTTGGTAGTGAGTCCCTGCAGCCGCCTGGAAAGCCCCAAGCCCACGTGTTCCAAGCTCAGCAGCAGAGCAGGTGTGGGGACAGGGTTCACCGCTCTTCTCTCCTTCTGGAGTAGGGGGGAGATATTTTGTGAAAACACCCCAGAGTCTAGCTTGGCAGTGACCTTGCAGCTGTTGCTCCGGGGCCTGGTCTACCATTTCCCGGTCCCAGACCCCCAGCTAGGGACTCCAGAGCTTTTGGGCCACACTTTGACCATCAAAAGCTCACGGAGATACTTTGTACAGTTTCTGGGCTCATCCCTTCTTCTTGGGTTCTGAGCATTTAGAGACTTCTGCCGCACAGGACCGAATCCTTCTTCCTCATGTTCTCTCTGGCTTAGGCTCAATACCAAGTTTCCTATCAGGGTAGGTAGGGCCCAAGCACCCCTCATCTCGGGGATGCAGAAGGAAAGTTTGGGGCTAGAGGAGAGGGGGGCGCCCTGGAGTGCCCTGGCCCGGCTGTGCTGCACACTTTAGAAGCCCAACAGGTAGAACTTTCTGAAAAGGTTCTGTTGCTACCCAGCCTTAGTCTCAGGAACCCCCTTCCCCCATTTCTTCTGGATTAGCAGACCTGTGCCTGGCCTCCTTGGCATTGAAGTCCAGTTTTTGACACCTCAGAGTCGCTACAATAATCATTTACTTTCCTAATTGCAGGGAGGAGGGGGGTGGAAACACGTTCCTTTCCAGGGAAACAAGGTTTGGTTTTTTCCTCCCGCCTTCTTTACTAACACTTTCAGCAGACTCAGCCGCGAATCCATCAAGCCTGTTTCTTGGTGCATAGCAGAGCCATAAAACTGTTCCTTGCATCAAACAGGCAAGGATTCCTTGACAGCGCAGGGACAGACTGGCTTCTCTTCCTTTTGGGGCTCACAACAGTTGTTAAGGAGGCCTGGCTGCCAAGAATACGGTCTTGTGTTACCACGTGGAACCCTGGGACACCCAAGCCAGTCCTGGTAAAAGATGGCTTTTGTTTGCAGCTCATATTTTTAGTTTAATGTCGGCAAACTCCTTACTCAAACCTGTGGTTGTGAAACTTCTGAGAGGATTTAAAAATGGACTTTGCTGGCATTCTGGGTTGCAAGAGGGTGGGACCAGACAGACGGGCATCTCAAGAGTGCCAAGCTCCTGGGGCCACCCAGGACCAAGCCAGAGGGCTAGAGGACAGACTGGTATACAGATATAATGAAGCTCATGCTGTTTAAACAAAGGGCCCAATGATTTGGTCTAGACTTCAGAGCTGTGTTCAGGCCTATTCAAGTTTTGCTGGGATGGTGCATGCCCAGTAGTTCTCAGCAGAAATGCTTAGACCAGGAGTGTACGGTGGGAATGTACCTGAACCTCTCTGCATCTGTGAATTGTCCATCAGAATTCCCTTTGCATGGATCCTGTGGTGAACTAGGAAGTGAGCTTTACGCAAGACACGGGGGTAGAAACTCACAACCTGTTACCAGTGCCTTACGTTTCCAGTTCTCATCAGAATTTGTTAGTTTATTAATTGACTTGGAAGTGGCTGTATGGTTTTTTCAGTGTTGCCTTCTGGAACCATAGCCTTGTCCAAGCTTGTGGGTCACTGAATACTCGTCTTTGATCCTGCCTGGCCCTTCCCTTTCTGGTCTCCTTTCTTTTCGCTAAATGACATTTGTTTATAATTCATATCACGAGGAGCCTGCTTTTTCTGAGTCCTCTTTTAGTGCCGGGCAAATGCTACTTTGGAAACATCGAACTGGATACGAACCTGCAGACGTTTGACTGAAAGTTCTTATTGGAAATTATGCACAGTGCAGCAGAACTCCCTGTTAGTACTAGTATATGGGGCATAAAATATGATTTGGAAACAGTGTTATTATTTTTTATCTCTTGTTTTTTTTTAATTTTGTTAACATCCATTCTTGATAGTTGAGATCAAATCGTTTTTTTTCTGCTTTTAATTTTTAAAAAATATTCCAAGAGATTTACTTTAAATTACCCCTCCCTTCCGTGTGTGTGTGTGTGTGTGTGTGTGTGTGTGTGTGTGTGTGTGCAGTGCCCATGGAGGTCAGAAGAGTGTGTCAGATCCTCTGGAACTGGAGTTACAGATGGTTGTGAGCCACCTCTGTGCAGGTACTGGGAATTGAACCAGGGTCCTGAGGGAGAGCAGTGTGTGTGTCCTTAACTTCAAGTCCTTCCTCCAGCCCCTTAGGAATTTTTATTTTTATGTGTAGGGGTGGGGTGGAGCCCACATGTGTATGCATATTATATGTGTACAGGTGCCTGCAGAGGCCGGAAGAGGGTTTGAATCCTCGAGAGCTGGAGTTATAAGTGCTAATGTGGGCGCTGGGAGCCAAACCTTGGTCCTCAGCAATAACAGCAAACTCTCGTACCTGGAGAGCCATCTCTCTGGCCCCACTGCTTTGAATTTTAAAGTGGTGTAGTCTCTGAAGTCTCCTGGTACAATCAATCTTTTTGCCTGGGAAATCTCTCAGGATCACCCTGGCAGAGGCAGAAGGGACCAGGACACAGCCCAGACTGTCCCCCGAGATCTGAAGCCCTCTGGCAGGAGTTCCTGTCTGTGAAATAGAAAAGCAGTTCTGGGAAGGAGATGGACTCTTAAGTTTCCTTGCTGGCTAGAGGGTATGCGGGAGGGAAAAACAAACAAACAAATACACAAAAAAAAACCCAAAACCAAAACCAAAAAACAAACCCAAAACAAAATTGCCCAGCTGTCTAGCTGGCAAATGCCCCCTGCTATTCTAGTCTGAAGCCCACTGTCTTTTGTATTTTTCTAGTTCATAAGCTTGGGTAATTGTGAACTTGAGTAATTGGCCATCAGATAATTGGCCATCCGTTACAGCACTGAGAGTTTAGTAGGAGTGGGTTCCTATCAGTTAGGCAGTTTTCTTTTGAAACCCTCAACCTCCTGAGTAAATAGTCTTCATGAAGTGCTATTTATTTATTTATTGTCAGGAACAGGGTTTTAAGCTCAAGGAAGGTGGTAGTGGCTTCAGGGCTTGTCAACAGCGCTTAGCTTCTAGCTAAGCTTAGCTCCAGCCTTAGCAGAGCTGGAGGGCATGCCTGGGCATTCTCAGGCTCCAAGTTCTCTGGTGACTGGACCCAGTTTAAACTTGTTAAGACGAGGGCTGACTGCGCTGCTGTGGAGGCGCCAGCCCCTGAAGATCCTTCTCTGTGTCCTGGATGCTGGGGGAGGGTGGGGTGGTCCTAATTAGCCACTGACTTACCGAAATCCATGTTCATGTCGGACACCTCCATAGGTGTGACCTACTAAGTTGGAGATCAGAATTACATGCCTGCTTCTTCACCCTAGTGAGTGAGTCCCTCTATCAATACAGCCCGGGGAAATCCATCCTCTCCCATACCTGTCCACAACAGCAGGGCTGTCCTTTGATGAAGCGATGTCACATCTTGCTAGAATGATCCCTGGCCCCTTTGTGAGGGATGCTTCTTCACCCTCTGTGTTTGTCACTAGGATTGTGGTTTTTATTTAAATGCTATGGTTCCTGGAGAAGCCTGCCAGGGAGAGAGCCTCTGTCTCGTTTTTTTTTTTCTTCTTCTTCTGCAGTGTATTTATTTTCTTTCACTTGGTAATTTTTTGCCTGGGTTGAATGTATGGGAAGAGTACAACCTTTATTTAAAGACACCATTGGGTCAGGCTGAGCATAGAATGCATCTGGAAGCGTGACTTTAATCTCTGATCTGTACATTTGAGATGTATAGAAGGGAAGCAAGTCTCCATTCTTTGACACGCAGAGAATGTGGAATTTTTTTTTTCTCTCCATAGTATAGAATATATACATAGGCTGAACATCCCTTACCAGAGATTTATGAAACCCAAGAGGTGTTAACATTTGCAAGGTTTTGAGAGCCACCATGGCAACACAAGTGGAAAATTCCATACCTGGCTTCACATGATAGGTCATAAGTCACAACACAGGAGACTGAAGATGTGTGGGGTCTCCTCAGGCTGTGTGTTTAAGGAGACTGTGGCACACAGATGTATGGCATGGTTTGTCTTGGGGCCAGTCCCCAAGATAGCTCATTTTACATATGTAGATCTCCCAGAATTAAAAAAAACTGTCCAAAACCCAACAAGCTTCTGGTCCCAGTCATTTCAGATAAGGGGACTGTAACATACATACACACACACACACACACACACACACACACACACACACACACACTTAGTTTAGATCCCATCATTTATTTTATATCTCGTTCAGTAAATCTGTTTTAATACAAATATACCATTCTGGTGAGTCATTATTGGAGTAGGAGACAAAAGTTCAACCACAGCCTTTTAAGTTTATAGACTTTCATGTGTGTCCCGCCTTACCTACCCCGGTGCAAAGCACTGGCTCACTATCATTTATCTCTATGTTGTTACACATGGCTAATTTTACATTAGGGAATCTTTTTGCTTATACATGGAGTAGGTTTGGAGTCGTGCCAATACTCAGGGCTGCTCTTGTCTTATCTGTTCAAACTTCCTTTGAAAAGCTGCCAGGTTGGTCTCAACACTGGGGCCGTTAGGTCTCTGAAAACAACGTTTAATAATTGAAGGGTGAGATCTTCTGAGTGAGCCTGGGCTCTTCCTTCCCCTCTGTAGCTGAAGTGTCTGTACCTTCAGAGGACCTCAGAGCAGCCCTGGGATGAGACAGTTTCCTTCCCTGGTGAGCTCGGTGGATTCCAGCTAGGACCTTCACTTCCTTGTCCCATGAAATGCCAGGGTGACCAAGAGCCACAGAAAGGCTGGCTAGGGACTTTTTGAGAGTAGAGGTGATAGATAAGTAATCCCACACTCTACCAGGGGCGCGTGCTGTCTGTATTTGTCTGGCTGGAAATCGCTGTGCTTATGATGGGCTGAATCCATCCAGTTATTTAAAAACAGGAAATCAAAGGCTCCCAGCATAGGTACCCACCCTTCCCCTCCTTAAACTCAGACAGACCTCTTTTTACTCTGGAGGTCATGGGACACATGTCTTGGCTAACAGGCATCTTCTGAGGGAAGATTCAGAGAAGTAAAACAGAAGTCCCTCTGCCAACTTACTTTATGTTTATTTATTTATTTTTCTAATCCTGAATCATGAGGCATCATCTGATCTGTCAATTAAAATATCCTGGAATTTATAATTTATATTGGGGGGGGCAAATGTGATCCAGTAACATTTACAAGCGCGCTTGGTGACTTGGCCTTGACTATGGGAGGGAGGGGAAGTCTGAGCAGGAACCTGGGGGGAGGGGGAGTGGCCAAATGAAGCAGGGCTGGCAGTAAGGCCTCAGGATTACATTCTTTGTTTATCTTGAGACAGTACCAGTGCACTTCATTAGGGTGCTCACCATGTCAATCCCCCCCCCCACACCATATCATCTCCATATTTCAGTTTTTGAAGAACATATGAGGTCAGATCTATAGAGCAAAACACCCACACACAGCTTGAGGGCAACTGATGTAAAACATAGACCGAATGAACTAATGATCTGGGAGCGGAAGGCCTGGGTCTGAGGCTGGGTACCTCAGTCCCTCCTCTGAATTTCTGTGCTTTATGACCCTTGGGTGTTTTTTTCTCCCACATTTTAGTACAGATGACATTTGACTGTGTGGCAATAGATGACATCTCAGCGTTGTGCTGACCTTTAATGAGCAGCCCTTTTCCTTCTTAGTAGAACAGAAAATAGCAGTGTACCTCGACAGCTGATACTGTCTGAGTCCCTTTATAAATCCCTAAGGGACATTTTGTAAACCACAGCCTGCTCTGTGACCTCAATAAGGGGATGGGCAAAGGCACTTCTGGTAGGCTCCTGCTCAGGCTGGGGGAGCGGAAGTGCTGGGTTGGCTTGACTGCTGGCCCCTTCACACCTGCACAGCTTGCTGCCTGCCCAGCCCTTTCTATTTACCCTCTGTTTTCAGAGCCCCTGGACTTGATGCTAGTCTCTCTCTGTGTCTGTGGGTTCAGGTGTTCAGGTGCACATATATGTGCAGGTTCATGTGTGTGTGGGTACATGGGCAGCTTCCGGCACGGCCCTTCATTTATTTTGGGAGGTGAGGGGCAGGGTCTTTCACTGACCCGGAACTTGCTGAGTAGGCTGGGCTGGCCAGCAGTGAGCCTAGGCTCACTTTCCAAGGCTGGGATTTCAAAGGTAGCACCACATCCAGTTTTGTTTTATTTTGTCTCTTCACCTGGCTTCTAAGGATTGAGCTCATGTCATGCCTTCAAGGCCTCTCCGAAGCCCCAAGATATTTTGAAAATTCTTATAACTATTACTGATGAGGTTGGTTAAGAGCCAGAATGGGAAGGGAAGGGGAATAATTTGTTTAACTTGGAGCTTGAAGTTCAAACAGATGTAGACAAATTTCCTGGGGAGAGCACATCCATGAGCTCCTGACCTGGGCCACTCCTCCAGCCCTTTCAGAAATGTACTACAGTTACGACTTGACTTGTTGTGCCTTGGTCTTCCAACTTGTCAGGGCAAAGATCTTGTCACGGGCATCCTTATATCCCAGAGGGGTTTAGGAAACGTTTAGAGTAGAGTAGATAGGTGAGTCTATGAGCTGTCTCTTCTAACCCATCTCTGCCAATCACAGAACTCAGAACAAGAGGGACCAGCCAGGCTGGGTAATCAGGAACAAACAGATTCTAGTGTTGTCTCCTCTATAATCTTCCAAATCTCTCTGCTCTTGTTTTATTACAGCCCAAGGCAGACAGTAGTAAGTGGCCTAGATAATTGAAGGAGGAAGGTATTTACTGAAGGGAATTAGGTGTATTTAAAGTTGTTGGATAGCCAGAGGCACAGAATATCTGGAATAACTTCCAGCCAGCAGAAGTAGTATATGTGTAATAACTTACAAACTGGTGCATAGTGGCATGACTATTTCTCAGGTTGGGTCTGGAACCATTTATTGAGCACAAGACCAAACCAATGACAAATTGGGAATGGACTCTCTAATGCTATTGCAAACCCCTCTCGTTGCCCCAGGGATGTTTTGCCAGGAGCTGTCACAGGCAGGCACGTGGCCTCTGTTCTTGGTAGATTTTTCACATTTTGAGTGAGTATCTCCCATTTTGAAGGAACAAATACATAGCTGTAGCTTCAACTTCAAACAGCACGGGAAACTGAGCTTTAAGTCTGCAGCCTCTACAGCTTTGTTTCCAAATAATTTACACACAATACTAGATGATCATGTAAATATCCAAGATTGGGTCTTTTCTAGTTATAGTGACATGTATTCCCTTTTTCTTTGTGTTCTGGATAATTTCATTGATTGGCTCTAGCAGCTGTGAGTCTGTTGTTCTTTTTTCACACTGAAATGGTGGCTTGTGAAAGCCCGATGGTCCCCCAACAGGATTGTACTCTCTCGTGAGTCTGGTTTGGCCTGAGGTCTTACGCCTGCCTTATATCTGCGATAGAAGGTTTGTTGAAGCTGATCACAGCTTCTGTCAATCTGTCTGAGCTTCTCTTCTGCACATTCCATCCAGTGAAATATGTCCTGAGCAGGGGAATTACAAGACAGCCACTGTGGCTTCCACTTTCTGGTTGTCTGTCTGTCCCAACCCTCGGGATATCTGCCCAGCATGTCACCAATGTTCTGATTTGATGATTTGTATTCCTTATATATGGTTATGTTTTTCATTTTTGAGACAGCTTTTGTAAGACCACTCTGACCTTAAG
Source organism: Mastomys coucha (assembly GCF_008632895.1). NCBI lineage: Eukaryota > Metazoa > Chordata > Mammalia > Rodentia > Muridae > Mastomys > Mastomys coucha. The sequence continues at coordinate 13,856,870 of NW_022196910.1, read as the reverse complement.
CTTCTGATCTTCTCTCACCTCTTCCTTACAAGTGCTGAGATTGTAGGCACCCATGATCAGGCCTGGCTGTATTTTCATTTTCTTGGTACTTGTGTGTGCACACACATGCCTGAGTGTGCACACGAGGTCCATGTGCTTGTGGTAGCCAGAGGTTGATGTCGGGTGTTTTCCTTGATGGCTCTCAGCCTTATCTTTTGAGACAGGCTCTCTTCCTGAACTTGGAGCTCTTTGATTCGGCTAGGCTGCTTGGCTGATGAAGTCTAAGGATCCTCTGCCTCTGCACCTCAGTGCTGGAGGTACGGGCATGTGCTGTGTGTGTTTTTACGTAGGTACTGGGGATTTGAACTCAGGTCTTCGTGCTTACACACAGACACTGTGCCTACTTAGCTATCTCCTTAGCCCCAGCTTCATTATTTTTATTAAATAATAAATGGAAGGTCTAGTGGTTCCTTCCAGATCCTTTTTGGGTTCAGGGTCATCTGGACTTATCTTGAGGATAATCAGAAATCATCAGAAGTGCCTGCTCCCCTTGGGTAACAGTCCAGTGTGAACCTGGCATTGTGAAGTTAGTTAAGCAGCACGGGGAAGGCTGCTGTTAACATTACTCCTCACATGTGTCTCCGAGAGACACAGATAGAGTCTGAGAAACGGGGCCTGTCAGCATGGGGTCCTTCCTGTTCTTCAGCTTGACTGGGGTTAACAGAAGAGCTTTGGGGAGAAAGCCCACGGAGAAGGCCCCTCAGTTGGAAAGGCCCAGTGGTTGGATTTCAGTTCAAAGCTGTTACTTGAAGGAGTCCCAGAAGATGGATCACGTTTCTTACTGGCCCACAGCGTTAGCTCACTGGATATGGTCACTCCTGGTGGTGCAGAGGCCCAGAGAGCAGCATGCAGGCCTTGGCTGTCCACTGTGCCTATTCTGTGTCTTCCAAGTTACTCTTGTTGAGTGCCTATTATGAGCCTCAGTTCGATGTCCTGGAGACAGAGCAGACAAAAATCCGGGTCCTCGTAGATGATAAACTTAGAAAGGCAGGCATGACAGAGATGCATCTCTCGGATCTGTTTGCCTGTGACAAGTTCTGAGGAGAATACAGTAAAAACAAAGGAAGGGGCTTTGAGATGACAGCCTGGGGAGTGGCTTGCAGTTTGAAATAAGCAGGCCAGGGCAGCCTCTCAGATAAGGGGCCTTGAAGATGGAAGGATATGAGATTCTGGAGATGATGGGGATATGAAAGAGTGAAGGTATTTATCCACAGAGGCCAACGTGGCCCCGGCATTTCCTACACGTTCATCAATCCTCATGGGACTCGTGAGGCACACTTTATTATTTCCACGAGACAAGGTCGGCTCCACAATCTCTCTTCCTAAGACCTCAAGGACAGACACCTGTAGAGTTAGCGCTACGCCAAACCTGTCTGATCTCATGTCTGTTGCTCCGAACACCTAGCTAGGGGTCCTCACAGCTGAGGGAGATGTGTCTCTCCTCATGGGAACATTGTCATCCTGCCAAATGGCTCTGCATAACCGGCATCAGGCTTGGTACCTGCTGTCCCCAGGATCTGGGCTAGTACCGGCCCATTGTAAAGTGTCAATGAAGTGTAACCAAATGCAGGTGACACACTGAGATCTGGCCCCCTCATTTGTTTGTCCTCTGGGTGATGTGGCGAGGCTTACATGGGGGAGGCGTGGGTAGAGGGTTATTATAAAGAATACGTTGTAATGAGTGTAGAATGTTCCTTCTTTGGCTTTCCTCTTGCCCTCTGCAGCAGCAGTGACATTTCATCCTGAAACCTGAGCAGGTTCTCATCCACATCACACATGCACCGTAAGATTTACTGAATGGTTCCGATGTCTAGACTCCTAGGAAGCCCTTCCTGGGTGCTAAGTGGCTTACCTCCATGACAGTGTATATAGCTTTGCTCCTGTGGAGCATTTTGTAAAAGCATGAATATTAGGTATGAAAAAAATAGCAGCTTTTGTGGTCTCTCGCTGAGTGCAGAGACCATAGGTATTTCCAATTATGCACACAATTACTGCCCAGGTTGTCATTAACTATAAAACAGTGACACTTGAGAACGAACCTGCATGGGGCCCTGGTCCCTGAACCATTCCAACATCCTCCGAGGAGGGCGAGAGTAGGCATATGTGTCATGGTGTCTCTTGTCCTGGTGGCTCGTAAGTGGGTCCTTGTGGCTCATATTGAGGACAGAGCTGGCTAGCCTTTGTTTCCACTTTGTGCTGCTGTGAGCTCAGGACTTTAAGGGACAGTCCCCCCTACCGCCTTGTTTCACTGTAGGGTCACAGAGCTTGCTCTGTGAATGGCATTTGTGGCTGAGATGGGGGTCTGCTCTATCACTGTCACCAGACCAAGGATGTGAAAGTTGGTTAAAAGATTGTAACAGTGATTCGAGGCAGGCCCTGTGTTCTTTAACCGGAGGTCAAGGGCACATTTGCCACATACACCGCTGGGTGTTAGGATTTTCATGGTGGCTAGGGACCTTGCTCATACTTACATTCTCTAACAGGCCAGAAAAGGTGTCTGCCCTTTCAGGCAGGGCCCACTTGCTGCCCTGAGATCCCCTCCCAGGCCACAATGAAGAAGAGTGGAGCTCAAAAATATGAGTAGTTGTGGTGGATGGGGACATGGCTCACTGAGTTAGTTCTTGTTGTACAAGGGTGAGGACCTGAGTTTGGATCCCAGTACCCTCCTAAGAAGGCAGGTGTGGATATGCTGTAAGCCCCGGACACTAGGGAAGTGGAGGCAGGGGAATTCCTGAAACTTACTGGCCAGCCAGTCTAACTGAGTTGATGAGCTCCAGCTTTGGTGAGAGAGAGACCCTGTCTCAGAATAATAAGACCCAGACAAGGGAGATGGCTTAGTGGGCAAGGGTGCTTGTTGGGCAAGCTTGGAGACCTGAGTTCAAACCCCAGAACCCATGTTAAAAGCAAAAGGAGGGAATCAATTCCACAAAGTTGTGCTCTGACCTCCAAACCTGTCCTGTGGCACATGTGTACAAACATGAGAATATACCTGTGCACATAATAATAATAAAACTGAAAACTAAGTACAGTGAGTGATACTGAGAAAGACGCCTGATACTGACCTCTGGATTTCACATGCACATATGGTATTGGTAGTTGGGAAACCCTTTTATATTTTTCTGATGCTTAATAACACTGGGAAAACTAGTAGTTTGTTAAGGGTGTCCTTGGGTTACCCCATTTCCTCTCTCCTGTCGCCTTATGAAGTAGGCAGCTGACAGTCCCATTGTGCAGATGGAAACACTGAGGATTTGTGGCTCGGGGGCCTGCCTGTCTGGAAAGTTGGTCCAGGATCTTGGCTTAAGACTGACTACCACTGAAACCTATATACTTCTTACCCTATCCCCAGGCCCCATATTCTTGGTCTTGGTTTCAGCTAATTAGGTCAAGAGCTAATTATTTCACAAGAGCCTTGAGCTCTGCTGTGGGCTAAGTAGATGGGCCATGCAGTGATAGCTCTTCTCCTCTTACTTTACACTCTATCCCTGCTGAGCCCAGCCCTCTGGGGAAAGGAGCTGTCACCGTGTTCAGATGTCCCCCATCTGTCTTCAGTCTGGATGTGTCCTGAGGTCAAAATCCAGTTACTTTTGGATGAAACCTCATCTGCCTGCTCTTGGTTGGGACACAGTAGATGCCCTCTGACCACATCTCTGCAATGTTAAGATGTTGTGACTCTTACTGGGTGCCATGTTTCCTGCAGGAGCCCCACATCTAGACCAGAACCTACACTGTATGTGGCAGCTGACACCTCTGAGCCCAGCACTCTGGAGGCCAAGGCAAGAGAATTGCTATAAGCTCCTAGTATCTTGGGCTGCATAGTGAGTTCCCAACCAGCTTAGGCCAGATGGGGTATGTGGTGCTCATGTATAATCCTAGAACTTGAGAAATGGAGATGGGAGGATTTGAAGTTCAAGGTCGTTCTTCCGTGGTGATTTGAATGGGAATGACCCCGTAGGTGCGTTTTTTTGAATGGTCCAAGCTTGGTGAAACTGTTTAGGAGGGATTAGGAGGTGTGGTCTTATTGGTGGAGGTGTGTCTCAAGGAAGGCTTGGAGGTGTCAAAAGCCCACACTATTCTCAGTTAGCTCTTTTCTCTCTGCCTCCTGCTTGTGGATTAGATGTGAGCTCTCAGCTACTGATCCAGCACCATGCCTGCCTGCCTGATGCTGTTGCGCGTAGTTTTTGCTACCCTGCTTTAAGCTCTGGGTGGACCTCGCTACCAGCCCAGTCCAGGCTACCTTGGATCTGTGGATGAAACACACACCCACGCCCCATCCTCCCCCCCCCCCCCCCCAGCTTATTCTTCTTTTCTTTCCTTTTCTTTTTCTTTTCTTTTTCTGTATGGCCCTGGCTGTCCTGGAACTCACTCTGTAGACCAGGCTGGCTTTGAACTCAGAAATCCACCTACCACTGCCTTCCAAGTGCTGGGATTAAAGGCCTGCACTACCACTGCCCAGCATTATATAGCTTTTTGACAATAGGTGAGTCACCAAACCACTTGGCTATGTAGTGAATTAGAGGTCAGCTTGGGCTACATGAGATCCTGTCTCAAAAAAAAAAAAAAAAAGAAAAGAAAAAAGAAAAAATAATTATAATCTTTTCTATTTTTTTATCACTGTCTTCAGAATTCCAGTGTGTCCTTGGGCACTCCTCTGTCCAGCGTAGCCCCTTTCCAGTGCTCAGTCACCTCTGTGAGTAGTGGCTGCTGGACCCTGTTAGAGTAGCTGCAAAAGATGGGGAAGTTTTCCTGGTGTTCCCCCCACCCCTTTTGTGAATCGATGTTCTCTCTTGGGTTTGAGCTCCATCCATGGGGACATACTGAGTAAGAGATGCTGGCTGGAGAACTATGTATGTGTGCCTAAGCCACTTCAGCCCAAAAGGTACCTAGTTAGTCCATTGGTGAACTAGCTCTAGTTCTAGCATCTAGGTAGTTCATTGGTGAACTCCCAAGGCTTGCCTTGTTTGGGGATCCTAACAAAGGGTACAGTTTCAGCCCACCTCCAGAAGCGGCAGCAGCAAGTCAGGGCACTCTGGGAGAGACCTAGGTTTCCTTTATGATGGATGCCCCAGCAGGAAGCCTGGCCCCCAGGAGGATGTCTTGTACTGAGATGGACAGAAATATGCAGGATGGACTGGTTTTTTTTAGGAGGCCAGACATGATTTGGGTAACAGAGTACCAAAGGAGAGAGAGAATAGCATGGTAGATTTTCACTGTAGCATCAATCAACAAGGGAAGAATTTCCAGGCTCAGAGCCTGAGAGAGAGGCATTGAGTCACTGGACCATGGAAGCTGGAAGGTGGACAGGAGAGCTGGCTGTCACCCCATTATCTCCCGTTCTCAAGTTTAAATTCTATTCTTGAGACTAGGAAGCTATAGAAGGTTTAGGATTTTGTTTTCCAGAAGATGAAATTTAAGCTTAATTTAAACTCTCTTGTTTTAGCACAAAGCCAGAATTTAAAGGCCTACTTTCTCAAAGTGATCTTGGGGCCATTTTTGGAATAGTTTCTGTTATCATTTGGTGGGAGGGAAGGTTATTCACGACCGTACAAAGTAAGAAGTAGCTTAAAAGCTCTCTTTGGCTGGATTCAAAACTCCCACTGTTTGCAAAAATTATAGGCCTGGGAGGTTAAGTTTCAGTCTCTCAGTTGCTAATGGTGCCCCAGGTTCACTCTCAGATGGCCTCTGGAGGAGTAGCAGGAGGGAGGGAGACTATGCCCCGTCCCTAGAGTACTGTGTACTGTGCCCAGCTCTCTGTACATCTAGGCTCAGGTTGCAGCTATGGGCTGCCCGGGTAGGCATAGCAGAGAATTGGGGAAAGGCCTCCTCCCTCTTTTGAGGTGCCCCAGCAGGTGGAGTCCAGTCTTTCTACACGCCCCCCACACAGTGTACACACATACCCCTCCTCCCCCAGAGTGCTGTCCTCTGTGTCTTCCTCAGCTTCCTCTTTGACATGGCTGTGTCACCACCTCAGAAAGCAGCATCCCCAAGGCATGCTTTTCTGATCTGTGTGTGTGTGTGTGTGTGTGTTCATGTGTGTGCAGGTGTGTGTATGCACACTCGTGTGGAGACCAGAGGTTAGCTGTGGTCATTCCTCAGGTGCCACCCACTGTATTTTTAAGAGAGGGTCTTTTACTAATGGAGCTCGCTGAGTAGGCTAGGGAGAGAGCCCTGGGGGTCTGTCTGTCTCTGCCTCCCCAGTGCTGAGATTACAAGCACACTACATCCAACATTTTTTTCTTTTTTTCTTTTTCTTTTTCTTTCTTTCTTTTTTTTTTTTTTTTTTTTTTTTTTTTTTTTTTTTTTTTTTTTTTTTTTTTGGTGGGCTCTAGGGATCAAACTGAGGTCTTCAGGTTTGCTTGGTAAATTCTTAGCCAACTGGGCCATCTCCCTGTATCCCCAGAGAGTTACTTTTTAAAAAGTAATACAATATTGTCTTAGTCAAGGTTTCTATTCCTGTACAAAACATCATGACCAAGAAGCAAGTTGGGGAGGAAAGAGTTTATTCAGCTTACACTTCCACATTGCTGTTCATCACCAGAGAAAGTCAGGACTGGAACTCTAGCAGGTCAGGAGGCAGGAGCTGATGCAGAGGCCATGGAGAGATGTTATTTACTGGCTTGCTCAGCCTGCTCTCTTATAGAACCCAAGACTACCAGCCCAGGGATGGCACCACCCACAAGGGACCCTACCCCCTTGATCACTAATTAGAAAATGCCTTATAGCTCGATCTCATGGAGGCATTTTCTCAAGGGAGGCTCCTTTCTCTGTGATAACTCCAGCTTGTGTCAAGTTGACGCACAAAACCAGCCAGTACAATTGACCTCTTGCCAACTTGACACACAAACTCATCACTATTAAGCCTCAACCCTTACTTTCTTATTTATTCCCAAGTTCTAAGTAACTTTAAAAGTCCCACAGTCTTTGTAAATTCTTCCATACTAAAATTTCAATCCCTTGGTTTTTTTTGTTTGTTTTTTTGTTTTTTTGTTTTTTTTTGTTTTTTGTTTTTTGTTTTTTTTTGTTTTGTTTTGTTTTTCTGAGACAGGGTTTCTCTGTGTAGCCCTGGCTGTCCTGGAACTCACTCTATAGACCAGGCTGGCCTTGAACTCAGAAATCCACATGCCTCTGCCTCCCAAGTGCTGGGATTAAAGGCGTGTGCCATCACTGCCTGGTTTCAATCTCTTTAAAATATCTAATCATTTTAAAATTTAAAGTCTTTTTACAACTAAAAGTCTCTTAACTGTGGGCTCCACTAAAATTCTTTCTTCAAGAGGGAGAAATGTCAGGGCACAGTCACAATCAAAAGCAAAATCAAACTCCAACCCTCAAATGTCCAGGATCTATGCATGACCTTCTGGATTCCTCTAAGGGCTTGGGTCACTTATCCAGCTCTGCCCTTTGTAGGACACACCTTGTCTTTTAGGCTCTAGCTGCCTGTACTCCACTGCTTCTGCTGTTCTTGATGGTCATCTCATGGTACTAGGATCTCCAAAACACTGCAACTAGGCTTCACCAATAGCCTCTCACAGGCTCTCTTCATAGTGCAAGCCTCACCTCTTTTGCCAGACTCTTTCAGTCCTGAGCCATCAAGGGCATCTGAGGCTGCACCTTCACCAAGGGCCTTCCATGGCCTCTCACAGTGCCGAGCCTCAGCTGCTCCTCATGACCCCTTCATGTCTCACCAGTATCACCTAGGTGAATCTTACACATTACCAAGTCCTGCTGCAGAATGAGGTGCAGGTACAACCTTGGCTGTCTCTGAAACACAGCTTCTTTGTGCTCTCATAAAACACTTCTCAGAAGATGTCACCTCAGTGCTGCTTCTTAATCACCACTAATTTTTTAGCTCCAGCTAACCAGTATTAATAGTCCCAATAATGCAAAGGTTTCAATTTAGTAGTTCCGGTATCTTGTTAATCACAGCTGATACTTCAGCCCCAGCTAACCAAAACCACAGAATCTTTACAATTAAAACAGCAACAGCCCTGATAAAAGTCTTTAATCTTCTCTCTGAAATTTCACAAGCCAGACCTCCATCTTCTGCACTGTTCTCAACATTATCTTCTAAGCTCCTATAGAACATCTCACAGAGAACTCTTAACATCTCAGTGGCTCGTCTAGCTCAAAGTTTCTTTTTTCTTTCTTTCTTTCTTTCTTTCTTTCTTTCTTTTTTTTTTTTGGTTTTTCAAGATAGCTCAAAGTTTCAAAGTCCTTCTCACAGTCTTTCCCAAGACCTGGTCAGGTTCACATGAATACCCCACTCCTGGTACCAACTTCTGTATTAGTCTGGGTTCTCTAGAGTCATAGAACTTATGGGTAGTCTCTATATAGTAAGGGAATTTGTTGATGACTTACAGTCTGTAGTCTAACTCCCCAGCAATGGTCAGCAGCAGCTGTGAATGGAAGTCCAAGGATCTAAGAGTTGCTCAGTCCCAAAGAAGAGTGAATCTTCCTTCTTCCAAAGTCCTTATGTAGGCCTCCAGCAGAAGGTATGCCCCAGATTAAAGGTGTGTACCACCACTCCTGGATCTGGGACTTGCTTATCCCAGGCTGACCTTGAACTCAGAGATCTCCTTGCCTCAGTCTCCAGGGATTAAAGGCATGTGCTACCTCACTTGAGCCTAAGCTTTTCATGCCTCAAGATCTCCATGTCAGATCCAGGTCAGAAACATGTGTCTACCAGCCTCAAGATCTGGATCACAGGTGAGCCCTCCAATTCTGGATTGTAGTTCATTTCAGATATAGTCAAGTTAACAACCACTACAGACATCACCATTGGTGGGCACCAGGTTTTGGACAAACAAACAGAAGAATGCTTTGAGTTTATACTTGAATTTGGGATTTTGAAATCTGGAAGGTTTCATTAAGGGAATACTTACATTTGGGAGTATGGGACTGGAGGCTATTTTAAAGATGTATGAAATAGATTGTGAAGTTCTTTAAGAGCTGAGATTCTATCGGATGGAGAGCTCTTAAGTATAATTTTGTTGTTTGGAATCAGAAGTGGAGATTTGAAACCAGAAACCGAGCAGGTAATCTTGTAGTCACTTGGAACAAAACAGCTTTTGTTTGATGAGTGTGAAGCACCATCCTAAAGGCAACTGTGGTCTTAAAAATACTAGCTGAGGGGACAGGGATGTAGCTCCGGGGTAGAATGCTTTCCCAGCATGCACAAGGCTTTGGGTTTGATCCTCAGCATCACAAGAAGAGTCACCAGAAGGAACAGCAAGCTCTTTGAGGGATCTTCTCTGTCCACTTCACTCAGTAGTGACTCTCCCCTTTCATGCTTTGGAGGGAATCTTGTTTCCCATGACTGTAGAAAGCACATTGAATTTTTATTTTTATTTTTATTTTTTTGGTTTTTTGAGACAGGGTTTTGAATTTTTAAAAATAAGTATGAGCCCATCAGAAGGGCCTTCCTGTGAGGGGTGTTGTCATTCATTAGAAGGTCAAGGAGTGAATAAGGAGTTGCCCAATAGAGAGTGTTGGCTTGTCTATAAAACCTGGTCGGAAGGCAGTAAGTTAATCAGAAAGGAGAAAGGGCAGTAGGTTAGGGTGTTCAGGGAACCTGGGTTCTGGCCCAGCTGCCGCCTTCTTATGAGGGATCCCCCACTGTTATTAACTGATAGACACAACAATTGAGTCTTGGAGGAGGAAGGGAGGCTCTCTCCATGTCTCTCTCTCTCTCTCTCTCTCTCTCTCTCTCTCTCTCTCTCTCATCACTGCTGCTCCTTGTTTTTTGTTTTTTTATGTTCTGAAGTTCTAAGGAAAAAACATTTTTTTTCCCATAAGAATGCATGCTTAGCTAAAAGCTGCATTGTTTCCTACAGTCAAGGTAGGTTGGTTTAGGTAGGTAGGTAGACTCTCCCTGCCTCCTTCCCAGCACAGATCTCACTTTGTTAGCACTTCTCAGTGTACACATACCGTTTCTAGGGGACCCAGTCATAATTAACAGTGAATACTTGCCGTTCATGTTGTACCAAAAGACTAACACCAGCCCACCCATCCAGCCAGCACGCAAGTGTTTATCCACCAGACATTTATCAGGCAGGAGAGACCAGTCAGAATGAGAGTTGGTCCCAGCATGCAGATAGCCTGCAACTATTGAGTGACTACAGACCTGAAATTGGTAGCAACGGTCTTCGGTGATAAGGTTAGGGAATGAGAAGAAGGAGTAGTTATTTTAGGGCAAGTCAGAGAACACCCTCGGAGGAAGGGAGGTTTGAGTGGACTCCCTCCTTCCTCTAACAGGATTTTATTGAACGATTTGCACTGTGCCAGGGACCTTCCGAGTGCAAGGCAAACAGCAGGAACAATGCATAGAAGACCTCTTGTCTTAATGGAGTCCATAGGCTTGGTGTAAAATTTACCTGGTGGATTGGTAGCACCACTCTTGGTAGGCTCCTTGTCTACCACCAACCCTCTTGTCTACTCAATAACGCCTCAATAAAGCATTTGGGGTGTGTATGTGTATGTGCATATATGTGTGTGTACATGTTTATGCATGAGTGCATGTGTGTGCATGTGTGTGAGAGTATGTGTGTGTACATGAATGCATGTATGTATGTGCATGTGTGTGTGCACAGGCTTAGATTTATGACTATGAAATGAACTCAAATGTATAAAAGAGACTTTTGAAAGAGGGTTCACTTCTAAAAATGCCATTAAAAAATACTTATTTTTATTGTAATTGCATTGGTGTTTTGCCTGCATGTATATCTGTATGAAGGTGTTAAGATCTTGGAGTTACAGACAGTTGTAAGCAGCCATATGGGTGCTGGGAATTGAATCCAGTGTTATGGCATGTCTTGGTTTTACCACTAAGCACTGAAACACAGTTCTCTTGGGAAACATCATACTATCCTGTCACGTGGATGCATTTTAATGTAATCCTGCTTTCTCATTGAACAGTTCTGAGAACAAGTTGTTTTTCTGTCTTTTGTTTCATGTGTATGGATTTTGTGTTTGTTTTTTTTTTTTATTTTCAAGACTGGACTTCTCTGTGTACTTCTGGTGGTCCAGGCACTCACTCTGTAGGCCTTGAACTCGTAGAGATCCATCTGCCTCTGCCTAGAAAATGCTGGGATTAAAGGATTGTGCCACCACCACCTGGCTCTAAAGGCTTCTTTGAAAGATGGATTGTGTGTGGGGAGGAGGGGATTCTGAGACACTGTAAACATCCCAAGGCTCCTAGTAGATGTATCCAGTCGGTTTTTTTTTAGAATGCTATGTGCATTCACGTTCCCACCAGAGCATGTGACTGTGTCCTAGCTAGGGTGATCTGACTACTGTCCAGGCCTCTGACAGGGTCTCAGTGTCTGTCCACACAAGATGGCAGGTCTCAGGAGGATCCAGACTGCCTCTTCAGCTGCTGGCCAGTCACAGGCTTGTAGTAAATGTTGTTGACTTGTGCTGTGTGTGTTTTAATGACAGAGCCCAGGAGGGTTTATCAGACAGCTGAGGAGGCAGTTGTCATCAGGGAGCACTTTTCCCGTGGGCTTGGCAGGAAAGGGAAGCTCAGGTGTTGGTGACAAGCTTTGGTGACATGGCCACTTCTGCAGTTGTAGATTGTCCTCAGGGCTGAGATGAGTGTGCTGGCTTACCCGGCACCCTTTTATCCCTGCTAAGTTAGTCTTCCCAGTAGCTGCTGAGGTGTACCGTCCTCCTCCTGGTCTTTAGTTAATGGCAGGCGACCCAGCTTATGAGTAGTGGAAGCATATTGTTCCATGTACTGTGGCTACAGGTACCCTGTTGAGAACGCTGTTCTGTGTTCGGTTAGTGTCAGTGAGAAGCACTTCCTGTAACGGGAGGGGGCGGGGAATGTGTAAGGGGGTGCTATCTTCTCAGGGTTCATACCCCTGAAGCCTGGCCCCGAGTAGACTGTATTGGGTGAGACTCTTAGGAAGTAGACAGCTGATGATGTGGGATCGGAGCCTCTGTACAGAGCAGTCCCGTGACTGAGCATTGCCTCACAAGAGGACCTTGTGAGACCCTGGGTGCCTCAACTGCATGCTGTGCTCCGATCTTGGACTTCCTGGCCTCCAGAGCTGAACAGTGAATGTTAGTTTTTTTGTAAGCCACCCAAGGCAAGGCATCTTGTTAGCAGCCTAAGTGAGACAAGGAGTACGCCTTCGGTTGGCAGGCGGTTGGCGGGCGGGATGCTGTCTCAGCTGAGATGATGATGTACCCATGGTACTCAGCTGTTGATGGAAGAAGCCCCGGTGTGGGGGCTGCTTTTGATGAGGGCCAGGCGTGCCTCTACAAGGCATGTGTCACTCTTAGACGGGTGATGGTTATCAGTGCCCTGGCCTTGGATCCTTTCCCAGAAGCCCCGTGTTGATGAAGTCAGATCAGGAGAACAGACCTAAAAGGGAAGTATGGGCAGGAGGTAGGAGGAGGAGAGAAGACAAAAACAAAACAAAGCCCAAGCCCTCCCCTCCCCCTCCCTCAATGCTCCTCGTGGACACACACACACACACACACACACACACACACACACACACACACACACACACACACCCCTCCCACCCCCCTCACCCCCCCACCACCCACAGAGCAGATGGGATAGGGCTTTCCCTGCGTGGGCTCTGTAGCGATGCCTACAAGGCCAGGCTTGATGTATTTTATTTTAACCTAATGGGTCTCTTGAGCAATTACAAAACAAACTTTTAAAACAGACAGGATAACTGTTTTGACACATTTTGACTTTCAAGTTGCTCCTTTGAAATAGTGAGAGGACATCACTCCTGGGCGTTAAAGTAACACTCATGCGGGCCACTCTATGACCTCACCGCAAGGCCACCCCTCTTGCCCACAGCCTGCCCGCCCATACAGATACCCTTCAAGGACCCACAGGTTCTCTAGGCTCTCTAATGCCCCAGTTCTGAGGTAGCCCCTCCAGCTCTCCTGTATCTTCTCTGCTGTGACACTGACTGCCCAGCAGCTGTGGTAGGAGCGACTGAGAGGAAATGAGAATGGGGCCAAAATAGCCGGTTATTAGGTTTCCTGTTGCATAGGATGTGGTCAGTTAACTTTGGTTATCTGTTGAGTCTGGCCCAGGGACGGGGTTTGGCTAGCGGTTAAGCGTGTTGGGGGAGCACAGGCCTGGCTTCTCTGACAGCAATTATCAGAATCATCAGGACCCCCTCTGAAGAGAGCCAGTGGAGGGGTTCAGAGGGGTTCAGCCCTTCACTAAATAAAGATGATGTTACCTATGGCCAGGAGCAGTAGCAGCCAGTTTCCAGAGCTTCAGGAGGCATAGATAGCCCTTTGCTTCATGCATGCATGCGTGTGTGCGTGTTGGGGCACACATATGTGCATGTACATATGTGTTTGCATGTGGAGGGCAGGGGCTCCTCAGTCACTGCACATCTTATTTGAGACAGGTTTCTATACTGAAGCTGGAATCCATTAGACAGGCTAGCGAGTGAGCTCCAAGGATCCTCCAGTCTCTGCCTTCTCCGTGCCTGGGTGGTATACACACTTTACTCTACCGGTTGTTTGACTGCGTATGTTTTTAAACATGGGTTCTGGGGGGATGACACTCAGGTCATTATGTTTGCTTGGCAAGTACTTTACTGACTTCTGTCTCTCCAGCCACATGGTTGGGTTCTTCACACGTAGTGGGTGGGGCAGTGAGCCTGTTTCCAACCCCAGCTAAGCCTTGCACAGCATGGCGGTGCTTCTGTGTATTCCATGGATCCCCTGACATCTCTGGTGATGTGCCTCTCCATTTTCCCAGCCTCACCTACAGTGTGCTAGCTGGACAGTGTGTTGCCTGCCACCCTGCCTGAGCCACCGTCACCTCTCCCTTGGGGGTTTATAGAACTGGAAGTCGACCTCCACCCTTGCCTGTCCTTTAACCCCAACCACTTGCCAAACCTTGGCCTGAACTGCTGGGAAATGTTCAAACCTGTGCACTCTCTGTGGCTTCCATCGGCACCCCAAACCGAAAGCTGAGTCCTTGGTTTGACCTCAAGGTTATGTTCTTGTGTCTTGGACTCCAGGCACTCTCCCTTATCTTTCAGTTCCTCACAGGAACCGAGTTCTTATCGGTGCTAGGAGTCTTGTGTTTTCTGTTTCCTCTGCTTTAGAGTGCTCCCTACACCCCTGAGGTCTGGTGTCTTTATCCTTTCTGCTTTTGTTTCGAGTTCTTTGGTTAGAGTTTCCTCCTGCACACAGTGTTTCTCCACCGTCCTTCTATCCAAGTGGTGATCCCTCAGCATCCTGTCTGCCATTCTTTTAGGGTTTGGGTAATAAGAGAAGGTGTGCTGGTTTGAATGCTTGGCCCAGGGAGTGGCACTATTAGGAGGTGTGGCCTTGTTTGAATAGGCGTGGCTTGGAGGAGGAAGTGTGTCACTGTGGAGGTGGGCTTTGAGGTCTTCTAGTGCTCAAGCTCCACCCAGGGCAGAAGAGAGTCCCCTCCTTCTGAACGAGATATAAACCTCTTGGCTCCTCCAGCACCCCGCCTGCCTGCACACTGCCTTGCTTCCCACCATGATGATAATGAACTGAACCTCTTAAACTGTGAGCCAGCTCCAATTAGATGTTGTCCCTTATAAGAGGTGCCTTAGTCATGGTGTTTATGGCAATGAAGCCCTAAGACAGAAGTGGTTAAGATACTAGGGTTGACCCCTAAGTCACCCAAGTCTCCGTTACTGCATTTAGACAATAATGATGGGATAGCTTCAGTGAAAAACGTCCCCCATAGTCTAATGTATTTGTAATCTTGGTTTCCAGTTGGTGCTACTGTTTGAGGCTTAGGAGGTGAGGTCTTACTGGAAGGAGCTTTGTCATTGAGGGCAGGCTCACACGATTTCCCGTTGGCCCTCTCTGTTTCATGTGTGAGGTTCAGGATGTGAGTCCTCAGCCTCCAGTTCTGCCACCATGCCTTTGCCCAACCATCAGCTCTAACTGCCTGGAACTATAAGTCCAAATGAACTCTCTCCTTTATTGGTTACCTTGGTGGTGGTGTTTTGTCACAGCAGCAGAACAGTCACTGATACAAAGGGGTTTCTGGGTTTGTGTCCTTGTCACTTAAGCTCCATGAGCATTTCTCCCTAGCTCTGGCCTCTGTATATTGGTGTTCATGAAAGTAGGATGCCTGGCAGAAAGGATGAAAAGCAGATGGACGATGGAGGAGGTCTGGGTGGAGGAGGCTTGCTGCTCTCCTGGCCTGATGTTGAGGCTGATCTGTTGGAGGAGGCAGAGGCCAAGACTGTCCTACAGCGGCTCCTGAGGTTATCAGAATCATCATTCCACAGCTCAACAGTTTGACAGCTATGTGCTCACTGCTCAGGCCATGGAGGATTTTACCCTAGCTCTGCCTGATTCTGCAACCCTGTTATTTATATACCTATCTATATCTGTATCTGTCTCTATATCTACATATTTTTCCCCCTATCCCAGGCTGCCAGGTTATCCCACATCCCATTTTTCTTTGACCAGTTACTGCTGGGAACTGGCATCAGACAGGATGGCATTAGTTGGTGTCATGGTCAGAATGACCCCGTTTTCCTAATGGTTCCCTATCTGGGTGCTGCTTAGAGAGATATCAGGGACAAATCATCTTTCATTTGGTCATTGCCAAGGATGAGAGGGCCCTAGGAAGAGCTGGTTACAGATGCCTGTTTACACTCAGGTCCTTGGCTTGAGACAACAATGGGGATAGATGCTGGCGACGGATTAGTTATCACGTTAGCATATTAAATGCTCTGAGAGGTCAAGAAATCTATTTAACTGGGAGTGGGAGGTAAGTGGATTGGGGATGGGGGAATGGGAGGGTTGAGCCATTGAGATTGGCACATGCCTTTAATCCCAGCATTCTGGAGGCAGAAGCAGGTGGATCTCTGTGAGTTGGAGACCAGCCTGGTCTACAGAGTGAGTCTGGACATCCAGAGCTACACAGAGAAACCTTTGCCAAGTTCTCTACCTTACACAGCCACAGAACTCTAAATAGCTAAGGAGCATCCATTGGCTTTGTGCAGATGCTGTTTAGACTGGAGGGATGGAGGGACTGATGGGGACAGAGGGCTAAGTTTGATGGGATGCAGGTGAGAAGTTGGGGTTCAGTCCAGACACTTGGGTTGTCATGGTTACACACCTGCGTGGTTACTGGCTAGAGGGTTGGGGGTGGGATCGGAGGGGTGGGGAACTGGTGGTAAACAGTTACACGCACAAGTGTGCATGTTTGATAGCATTATAGCACACGCATACAGAGGGCAGAGTGGAAGTGAGTGGGGGTGAGGAACTGGAAGTGCAGCCGGGCGGTGCTCACTAAGGCTCTGTGTTGAGGGGGGCTGCCGGAGCTGAGGTGGGATGATGGAGTGGGGTTTGGGAAGAGCACAGCAGAGGGACCAAAGCTCTTTTCCTTGGTCACTACAGATGCTTGTTAAAACTTTCTGAGATGTTTAATTCACTAGACTGTCCTTCACAATTAGGAGGCAAAGGCAGTCTTGAGTAAGCTGGGGAGTCCAGAAGTATGTCACTAATTCTTTTAGACCCTCCCACGTGGAGCTCCATAGGAAATTTTAGAAGAAAATTTTCCCTCAGGCAGAGGCATCCAACCTTCCCTGGGTCTGAGTGTCTTCCCCAGACCGTAGGTGGCCAGTTGGCAGTGGGTTTAGTGGTCTGCTGCGGAGGTCACTGATCCCTGATCTTATTTTGAGAACTATAGTAGTGAAAAACTGGGTGTTCCAAAATGCCTGACAGCTATTGTTCCAACAGCAAAGCGTTGAACTGGAGGAGGAAGTGGCTGCCACCTGTGGACATTTGCATCTGGTTTAGGAGTGTTACAGCCGGGTTGTGTGGGAGCTGGGGTAGGTTCCCTCTTTACCCCTAACCCCAATCTTGGGGTGTGTATTTGCTGAATTACAGAACCTGCAGTGCACTGGCATGCTGAAACTTTTTTTTCTGCACATACAGCTTTCCCCAGACTCATCTTCACTGTCTGGCCCTTGTCAGGACAATGCATCATCTGTGTTGGGTTACCACAGGATCTTTACAATAAATGTGCAGAGCGTGAGTCAAAAGACCAGAGCCCAGACTTCTACATACCGTCCTTCCTCCTCTGGAATGCCCCCAGCAGAAGCACCACACACTACTGTCTGCTCTTCATAGCCTCTTTTGGCTTGAAGCTTGGACCGTCAGATATCAAAATAACATCGTTCCTCTCTCTGTCCATCTCTGTGTCTGTCTCTGTCTCTCTCTCTCTTCTTCCAGAGGCCTCCTCTGCTCAGCCCCAGGACTTCCCACTCCCGCTTCCCCCTGACTTTCGCTCTTCTGGGTTCCTTCCAGCCCATGAGGCTGCTAGTCATGCCTGCTTAACCTTTAAGATTCTCTCTTTAGGGAAACTCTGATCATTAATCTATACCCTGGAACAGATGTGTGCCAGTCTTAGACAGTCTCCCCAGCTCTCTCAGCATCCAGGAGGAGGAAGGGTTCAAAGTCAATGTGATGATTATTTTTAACTAAGGGAGAAATGAATCTTCAATTTTGGGGGGGGTCCCTTCTATATAGAGAGCTCATGGCTATGAAAACAGGAATCTGGGGGATGGACATGGGTGTTCCCAACTTTTGGAAAAGATGAGCACCTTCAGCTTTGGGGATGGGGGAGTCTGGATTTCTTTCTGTTGGTGACACAGCATGTTTGGGCTGGGGGCTCCCTAACTGGAGCTTCATGTGGGACTTCACAGCCCAGGCGCTCAGGAAGGACTTGGAAGGCCCTGAGCTGTTCCTGGTGTGTTTGGCCCATGAGCCTGTATGGAGGGTGTGTCCCTGGAACTTTGCAGTCATGCTTCACCATGGTGAGTGTTTAATGACCACACATGAAAGGCCTCATTGCCAGGCTGGTCCTGGGGACAAATCAAACTCTGGAGTCATGGAATATCAGAGCTGGAAGGAGCCTTGAGCAGACTGGTGGTGAGCACACTTCCCTGGAGCGGGGAGGACCCAGTGCAGCCTCCTTACTCCCTGCCTTCAGCCTACAGTGGAAGACTGTGTTGAAGTCACAGGGCCGGGTTGGTACCACTAGGCTTCTGCTTTGTTCTACCTGTAAGTAATGGTGGTTTGGCAGTCTGCTGGAGTAACGTGTATGACAGGCTATGCTAGGGAGTTGGGGATGCTGACTACAAGACGAAACAGTTCTCCAGGGTGCGTTTGAAAGTCCCATCTTGGATTCTGGTAGCTCCTTTGTTTGAAGTACTGAGGATAGAACCGAGGGCCTTCTGCCTACTAGGTTAAGTGTTTGACCACTGAGCCACATTCATTTTTATTATTTTTATTTTGAGATGGGATCTTGATAAGTTGCCCAGGCTATCCTTGACTTGAACTCAGGCTGTTGTAGAATTTGCAATTCACAACCAAAGCTAGAATCTTCCTCTGTGGCTAGGTTGACAAAACTGTACCACCATGCTGAACAACCCTTTGATTGATAGCAGAGCCTGTATAATGCAGAGCAGAATCCTGCATGGTTAGTCTCTGCTTAGAAATGGTCTTATCTTTACTGTATGACTTAGACTCTTTTTAAATTTTTAATATTTTGTTACCTTTTATTTATTTGTGAGCATGTGTGCGTGCATGTGTGTGCGTTTGTCTGTTCAGGTGACAACTTTCAGGAGTGGGTTCTGTCTTTCCACTGTATTTGTCCCAGGGAATGAATTTAAGTCATCAGATTTTGCCCCTTTATCAGCTGAGCCTTCTAGCCTGCCCTGGTTTTTATGTTCTTTGTACTTTACTCTTTTATCATTATTTTAACATGTTGGTGGCTTTTTTTGACAGGGTCAGGCTGACCTGGAACTCAGTACGTACCTTAGGTCTTAGTCGTTCAATGCTATAACTACAGATGTGTGCACACCTATGCTGAGCTAAGAGCAGCCTATCTTGTTCTATTGGCAGCCCCTTAAACTATCATTTGTATTGACTGCATGGAGGCCATTTTGAATGACTGCTGTGTACTGTGCAGGCTTAAGTTAGAGACTCTGTGAAGAATGTATAAGAAGATGATCTCTGTGTGCAGTGACACAGGATGGTGACCCCAGTGTGTGGGAGACGAGGATCCCCAGTTCAAAGCCATCTGGGGCTACAAAATGACACCAAACCTCAAAGACAAACAAAGCTCCTAAACTGGCTTAAAGGTGCTTTTCTTGCCGGGCAGTGGTGGTGGCACATGCCTTTAATCCCAGCACTTTGGAGACAGAGGCAGAGGCAGGAGGACTTCTGAGTTCGAGACCAGCCTGGTCTACAGAGTGAGTTCCAGGACAGCCAGGGCTACACAGAGAAACCCTGTCTTGAAAAAAACAAAACAAAACAAACAAACAAACAAAAAGTTTCATTTCTCAGTGGGAATTCCAGTCCTTAGGCAAACCCACCACTGGAGACCAGTGGGGTGTCATGGTCAGTGCAGTCTTTCAGGGTAAATTGCAGATAATATGGGCTCATCAGTAAAGCCAACGCTGTTTCCAGATCAAAGTACACCAATGATAATTTCCTTTCTTCAAAAATTAGTGAGCCAGGTGAAATCCCAGCACTTGGGAGGCAGAGGCAGGCAGATCTCTGAGTTTGAGGCCAGCCTGGTCTACAGACCCAGTTTCAGGACAGTCAGGGCTACACAGAGAAACCCTGTCTCTGAAAACAAACAAGCAAAAAACCACTCCCAATCAGCCAACTAACAAAAGCAACAATAACAACAAAACCCAAAAATGGACAAAAAAGAAAAGAAAAGTTAAAGACAAAAAAAAAAAGAAAGGAAGAAAGAAAGAAAGAAAGAAAGAAAAGACAAGACGAGATAAAAGCTGCATAGCACTAAGTACTAGAGACTTCGTTTGAATTTCATGTTAAAACTTGAACTTAAGGAGTAGAAAGTGAGCTAGCTCTTACCCTTTGATGAAGATGGATTTCTCCTGAGAACTGACATTTATAAAAGCCAGTGTGGCATAGTTGAGTGCGTCTGGCGCGCATTTGCAGAGACAGTGTATAGCTCTCTGAAGCATGTAGTCTTGAAGCATTTCCAGAACTCCAGAGTGAGTCTGAGAAGCAATAAAAAGTTGACCATCCTTCAAAGAGAACAGCACGGTTGCTTTGGGACTTGCTTGTCATTGTTGTGTGGTCGCTTCGTTGGTTTCTCCCGCTTCTCCAGCCTCTCCAGCTACTTTCTCCAGCCTCTCCAGCTCCTGTCTCTAGCTCCAGTGTGGGCTGGATCTCCTGGAAGGTCTCCGAATTTTTTTTCTTTTCTATCTGTTTTAGCCTGGAGCCCAGGGGAGTCAGAGCAGTTAATCATTTACCCAATTATCTAGCAACTATTTGTGAGGCCCTGGAGCTTTCAGGCAAGGTGGAGGCTTCCCTCAGCCTGCTCTCACTTGTTGAATAAACACCCTGCTGAGTCCCCTCCTCCCCCACTTCTTTGACCGGGTTGGAGAATCTAATTGTCTGCCTAATTCTCTGTCTGCGCTCCAGTTTTCCAGAGAGTGACTTGGGACAGAAGTGCTCCATTACTGGACTGTGTCCTCAGCCTGTGAGGTTTTTGTTTGTTTTGTTTTGTTTTTAAGAAACAAAAGTTGATTTAATTTACTTTTTCCAATTCTTTTCAGGGATGTCCAGCTTACGGTCCATCTGGCCAAGTGTCGCCTATGGCACCTGTGAAATGTGGCCCGTCATAGATTTCTTATTGTATGTAATAAGAGGGGTCCTTGGGTGTGAACTTTGCAAGTTACATCACTGCGCTTGCAGTCATCCTGGTGGATGTTGGATGTCCCTGCTTAGTGTTTTTCTTGCCCTTCGGAGGAAGGTCACCCACCGAGCTCATCTTTGTCATAGTCCTCTACAATTTGCAGTCCTAGTTTGCTAATAAACTCCTATCCGCTACAATGTATCTATCTCTAGAACTGCCTCAGGACCTCTGCACTGGCTTTCCTGTACCAGAATGCTTTTCTTCCCAACAATTCCTGATATTTCAGCCAGGCTCGGCTTTTTTCAGCCAGGCTCGGCTCATTTATTTCCACCTCAGAGACCCATCGGGTTATCTGAGTAGATTTTGATTAGATTTTGAGTATATTTTGAGTAGATATCTTGAGATTTTTGTTCTCAACACTGATCATTCTGTGATATTGCTGCCAACCTCCCCCCATTCCCTCCCCCATACACACACATTGTTTCCTTGTAACTACACACTTATCTGTAACTATGTTTCTCTTTTAACCAGTGTTGACAACGGCAGAGGCCTGACTTTGCCCCTCCCGCTCTTTGTGTTTTTGGAAGTTAGCCCAAGCCTACTCTAGAGTCAGATCCTCCTGCCTCTGCCTCCTGAGTGCTGTGTTTCAAGGTGAATGTCACCTTGCTCAGCACGGCCCATCCCCCATTCCCTTTGAGGCATGTTCTCTGTATAGCCCAGGGTAGCCTTGAATTTATGAACTTCCTGCCTCAGCCTCCGGAGTTGTAGGATCTATAGCAGTGTTTCACTGGGATGTTGGGATTCCTTTTTAAAATCACACTTTCTGCTTCTAATCTGTGCTCTAGAGCCAAGGATAACCAAGACACCACAGAGCCAGCTGAGCCCACCAAGGAGAGATCCTCAATGTAACTGGAAGATTCTGGGCTGAAATCATGCACACATGCGACTCTGTTTCTTGCTCTCAGCTGTATCATATATCTCCCTGCCCCTACCACCACCTAAAGCGAGATGATAAAGTGAAACAGAATCATGGGAAAGGATGGGTCTCAGCAAAGTACTTTGAGAGCAGCAGGAAGCACTTCAGCCAGTCATGGGACCAGGAAGCTTGGACCTGCACAGTTACTAAGGAACCAGTGTCTAGCGACACGGATGGGTCTTTATCACTGGATGTGGAGGAGAAAGCTTTGTCTGGAGCCATGAACTTGGGCTGTATAATCAGCCCTTAATGAGACACATATGCTTTCTTTTGAGTTTTGCTTTCCAGACAGGAGATCACTGTGGATTCTGGGCTGGCCTTGGACTCCTGATCCTCCTGCTCTCTGGCTCTTGTGTGCTGGGGGTACAGGGCTGGACCACAGGGCCTGACAGGCAAAGGCGTTGTCAGTGTGCACCCGTCATTTCATCCACACGGAAGTACTGAGTGCTGGGCACTGCGGACACGTATGTGAGCCACACAGACATGTTGACTTAAAGTGGCTTTGAGCGTGCCTTGCATGAGTGGATTTGACAGGAGCAAGCCAGATGCTTCAGACAGGATAACACTTGATAGAGTTAAGAGCCTGAAAGTGAGAAGTGATAGTGAAGGCGTTATCTAATTATGTGGGAGGTGTGCTGGGAAGGATGGTGGTGGAGGAGAAGAAGATGAAGGCTTGAAGGTGTGTGGACATGTCCTTTCCTTCTTCTACCTGACCACCTCCATCTCTGTGTCTCTCCCTTTCCTCTATGGTGGCCCTGAGCCACCCCTCCTGGTAGGACACAAGACATTGTTGTGTCTGTTGCAGATCTGTGGAAGGCAGGGCCGTGTCTCAGTCTGTGTTGCACGGCTGCCCTAGGCTGGATCGTTTATCGTGAGCAGTTTATCTGCTCCTGGTTCTGGTGTCTGGGCAGGCCACAGCAGCCCATATTGCTAGACTAGGCCTCATGGCTGCGTCATGGCTGGAGGGCAGAGGATGAGGCATAAATGCCTTGCAGGAGTGGGCTGAGATTGACACATACGAAGGCTGGCTTTAAGCCTTGTGTTCCGGTGTCAGTTCCGTTTCTGGGGTGGGGCCCTGGTGACCTAAACACTCCCTGGGAAGCCCCTCCTACCTACACTGGTGTTGGTGTTGGGCTGACATATTGAGCTCACAATAAATCCTGTCTGAATCTTTGCATAAGTTGGGGTGCCTCTCCCCAAGGCTTCAGGAGGACAGCAGGGGCTCACAGTCCTGTGTTGCCCATGGCCACTAGGATTCCAACTCTGGCCGGAGTGACAGAATATGGCTGATTCCCCCAAGTATCTGAGGGTCGTCTCTGAAGAGGGGCCATAGAGAGGAGAGGTGGAAGGCCCTGCACAGGGTCAAGGCATGACACTTAGTAGCTTGCTGGTTGGCCTCTGTGGCCTGCCACTTCCCTGAAGCCATCATGTTTTTTTTTCTGTCACTGTTTCTTTTCTTGGAATGGCTCAGTGATGACGTCTCAGAATGACAGGCAGGGTCTCCACTCTTTGAGGGTGTGACAGAGAGTGGAGGGAGTTCCCCCTGGAGAAGGTTTTGTTTTGTTTTGGTCACAGGGTGTTAAAATAGATCCTATTTTAACTATAAGTTAGTGTGGTGGTTTGAATATGCTTGGCTCATAGGGAATGGCACTATTTGGAGGTGTGGCCTTGTTGGAGGAAGTGTGTCACTGTGGGCTTGATCTTTAAGACCCTTGTCCTAGCTTCCTGGAAGCCAGTCTTCTTCTGTTTGCCTTTGGAACAAGATGTAGAACTCTCAGCTCCTCCTGTATCATGTCTGCCTGGATCCTGCCATGCTCTTGCCTTGATGATAATGGACTGCAGCTCTGAACCTGTAAGCCAGTCCCAGATAAATGTGTGCTTAAAAGAGTTGCCTTGGTCATGGTGTCTGTTCACAGCAGTTACACCCTAACTAAGACAGTCAGAATCTCCTTTTAGAGTTAACTTTCCCAGATCCCTCAGTTCTGACCATTGCTCAAAGCCTTTAGAGTTATTAAATCCCTCCATCCAGCTCTCTGCTCAAAACTGGTACCCAAGGAGAGCCCGTCTGCTCCCCAGAACCGTCTCTGGAGAGGCATACTGATTCTGTGAGATCTCACTGCTTCTCAGTACTGACTGAGAAGGGGAAGGGCAGCCAGTCCTCTTAGAGGGATCCAAGGTTCATTGGAGGAGTGAGGTTTCTGCTTAGTCATCACAGAGGCACCACATAGCAGCTCCGAGACAGGCTCTCTGCGAAGTGGCCCAGGCTCCTTGGACCTTGACCTATAAAGGCAGTTGCTCTTTGTTTGTTTGTTTGTTTAAGTCCCTCCACCTTCTGGAGAACTGATGGAAAATATGAGGAGAGAGACATAATTTTAAATTAGAAAAACATTTTTTTTTTTGAGGAAGGGTCCCCCATTGCCCAGGCTGGCTTCTGACTCACTTTCTATAAAGCTGACAATGACTTTGAACTGAGATCCTCCTGTCTCTCCTTCCAGTGTCATCACGGCTGTCTTTAATTTTGAACTTTTTTTTTTCTCAATAGTGTTCAATTGAGAATTTGGTTTCTACTATGAATATCTACTGCCGTGTGTGTGTGTGTGTGTGTGTGTGTGTGTGTGTGTGGTGTGTATGTGTAGTGTGTGTTAAATTAATGCAATGCTTCTTAGCACTTGGCGCTCGTCTTAGAGGGGTTTTTTGAAGAGATACACTGTGATACCTACCAGAAATGAACGTGAAATAGCTGCGTTTCTGTTCCCTTTCTCACAGCACCTCCTGTTTTTTCATGAGATCTGATCCAAATCCCTCTCTGGCTCTGTAGAATCGATGGTCAGCTGCAGTTCCTCATACTGCTTCTAATGTTTGTGTGGGTTATGGAATTAACAAATGCTTCAGGTTACAGTATTTCAAGTCAGGAGACCAATTCCACCCTCACATCTGCTAATGCTATCAGTAAATAACAACATGGAGCTGTTCTATCAAACAGGACTGCATCTACGGGGGCTCCCTGCCCTCAGATACGTTCTGTTAACGGTTTTTCTTATTTTTTTCTATAAAACAAAGTCTCTGTTAAAAGCCACACTCATAGATTAATCCTCAAAGCATATGTCTGTTTCTTTTTAAGCAAGACAAAGAAAATACTCCACAGTGCCTCCTGTTACGGAGTCCTGGTGTTTGTAGGGTGTTATCTGGTTCTTTCTGATGATAGTGGGATAGAGGTGCTGGAAGAATTTTTCCATCTTGAAAGAGCCTGCCAGGGTTCTTGGGGATAGGGATGCTGGGCTCCGGCTGAGCTCTGGCTTGCCTCTATGCTTCTGGTTTTGTGTTAGTTAATCTTCGAGTAACAGGGACACATGGCACCGGTAGTTATTGACGCTGTGGGGGTGAGAATTGTCCCTCCCAGGAGCCTCATAGGTACGCAACAACTGCTCATCACTTCAGAAACTGTCTCTTAAAGGACAGACTGTGGTGAGCTTTTTTGGTAAAAGATTACATTTTTGTTTTTACACTTATTTGTTTATTAGTATGTGTGTGGGCATATATGTGCCACAGTGCACATGTGTATGTGTGTGTGTGGGGGGGGGCAGGGTCAAAAGACAGCTTTCTGGAGTTGCTTCTCTCCTTCCACCCTGTGAGTCCACGGGATCAAGCTCAGGGTGGTACACTTGATGATGCTCATCTGCTGAGCCATCCTGCTGGCATTTAAAACCAAAGACAGTGTAATGTGTGTGTGTGTGTGTGTGTGTGTGTGTGTGTGTGGTATGCGTGCGTGCTCACACACAGGTACGTGTGTATCTATGTGCATGCATATGTGTTTGTGTGGTGGTGGTTAATGGTTGTTAGCTTCAGAGAGATTCAGGATCACCATGGTAATAGCCCCTCTGCCCGTGTCTGTGAGGGTGTTTCCAGAAAGGTTTAATTGAGGAAGGATCTACTGTGTATGTGAGTACCATTGCATGGGCTGGGAGCTCAGAATGAATAAAGAGGAGAAAGTGAGCCAATCGTGTCCATCACTCCCTGCTTCCCAACTATAGATGCAATGTGATCTGCTATCTTTCTCTTCCCGCTGTCCCTTCTATGAAACGATGGCCCGTACCTCCCAAACTATGAGCCCAAATAAACCCCTCATTCCAAAAGTTGCTGGGCCAGATATTTTTTTTTCCATAGCAACTTCCCTCCCATATTAACAGATATATACAGATGGAGCAGAGAGGAGGCCACATGATCAAGGCGTGGTGCAAGTACACACATGTGGGCACCTGCTTGGCCCCACTCTGCTTTACCCAAGTGATCAGAGAACATTTTCCAAGTTATCGCCTGTCCCTCTGTCCTGCTATCTACCACAGCAGCTGTCTGGCTCCACCTTCCATCTCTGTGACAGTTGCCACTTCTGGTGTTCTTCTTGCCCCTTCATGATCTGTGGTGTGAGACTCTCAGCTTGGAGACATGACTTAGTGATAGAATGCTTGCCCAGCACAGGCCCAAGGCCCTGGGTCTAACAGCAACTCCAGCCATGTGTATGAGACTCTCCCTTCCCAAGGCTTAGGTGTTTATTCTATTTTAAAAGCATCGTTGCCAGCCATTATTGAAACAGTCAGGGAGGATGTGAGCAGCTCTTAAGCTGCCGGGTGGGCTTCCCTTTACTTTGGCTTTACCGGCAAAATCCCAAAGAACAAAGGGTTGTGTGTATGGGAACACGAATGCCTCATGACTGGAATTGTCTCCCCTGGAGGTCACATGAAGGCCGGGTCTTCAAAGATGCTTTTGTTGGAAGAACACTTAACAGGCTCATTACGCTGCCGATTTCAAGTTGGGTGATCTGGCTTGTCAGGAAGGCAGCCTGTCTGTTTGTGTGAGTCTCAGTGATCTCAGAGATCCACTCCAGGAGATGGGGGAGTGAGTGAGTGCAGAGAGCTTGGCCACTTGAGCTAGCTGCTGACAGATTGCTAAGTTCCCTTCAGGGGATCACTCCGTGACAAGGTCTTTTCAGACAATGGTAAGAGAGAGGAAGCTTCATTTTGAATTTATGTCTCTCTCTCCCCCCACCCCGTGTGTGTGTGTTTGTGTGTTCACACATACATTTGAGTAGGCTGGAGATTGATATCCAGTATTTTGTATTGCCTTTAACTTCATTTTTGGGGGTCGGGGGTGGAGTAGTCTTTTACTGAACCTAGAACTCACTGGTTGGCTAGATAGACTGGCCACCAAGTTCTAGGGATTTCCCCCCCAGGCCTCTAAATTGGAGTTACAGGTGTGTGCCACCATGCCCAGCTTTTACGTGGGTGCCAGGGATACCAGTTTGGGTTTTTATGCTCTATGGTAGGCCCTTTACAGACTGAGCCATAGCCTCAGCCTCAGCGCCTTGCTGGCTTTAATCCCGTTCCCCTGTGGCCTTTACTCTCCCAGTCCCATCCTTCAGTGGCTCACTGTTGCCTGTCATTTCTCTCTTGTCTAGATCCCACCTGGGATCTAGTCTAATTTAGGTCCCTGTGTGGGATATAATTTCTTCGTGGGTAGGGACAGTAGTTCTTGTTCTTCAATTCTCACAGATTTCAAAGAGGTGAGAGCTTGTTGGTTTTAGAGGAAGTGCCTACTGTTCCATCCTTATGCCAGCTGTGGTGTCAGTATTAGCAGAGATTGGGGATGTATGGGCTTCAGGCAGTCAGCCAGGATGACCACTGGCACTCCAAGAGCTGCTGTGGCAGAGCTATTTGTCACCTCCTTCTGGTCTCCGTCCACATGAGTATAAAGGAATCAATTAGTCAGATACTTGGGAGCAGCCATTGGGTATCAGAACATAAACCATGTGAGAATGCCGGACTGTGCATTCTCGAATCTTGACTTCACTGAGAAGACGCCAAGAGAAGACCTGATGGGAGGTGGGGTGAAGATGCACCCTGTGACTGCAAACAGATCCATTCTGATGTGTACAAGAGTGTTTTGAATATGAAGAAGTCATAATTCTGTAAGTCACATGGATGCATTCGCCGCACAGCGGGAAGCTCAGAGCTGGAGTTGTTCAGCCCAGGAGACAGAAGAAAGGTAGGAAGAGAGCCAGTCAAAACCAAGGCCTGGGCTGGATGGTGGCTCACTCAGTTGGTAAAATGCTTGCTGCGTAAGCACAGGGACCCGAGTGTCACAACTAGAACTCATGAGAAAGCAGACGGGATCCCTGTGACTGGTTGGCCAGGTTAGCATCTGAGCAAGCTCCAGATCAGTGAGCGATCACGCCTCAAAAAATAAGGTGAAAGATACCAGAGGAACACGCCTGGAGCCTGCACACACAGTCCTGGGATGGTCTGTAACCCCGCCGGTGCGGGGGCGGGGGCGGAGGTGGGGGTGGGGGTGGGGTGGGGTGGGGTGGGCCCGCCCTGTGCTGCCTTCTCTTACTCTACCCTTTTCTCACTGCATCCTTCTTTGGGCTCCTCTGCCACGAAGAGCCTTCTCTGAGGTTCAGTGGGGAAGTGCTCTGTAAACAAGGTCCTGTGGTGCTAAACAAGACCCATCCAGCCATGCCCTGTTTGGCTATGCGCTTCTAACCCTACACCCCACGTGACCCTTAGACTCTCTCCTTGTTACTGTCTTCTGAGATACACTCGCTGTCCTCCCAGGTGTTTTGTTTTTTCCCTTGCATTTGTCAGATCAGAGGCTCAAGTGTCACTTCCCTATGTGTGGAGAAGCCCTTCCTTTCCATAGGACGCTGTTGTTAGCGTCTTGTTTTATTATTCTTGTTTTATTATTTCTCTTGTTTTATTATTTTACATGAGTACCTGGAAGCTTAGAGCCCAGCTCTCACTTTATTTCCAGAATGTGTGAAATTGCCTTGCTTGGATGGAGGCACCTGCTAAGGGTTTGCTGGCCTTATGTTTTTCTCCTTGCGAGGTGAAAGTTGAGATGGGTTAGCTCAGATATAGTGATATGCAGCACAGACAACTTCAAATGTCTGCCTTCTGAGTCACATGACTGATAAGGTTTGGGAGGGCAGAATAGCCAAGCATGCTAGAAATGAAAGAGAACACAGACAATGAACTTGTGAGTTCCATATTTTGCTCCCTAGGCTGTATAGTTTTATGTCAACTTGACTTAAGCTGGAGCCATCAGAGAGGAGGGATGGTCAATCAAAAAAACACCTTCATAAGACCCGGCTGTGGGCAAACCTGTAGGGTATTTTCTTAATTAGTAATTGATGGGGAAGTACCCAGCCCATTGCGGGTGGTACCATCCCTGGGCTGGTGGTCCTGCTTTCTGTAAGATAATGGTCTGAGCAAGCCAGTAAGCATTCCGTCCCTGCGCCCCCCCCCCCCCCCCCCCCCCCCCCCCCCCCCCCCCCCCACTGTGGCCTCTGCAGCATCCTGGGAGACTGAAAAGCCAAGCCTGCTAGGAGACAGCACTGTTGTCAAAGCGGGTGGCTACCGACACAACACTTGGGAGATGCTTGTCTTGCAGTTTGGGCCCAAAGTTCCGCAGTACTCTCCAGGCCCAGGAGAAAGTCCCCAGGCAAATCCTGCCTTAATCTACTCTGAGTCATGAGACTGAAGGTGTTATAAGAAAGTAGGAAATGTTGGTGAGTGACACAGATATGCCCACAGACATTCTCGGGGTGACAAGTGACACTGATTGCTTGTGTTCAGGCCACAAATTGGCTGCTTCTTAATGGAGAGGTGTCTAGCAGGCAGTTGAGTTTCTCATCCTTGCATGCCTACCTGTACATTGGAGTGACAAAACCCACCCTCAGAATTGTGTGTTGAGGAGCAAAAGCTAACCCATGCAAGTGCCCGGAACCACTCTAGATTAGAGTCTAAGGGCCCTGCTTAGAAGCTTGCACTTGATCTCAGACTTATGGCTTGATCTGTGGCCTTCTGTTTCCAAAGGCTGTCCATCCTGGTGCTCCATGTGCTGTCCTCCTTGTCCAGCCTGGTGCTCCATGTGCTGTCCTCCTTGTCCAGCCTGGTGCTCCATGTGCTGTCCTCCTTTTCTAGCTTGGTGCTCCATGTGCTGTCCTCCTTGTCCAGCCTCGTGTTCTATGTGCTGTCCTCCTTGTCCAGCCTGGTGCTCCATGTGCAGTCCTCCTTGTCCATCTTGGTGTTCCATGTGCAGTCTCCTTTTCTACCTGCGGCTCTCCTCCAGGGTGCTGGTTTATGATGGCGTTGCCCTGCTCCTTTCTGTGAATTCTGGCTACCACAGTCTTAGCTTGAGACACGGGATCCTGGCCCCTTTTCTGTGGCCAGAATTTGCTTCAGGAACTGACCAGAAAACCACAGGACTGTGGATAAGTGAATAAAGACTTACTGGGAGAAAAAGATTGTTTTATGAGGAAAGGGGGAAAAATTATTGGGCAGATTGTTGTATTAAAAATGGTGACACACTTTCTGGGCTCAGCCTCATGCTTTTGAACTCAGGAAGCTCATGAAATGTTGGTGGTAGCCAGTAAATGTTAGCTTTTCTTCCTGGCTGCAGAGACAATTTAACTGATTCAGCTGCTGTCCGGATGACTCCAGAGCTCTGGCTGTCTCTCCTGGGGGCGTGCCCATCCCCAACCCAGGCCACATCTGGGTAATTAGCATCTTGTACAGGACACTTGGTACCCTGGCAGGACTGGCTTCCCTAGGGTGCTGCTGGTATCTTGGGAGTTTTTGCATCTGAGAAGCCGTCCCATTTCTCATGGCTTCTGCCTCTCCTGCTACCACCATGCCGCCTTGTTAATGCAGTTAGCACCGGTGTGTCTCTCCACAGCAGGTTCAGGCAGCCATGGCACTTGCTTCAGAGCCTGGGGGTGGATCTTTGTGCAGAGCCTGTCATTGCTATGTGTTAGCTCTGTAACCTGGGAATTACAGATTCCAGAGTCCCAGTTTCAGGACAGGGCTGTAGTTCATTGGTAGAGTGCTTGGCTCACAGGCAGAAAGCCATTGGTTCAGCTGCCAGCTCTATGTATATGTGTACTGTGTATATATGTGTATATGTATATATGTTTATGCATGTGGGAATGCAAGGCCCTGGCATGCCCAGCTCCATGATAGGAACATATGGTGCAGTGGTCTTCCCTCACAGGTTTTGCTTTCCATAGCTTCAAGTCAAAGTGTGGTTGGGAAATCGTTTTGTTGCACAGAACATCCCAGCACTGATGCACAGATTTTAAATTGCTTATTCATATTGAATCCTGTGTTGAAATCTGATGACGTCATAACGTGTCCTGTCAGGCTGTGAACCTGCTTTTGACCAGTGAATCCAGGCTGTATACCAGGCCTCTGAGTTCTCACGCAGCAGGGGGCTAAGCTCAGACACTGGTGCAGAGGACTCTTGGGGGAGCCTCTTCCTGGCCATGCATCTGAGGCCTCCTCAGATAGTCGGAAGCATTGGGCCAGAGGGGACCCTGATAAGCTCTGTACCAGACTAGCGCCTGGGGGATTCTAGTCCTGTTGCAGAAACCCAACTCTGGTGCTATGTTTAAAGTGGTCCCCTGTGGGACCTCAGTGTTCGGCAAAGATGGAAACCATGCCATGGCTTGCCAGGCATGGCTGGAAGGACAGTCATCTCCTTGTATTACAGATGTTTTCTCTGTTCCCGGGCCACGGCTGCCCATTTGATGGTGGTGTAGAAAGAAGAGGCTGCTTGTGAGAAAGACTTGGGGAGCAGGAGTGGGCAGCCACAGATGAAGCCATGCTAGCTCCAGATGTGGTCCCAGGAGGCGTTTTAGAGGAGAGCAAAGTCAGCGCTGTGTGGGGACAGGTGGTGTGTCAGGCTCCCCGTGTGGTTGCAGAGTCCTTGGGAGAGTGGAGAAGGAATGTGAGCAGGTGGTTGCTGTCAGCAATTGGAGAAAGATGGATACCGTTAGTCTGGGTAAGAAGGGTCTCTGTTCCCAGCCTTGACACCCCACCTATGCCCAAGCCGTAGGTTTTCCTCCAGCTGAGACGGGTCCAGCACTTGACAAAATGCATCGAGAGAAGTTAGGACCACGGAATGGGTAAGAACAACTACAGGCCTCTGCACGCTTCAAGGTTCTGCCAGTGGTGAGACCTTGACTGTGGTGTTCTTCTGAGCCTCGGTTTCTTATGTGTCAGTTGGAGCCGGCACTGTGCCACTACCACAGTGATGCTGCCTGGAAGCAGCCACTGAGCCTCAGTGACACACGTGCTGGTTGCTGTTCACACATCCTTGGTGGCCAGAGTGCAGGCTGGGCACTGATTACACATCTGAGGGTCATTAGTAAATATGTCATATCTCTCTCTCTCTCTCTTTCTCTCTCTCTCTCTCTCTCTCGCACGTGCACACATCATTGGCACAACAGGTTGTGGCCAAGCCCAGCACCAAGGCATGAAGTAGAACACCTGCCCGAGCAGTGCACCAGGGGTGGTGGTGGTGGTGGTGGTGGTGAGGAACTGGGCCCGATTGGCAGCCTTTTCTCAGTGCTGGGCGCTTCTTCCCTCCTCCTCTCCTATGGTCAGTGTATGGATTGAACAAGGAGAGGGAGAGGATAGTGCCCTCGGGTGTCTGCACTCAGAGGTATGTACGCTCACTTGCAGCTGGCGTTTGTAAGTGGGATTCTCACTTTGCTGCTGAAGCGAGTCTGTGCAGCACACCCCGCAGTTAGCAAGACAACAGCAACAACGAACCCAAGCAAAATAAACCTTGTTACTTTGAGAAATGCTATAAGTAACAGGGTCATACTGCCCCATTTGGGCTGTAATTGTGGCAGTTTTCCACAGCCCACGCAGTCCACAGACAGCTTCAGCCTGGTCTTTGCGACTTCATCTCAGTCTTGATGAAACCAAATGGGGGAAAGTGGACAACTAGAGAAGCAGCCTCAGGATTATGTATAAACGGCCAGCCAGTCCTTCTCGCAGCCGACCTGGAATCTTCTCTCCAGTACAAGTTTCTCTCAATTCCAGATGTTCGCTCATCCTACCATGGCTATGTTTATCCTCCTGTGTGATGCTGTTGCTGCTGCTGCTAGCATAACTGTGCTCATTCTCAAGGTCCCTGCTAGGCCATTTTTTTTCTATGGTGGCTCTCACCAATAGGTCATTGCACCTTACAAGGTCCTGTCTCCTGTGTTCGTGTGTTCTCTAACACTGCTCCCGAAGGGCAGTGATTGGTTGTGATTGGCCTCCTGTGCTTACACACAATCAGCAAGCCCAGATCCATGAGAGCCCTAACTCATGAATGAACGTTCTACACCATGTGTGTTATTTTAGGCAACACTAGATTCTGCAACTAAGACTTCCAAATCGAGGCAAATGAAACAAGAGAAGTTTCCCTTCTCACTTACATCATAGTCTAGAGTAGGTATTTCCAGTCGGGCACCTGGTGTAGTTTGCATCTTAAGTGTCCCCTAAAGGATTGTATGGTATAGCCCTGTCAACTGAGGAGGTGCTGCTGGGATGTGGTGGAACCTTTGAGAGTTGACTGGAAAGTCTTTAGGTCACAGGAGATGTGCTCTCAGAGCGGACAGTGAGTCCAAGGCTCATTCTTCTCCCTGGGAGAGGAGTTTAGGTCTTCCTGATGCTCTCCCTGTGATGTGTTGGCTTACCCAAGGTGACAGGACCAACTGATCATGGACTGGAACCTGTAAAGCTATGAACCGAAACAAACTCCCCCCTTTCCCAAGTTGATCACCCCATTTATTTGCTACAGTTACAGAGGGAGCTAATACAGCAGCTCTCTTCCACCTACTGCCTCAAGAACCCAGACTCACTCCATCTTGTGGGGCTGCCTTGAGATCTTTTGTTTTCTCAGCAGCTAGCCAGACTGGCTTAAGGACCTTGGACTCACTTAGTTGGGCTCAGAAAAACTCCCTACAACATCTGTTCTCCAGAGCTTCACCATGTGCGAGCGTGCGTGCATGCGTGTGTATGTGTGTGCGTGCGTGTGCTTGAGCATGTTTGTGTGCTTTTCTGCTTATTTTCTCTGTTTAATAAGATTTCATGCCATGGTCTTTAAACAAGAGATAGGCAGCTCTGGTTTGTTCATCTCCATTTGTTTTTTTCCGTTGTTAAGTCAATCTTAACCAAATTCTACATCTACTTCATAGACCTTGGGTCTATGTCCTCAGCTGTGTGATTCAGTGGTGGTGTTTGAACCAGAGGGTTGAAAGGACTGCAGCTTGGGAGCTGCCATTTATAGTTTGTCATAGTTAGCTTTACCCGTCAACTTGGCAGAAATCTAGAGTCACCTAGGAGGAGAGAACCTCAGCTGAAGAACTGCCTCAGTCAGATTGGCCAGTGGGTCTGTCTATGAGGTACTTTCTTAGTTGCTAATTGATGTAGGAGGATCCAGCCCACTGTGGGCTGTACCATCCCTCGGCAGGTACATCTAAGCAAGCCAGTAAGCATTCATTGTTCCTCCCAGGTCTAGGCTTTAGTTCCAGATTCCAGGTTCCTGACTCCTGCCCTGGCTTTCCTCCAGCATGGACTCCTTTGCTCAGGTGGGAGTCTTTTATCATAGCAACAGAAAGTAACAAAGACACAGTTTACAGAGGTAAAGATAAGCATGTTGCTCTCTGCTGTTCTTAGAACTGAGTTTCAGGCCAGCTGGCTTATCTGGATGCCCCTGGCAGGGAACACAGGGCTCTGTCTTACCTGGTTTAAAAAGCCTTTGAGATCAGCGATGGGCAAATGTACTTTCCAGAGCAGAACTGAATCTGCAGAGAGTTGGTAACTGTAGAATTCAATGGCGGCCGTCAAACTTTATTCCTTTCTCCTCATCCGGAAGTGTTGTTTGTGTAGCCTGTCTTCTAAAATCAATGCGAGAGAGACAGCAGCTGAGAGCCTCTCCTTCGAAGACAAAGCCTCCCCTTTGTCAGACAGAGATGCCCTCGGCTGCTTTCCACAGGAGCTGGTTAATGATTCCTCTGAGTGTTTTGTAAAGTTCTTGGATTTTTTTTTTCCTTCCCTTTTTAAAAGAGAGAGTCAACAGTCTATTATGTGACTGTAAAGTGTTTTGGTTGCTTGTAATTTGAGGACTGTACTCATGAGAGTCATAATTTTATAGATTTAGGGAAATTTATATGTGCTTTCACATGGGTAGTTTTGAGGTAGGCCTTTGAACACACACACACACACACACACACACACACACACATACATATATATATATATTTCTGTTTTTTCTTTTAAACCCTTTGTTTGAAATGACCAAGCACAGCATCATATAAGTGAATTTTCTAGACCTTCTGTGAAAAACATCACAGAACAAAAGAAGCCAAGTTCTGTGCCTGGTGGTGGGCCAGCCGCTGCTTGAGTCTGCTCCACTCCCAGGAAGTTTGTAGCCTACATTCTGATTCCTCTTTAAAAGCAAGTTTTCTTCTGTCATCGTCGATAATAACATCTCTTCTTTCCTTTCCTGTGTCCTCCTCTTCGCCATCAGGAAAATGGGGTGGGTATTTTTACTTTTTTCATGTTGTAGGTAATTATGTCTGTGGGTACCACTTGTGACAGTGGGTGGAAGGTGTTGCTTAGCAAACTAATGTG
The DNA here is from genome assembly GCF_008632895.1 of Mastomys coucha. Taxonomy (NCBI): domain Eukaryota; kingdom Metazoa; phylum Chordata; class Mammalia; order Rodentia; family Muridae; genus Mastomys; species Mastomys coucha. The sequence goes on along the minus strand of NW_022196910.1, from coordinate 13,821,727 downwards.
GAGCTTAAACATCAAGATGCTAATATCTGGGGCTTAGGAGGATGCTCAGCAGTTAACTGCTCTCAGAGAGGATTGAGTCGGGATTCCAGCACTCACATCTATGGACAGCTTGCAACTGCCTGTAATCCCCCTCCAGGGAATCTAAGGCTCTTTCCCATGCACCCCCCCCCATACACATATATACATAATTAAGTAATAAAAACTAGTACTTTCCTAAAAGATGCTGGTTTCTGCCTCCAAAGGAGGGGTGTGTGGAGTGTTATGGGGATCCTGCTGGCTTTCTCTGTGTCTTCTCATGTTCCCTCAGTTTGAATCCTATACTGTAATAGTAATTGGGGCCGACAGCCAGGGCTACACTGGGTTCATGCATGGCCAATTTCAAGGCCTTTTAGTGTTTGTTGAATGTTATGCCAGCCTTTCCTGGTTTTAAGAAAATAACACTTTGGAACTGAAATGTTCTGGCTGGTAAGTTTTCTGGTTAACGGAAAAAGATGACCTTGGGCAGAGTCTTTTATTATAAGTGAATTACTTATTCTCGTGGACCTCTATTTATTCACTTAGAGAATGGGATAGCGTCACTTTCCACATTAGGACTGTCGGAGAACATGCCCAAGGCATTATTATTATTGTTGTTGTTGTTACTATTATTATTAAGATACAACATCACCATTGGAGAAGGAGTTTAAAAAAATGTCCAGGATGAAGATGAACACAAAGGCACACACCTTAATCCCAGCCCTCAGGCAGGGGAGGCAGAGGCAGGTGACTTTCCTTGAGTTTAAGACCAACCTGGTCTATATAGAGAGTTCCAGGGCAGACAGAGCTACATAGTGAGACCCCGACTTGATAACAAAACGAAACAAAATGTTCAGCATAGAAATACAGTGAGACAGATTAGCCAGGAACAACGTGGCTGTGGTGTAATTTCAGTTTGTATTGATCTCTGAGATCCCTTGGAGGCAGATTGATTATACCTTGTACTTATGGTCCTGTGTGAGGTCCTGTTTGCAGACTCCACAGATTCCACAGGCCCTCAGTGTTGAGCATCGCGGTGTCTCATGACCTATGCTAGCCAGTTTCCTGAACAAGATAATGAGATTTGACATGAAAAGCCAAGAGAGTCCTTTCTCCGAGGCTGTGTAGCTGGGTGGTCACTGCTGTTTGCTGTTGTCTTAGCATAATTGGTGATGGGAGATCCCCCTCCGTCTTTGTTGTTAAAAGTCTTCTGGCTTGGGAAGTCAATGTTCTGTTACCAATATAGGCTTTAATTGAATTCTCTGGACAGGAAGGAGCCAGTCGAAACTATTGCTCAAGAGGTTGGATCCGGGCTTGGTGGTTAGCCGTACCACCAGAGAGCAGGAGGCAGAGGGGCAGAAGCTTAGGAACAGGCGAGGCAAAACATTTCCAGTGTTCCAGAGAGAGGCACCTGCTTAAGTTCCAGAACAGGAAGAGACAGTCTCCCCTTGAGATGTTTTCATTAAGACTCTGGCTTTTAGGCTTTAATATTTGTCTTAAAAATTCCTTAGTGGAAGCATGCTAGGATCAGGAAGGGGTGGGGTGGGCAGAGCCACCACTTGCATATCAGATGCTGAGCCAGGCCCCTGAGGTTTTTTTATGGCCATTTTTGATCTAGGTGCTTGGGTTCCTGCTGCGAAGTTCAGGGTTACTCTTACCTGGTTCCTTGTTGGGGGCAGGGGGGTGGGCATAGTTAGTTAACCATTTCTTTTCTTTTCTTTTTTTTTTTCTTTTTTGGTTTTTTGAGACAGGGTTTCTCTGTGTAGCTCTGACTGTCCTGGAACTCACTCTGTAGACCAGGCTGGCCTCAAACTCAGAAATCTGCCTGTCTCTGCTTCTCAAGTGCTGGGATTAAAGGCATACCACCACTGCCCGGCTTAGTCAACCATTTCTTGATTTGGTATTTGAAACCTGAAGACTTTGGTTCTGTGTGTGTGTGTGCAGCTCTCCCAGACACACTGGTTATAGTGGACTTGGGGAGTATTATCAAGTATTACTTTCTGTGTTCAGTGATTATTGCTAAGTGTGACTTTTTTCCCTCCCTCCTCTGAGTGTGTTTATTGTTGCCTCAGAATATCTTAGTGACCATTTGGGAAATGCTTGGGGAATTTAGGTGGGGAAAAGTTGTCTTGGCTTAGCTGTTAAACCAACTCCTGTGTGTTTATTATGAGGCTTCTATCTTTAGGATTCCCTTGCAGTCTGGGGCAGCACAATTTTCTATGCCGTCAGCTTCTTTTTCCTGTAAGGTCAAAGGGCAAGAAGGTGCCAGAATCTCCATTTGTTCTTCTGAGACCAGCTGGACAAGCATGTCCCATGGGATAGGCCATCTCCATTAGGACTCCTGGAGCTCTGGCGTTTTCATCCCTGGGCTGTTTGCTGAGCTGGTGTTCTGCCTGCTGTCCTCTTCCCTGCTGCTTCTCTGAGGTCCATGACAGATTCACTAAGACCTCTGAAGCTATGGTGGACCAGGTTTTGTGATAGTCTGTTAAGAGCAAAACAGCTCTCATGGAGTCAAGAAGACACACACACACACACACACACACACACACACACACACACACACACTCCCGCTCAGTGGGCTTCAGTTTCCTTAAGTAATTGGAGGATCTGAAGAAGCAACTGTCCTGGCTGTGAGGGTGAATGATGTCCAGGAAAGGACTTGGAGCCAGCCTTTACTGAATTTGATTGGCTTAATCGATTGACTAAATCATGAAACTCATGAAGACCTAGCACAGATGTGGACAAACTGTGGCCTAGGGACCAAGACTAGCTTGTTTGTACTGCCAGTGAGCCAAGAGCTGGGTTTATCTCCAAGCAGTTGGAAGAAAACCAAAAGCATACATTCTGACAAAGGAAAGTTCTATGTAAGTGGTTTGAAGGCTCAGGTCTCACTGGGACTCAGCCATGCTCCTCATCTGTATGACTTTCTGTCCTGTGGCTGCCGTCATGGCAGAAGGGAATGGTGGCTCCGGAGACTGAATGACCTCAAAGTATCTGGCCCTGCAGGAAACTATACTATACCCATTCTAGAACAGTGGTTGATGTACCAAGATGAGGCAGTACCACCCTTAGAGCCATCTTGACCCCTGATGGCTCTAAGCTTTGTGAGTATGGAAGCTTCCAAATTTCTGAGGAAAAGGGGGGCATTCTGTAGTTGATGGTCAACTCATTCATCACATTTTTTCCAAGTCTTTATTGAGCTCCTGCTGAGTCTCTCACAGTGTTTCAGGTGGACAAGGAAAAGCAAAGAGTGGCACAGGTGACAGTCCCTGAAGACTAAGACAACATATAGATAAGAACACCTGCCATGTTGGACCTTAAGGATGTTCCTAGGGAGGAAGGGAGGAAGGATGGCAGGGGTTGGGTGGTGATCAGGGCAAGCCTAAGGAAGGAGATGCTGGAGAGTGCAAGATCCCTAGCAGGGAATGCTCAGGCAGGATAAACAAAAGATTCAGAAGCCCTGGGTCAAAGACATGAATGGTAATTTAGGCATGCAGGGCCAAGGAGAGCTAAGTGTATATAGCCAAGGAGATTGAAGTGTGCCTGGTGTATGGAGAGTTGGCATTGTTCACTTTCATCTTTGTCTATAGAATTGTGGCAATCTGACTTACACTTTTGTTTAAAATGCTGTGACCTTCAAACAGGAAGGGCAGCTGCCTCTGCGTTATAGGTGATAAGCGTAGAAAGTACTGTGGGGTGGGGAGAGTATGAACTGCAAAGCCTTTCCTTCCGAAAAGTCCTGGAGGTAGCTCAAGGATTCTCCAGTGAAATGAAAACTGTAGGGTACAGTTCAGTGCTCTGGGGTAGGGTGTCCTTGGGCTCCACCCCTCAGCCTGACATTGTTTCTCCTTGAGGTATGGTGCTGAATCACTGGAAGCCAGCCTCTGAAAAGAACAAGCACCAGGATCCATGGTCTTTTCTGCCACCGGGGTCCTCTGGGACTTCAAGAGCCCCTGGCTTGCTGGTATCCACCAGAGGCACTAATCCTGATCTTGGAGAGGGAATTTTGCCTTGCACCAGGTAGGGATCAAGTGTTAGGAGGGGTTCTATCTTTGTGGGGAGCAAGGAGTCCATGTGACAGAACCGAATGAAAGACAAATGTATGATGTTATCACTTAAGCTGACTGGTGGTGACTTTGTTGTTCCCCCTCCTTACTGTAACGTTCTTCACACACATGTGTAATGTATTTTGATCATATTCACCTCTCACGAGCCTCTTTGTCCCATTCCTTTTCTGGTCCCAACTAGTCTGCTTTCTACTTCAACATCTTGTTTCTGTTTTCGTGACTCAGTGGGTTTACATAGGGCTGCTCACAGGAACATAGGTAAGGAGTTATTTTCTGGAGCATAGACAACATGTGAGTGGCTATATCACTGATGAAACACCTCCTGCCAGCAAGTATTAGCTGTCTGTAGATACTCAAGGAGAGGTAAGACATCATGGGCTCCTCTCCCTCCGAGGCAGAGTGTTGGTGAGTCTGGTCTTGTTCATCTCTCATACGGATGGAGTTCAAGAGTGTTCACAGCTACGTCATACCTGGAAGACAAAGATAGCATCCCACCCCTCTCCCTGCCCACAGCAAGCCATTTTTTTTTTAACTGATCTCTTGGAGGACTCCACTGTGGATCATCACCAGAATTCTGTCAGTAAATAGCACCCTGGGGTTGGTCCGTAGTGAAGGTCACTGTGTGGTGTGAAGAGTTAGTCCTCAGAGTTCAGTACTGTGTTGTTACTGCCATAGTTTATGTATTTTCTTTCTCAGCTGGGTTCTAAGGGAGCTGGTTTCTTGGAGGCCCAGTAAAGGATATGATTGCTAGTTGTTAATTGCCTCTGTGACAGATCCTCCTTAAGCCTCATGAAGGTCCTGGGAAGGAAGTCTCTTTAGGGATACATAATATCTATGTGTCAGTTTCTCAGAACACTTAGAAGGTTCTGGGCAGATACCATCAGAGTTAAACACCCTGGCTTTCCCCTGGGTATGCATAAGGAGCCATTACCGTGTCACTTCAGGAAAGACTTCAGCTAGTGAGGTGGGATTAGACTGTTGGAGTATGATCAAAAGCAACTTGGGGAGTTTTGTTTTGTGTTACAACTTGTATGTAGTCCATCATCCGGAGAAGTCAGGGCAGGAGCTGATGCAGAGGCTGTGGAGGGATGCTGCTCATCGCCTTGCTCCACATGGCTTACTTAGCCTGCTTCCTTATAGAACTCAGGACCACCTGTCCAGTGGTGGTACTGACCACCATAGGTGGGACCCTCCCACGTCAGTCATCAGTCAGTGTTCCATAGGCTTGCACAGGCTAGTCTGGTGGGGATGTTTATTTATTTTTTTCAGTTGAAAGTCCCTCTTCTGAAATGATTCCAGCTTGTGTCAGGTTGACCTAAAGCCAGGCAGTACAAGGTGGAAGGATGATTATAACCAACAGGTCCCTTTCTACACAGGTCAAAGAGTCTGCAGGCTGCATTGTGAAGACAAGACGTCTCCATCTGCTAGGGATGAGGGGAAGGGGAATCTGAGGGCCTTTTGTTTTAAATCTGTCATCTTCTATTAATTTGCATTAAACAAAAGAAACAAAACAAAACAAAAACAAAACCACATGTCCAGGGCATTGGTTCTCAAACTCCCGATCTCTTTGACCCTTTAATACAGTTTCTTGTGTTGTGGCAACCCCACCCCCCAACCATAAAGCTGTTTTCATTGCTACTTTGTAACCAAAATTTTGCTACTGTTATGAATTACAATGTAAATATTATTTTGGAGATAGAAGTTTGCCAGAGGGGTCCTGACCCACAGGTTGAGAACCCCTGGTCCAAAGTGTTTCATGTTACACATTTTAAAAGATGGTGTCATACATTTTAACTGGAAAGGTCACTTTTCTCAAAATCTCTCTCTTATTTTCAGTTCTTTCCTCTTTCTTTTCTATCAGGTGACAGTGTTGGAGAGAGCGAGTACCCCAGTGAGGTTGGGACTCTGCTGGTCACACTTTGCTGTGCCCACTCGTTTTCTTGGGAAGAACCCTGGCTCTAGGTGGATATTCAGAACTTCTGGTGAACTGGAGTTCCTGGCTGTGTGGCAGGGAAGCCATGCTTGGCGTGGGGCTCTGTGCCGCAGGCGTGACGTGTAGCCACTCTGAATTATAGACTTCCTTCAGGGGATTTCCAGGACACCCCCTCACCATAAGGGCATAAAATTAATGTTTTTTCCAGCTTAATCACAGAAGTTTTGAAAGGAAGCACCTTTCAGCTGATTATCTAAAGCCGACTTCCTTTAAGATGAGAGGAGAGCCCATTGGGTGGTAACCTGTCCCAGCACAGTGGAGCCTCACATCTGTGACTCAGGACCAAAGCATGAGGGCCTTTGACCTTCACAAGGAGGTGTGGTGGGGTGTAGGGTGGGGGGCAGGGCTAGAGGACACCATAAAACAGAATGTCTTTCCCTCACAGATGCTATGTCTGTACCCCACCCCACCCCCACGCCTTTCAGGAAAATAACCTCAAGAAGCCCATTATTGCAGTCCTGGCTTGAGGGATGGCCAATGGTTCTGAGGTTTGATTTCACATCAGTATTTTGCACTGTAGCCTCTTGGGGTTGCTTGGCTCAAGTTGAAGGAGGTCTGCTGGTTTTGTTCAGTGATCAGAATCTTTCTCCTGGGACATGACCCTGGTGGAGTACAACATAAATTCCTGTGAGTAGAACTGAATCTGTCCCTGTCCCCCATCAAAAGGTGTGGGAGGAGGAGGCGGCCCTGAACTTCCCTGGAGAGCCATTCACTCTGGTTTCCAGAGGCCAGGCAGTCTGGTGTGTGCATGCCTGCTGCGTGCCTGCGGGCCTGTGTGCGTGAGTCTACTCCGTGAGTCTGCTTCTTCTGTTTTCTGACCTTGAAGGCTTTCGGCCCTTTTGTTCTGTAGTCAACTGTCTGATATTCTTTTGGACTTCGTAAGTCCAAAGCAGAAAGAACTGACCATGTTAAAATCTTGCTGGTGGCCTTTTTCCCTGCATCTATTAGGGAATCCCAATGTCATTTAATTGGATGTGGCTTTGTTCCTGCAGCTTCGTTAACCAAATGATAATAGTGATAGGATAATAGTTGGCCTCGGAGTCCATGACTCTTCCCCTGCTTACAGCTGCTTAATATGCATTTATTCAGCGAGCCGATGAATGACTTGCAGGCCTGCTAGGGAGGGTACAGAGCTTGATGTCAGTGACCCTGGCAGGATATTTTAGACCTTCCTCTGGGCTTTTCTTTTTCCACATACCAGTGGGCTCTCCAACGGGCTGCGTGCATTTCTGCAGCATTTCCACAGTACATAGTTCCAGTCAGACAGGACTCATCTTCCCTACGTTCAGTGTTGTGAGATGAAATCCTTTCAGCGTAGCTGCTCTCTTCAGTTCAGCATTCCATTAACTGTCAGGAATCAAGCTGAAGTTCTGAGCTGCATCATAGGTACTATGTAGCCACAGTGAAGTCATTTCCCCCAAGATACACGTGTTGAAGGTGGGCAGGCAAGGTGGATGGGCTCTCAAGGCTTCCTGACTCCCACATCTAACCTAATTCCAGAAACGTGACTCTGGCCTCTGCTGCAAGGCATCCTGGGAAGAAATCTATCCTTTCACCCTCAGAGGAGGGGTTGGAAGGAGAATCCCTGTAGAGAGAGAGTCACAGGCATCACTCTGCCCCCAGGGGAATTCTGAGTCCTTTGGCCACTTTGAGGAAATGGATCAGTGTTTGCTCCACTGTCTGAAAGGGCCTTTCTTGCCCCTGGAGGGGAGTTGGATCTCATTTTCCTGCCAGTGGGGCATTTCCGGCCTCTGTCCCCTTTGCTCACTGCAGAATGTGGTGCCAGACGGTGGCAGGCCGAGCTGCAGGCTAATGAACTTGTCGGCCGGCCTCATTCCTGCATAGCACTGGGGTCTCAGACAGGAGCTTGCCTGTGCCCAGAAAATGTGTCTCTTCTGGAGTCCAGAGTTATCAGGCATTGGCTTCCATAGTTTCTTTCCCAGTTACATTCATCAATATCGTGAAGTTAAATGAAGACATTCCCTGTCCTGGCACCAGCTTCTCAGATGTGTATATTGCTGTTGTAGCATCTGCCTTGGCTCCTCTTCCTTTGAAGGGGATTTTTCTCTGTGAGGATTAGGAGCACAGAGCATGGTTTCTTGGGGAAGCTGAGAATTCAAACCTGTGAAGTTGGTGATCTCTCTCACAAACCAGCCCCACTTACTACATCTAGTTCTTTTCATCTGCAAGTGGGGGTATTGTACCAGCCTTGAAGATGTAAGGGCTGCGCAGGACTGTGTGGCATATGGTAGGTATTCACACCGAGGTAGAGGCATTCAGCCATTGCCCAGGATGACTCACATGCATACTCTGCCAGGATTCCTAGGCAGGCTAGCTACCCAAAGGACCTGTGGGCCTGGAAATGCCACCAGCACTGGAACTTGGGCGCCTAGATCCTGTCTCATCTCTATCTCTAGAAGTAGGCTCAGCATCCTGTAAGTGGCGCCTCAGTTCCGTTTTGATTGTCAGTCACATCTGGGAACCTCTGCAGTATAGGTTTTTTTCCCCTCACCATTCAGTAGAGTCTAACAGTGGTGTTGAGGAAGTGGTGTGAGGATTTTAGAGATGCTGGCCATCTTAACAAGCATTGGGCTGGTCCTCAGCCCAATATTTCTGTTTGTTGGGACAGGTGGGGTAGGGTAGGCAGGAAAGAGATAATTAAGAAAATTATTGTTTGGGGCTAAGGGAGAAGCCCCTGCTTCTAATCCCAGTGCTTGGGAGGTGGGCTTGTCCTCGGGAAAAGCTGGTTAGCTGAGAACTTCCCTTAGTAACAAAGTGGGGAGGGATCAAGGATGACACCCAACATCAACTTCTGGCCGCACACACATGCACAACACAAGCCTCTGCACATACAGGTGTTTGGACCCCCCTCCTATACATGCCTGAGCATCTGTACATCTGTGTGTGGACCACCTCCCATACATGCAAAAACCTTTGCATATATATATGTGTGGAACCTACACTCATACACATATGGTTTTGAGTTGGAGATGTAGCACAGCGGAGAGTTTCTTTAGCATGTCCAAAGCCCCTAAGTCAGTGGCTTACAGACCAGGTGTGGTGTGGTACATACTTTCAAGATCATCCTTGGCAACATAGTGAGTTTGAGGCCAGCCTGGGCTATTTGAGACAGTAGCTTGAAAGAAAAATCTCTAACAAGGAAACCTGTGATGTTTGACTCATTAGAAATGGGAAATTTGTTTCCTGCCTCTTCCCTCCCC
>NW_022196910.1:13808694-13812377 GCF_008632895.1 Mastomys coucha | reverse complement strand
CCCCCCGCACTGGGTCCTCTGGCTGGCTCTTAATAGGGAGAGTTCTTACCATCTGGAAGACCCAGTGTGCCTCAGAGTCAGGAAGGCTGGCTTAAATTCCTGCTTCAATCTTAAAATCTTGGAAACTTCATGAAAATGGGTCTGATCCCAGTTTAGAGACTTCCTGGGTACAAGCTGACACACTTCACAAGAGCAGGAGGCAGAAGACCCCAATCCCAAAGCATGGCTATTTCCACTTCCTGCATCTGTGGATGTCAGAATCGCGCAGTGAGCTCTGGTTCCCTTGTTTGCCAGTGGGGTGTTCATGTCATTTCCTTAGCTCTTCCACAAGATGTATTTCATGTGCAGTCACTTTGTAAAACCAGCGGCAGCAGCACCTTCGTGCTCTTTCTCCTCTTTTAGCTGTGTGTTTACCTGTTATCAATATGTTTGAAAAGAAAAATTATTGATAATTACATTTGTGTTTTGTGTTTTAGTCCTCTGGTTGTTCCTTTATTCTACCCTTGAGGCATCTTTAGAAGTCCTGTGGGCCTGGTTTGCTAGGGAGAAGCTAGATGCCCGTACCTCTGCAGTGCTCACAAAAGCCGTCGTAGCCTCTTTTTCATTCCTCCCTAAAGTGTCTTTCCTGAAAACAGATGTTGCTTGGGAATGGGGTGGACACCTGCAGAAGGTTATAAATGTTTTTTGGTACCCACACATAGGGCTGCCCTCTACAGATTATCTGTGTTCGGTGTGTGTGAGTGTGTGTGTGTTTTACATGCACGGTAATTGAGAGTTCTGTTGCTAGAATCTGTTGACCCGTCTTTGGGGAAGGTCATAGTTCAGCCCACATGTGACCTTACAAGTCTCCGAGCCAGCAGGAGCTCCAGCTGGGTTCATGTTTTTATCTGAATCTGGGATAGAATGTTTAAAAGTAGGTATCTGGACAGAAAGCAGACTCACATGTAGGAATGTATAGGGAATGAATTCCTTATAGGTAGTCTTTTGGTTTTGTTTTTTTTTTTTTAAGACAGGGTTTCTCTTTATAATCCTGGAACTCTCTCTCTGTAGACCAGGCTGGTCTTGAACTTAAAGATCCACCTGCCTCTGCCTCCTGAGTAGTGGGATTAAAGTCATGCACCACCACTGCTTGGCGTGATAGTCTCATTATTTAAATATTTAAATTCTCTCATCTCTGAGTTTTACACATTGACCATCCATCCATCCATCCATCCATCCATCTTTTCAGAATATATAGAGACTGGGTTCTTTATAGATCATCCAGTGCTTAGCCATTGGGAGAAATAGCCTTTCATCTATCCATTCATCGGTTGCTTGCTCCATCTAGCCATCCATACCTACCATATTGGCAAATGGCTATTATGTACTACCATGTATCAGGTTCCGTGCCATCTCTTGGGATAAAAAAAGGACAGAACCTCTGTCCTCAAGAAGCCTGCAGTCTGGGGTGCAGGTTATTTTCCTAAAATTTAAATCCAATTCTTACTTGACACAGCTTATTTTATTTTCTTTTGGTCTCTCTTTTGAATTTGGGAAAGCAAGCCTCCTAACCATGGGGACATTTCACTTGTTTTTATAAACCCAAATTCTAGAGTTGGGTTTCATGTTTTGCATAACTCTGCATGGCATAAATAGTTATTGTGTTAACAGAGAGAACAAGAGGGAAGGAAGGACAATACGGGGTTGGGGGCAATAGTTTCAAATCCTAAGAATGTAAATGTCTCAAAATCTTCTTTGGAATTGTTAAAAAGTTATTTCTTGGCTTCAGAGTGTATCATATCCAGAATCACTCTGAATTTTGTAAACCACCAGAAACTTCCATCAGGATGGGGCCAGCTGGACACAAAGTCCCGTGTCTGGAGACAGGTCATGTAAATGGATGGCTATGGGTAGTGTGTTCTGCAGGTTTGGGCTTGGTCTCCATCTTTCCGTCCTCCCCCCTGCCCCTCCCCGAGCGATGGCGGGTGAGGTACTTAACCTTTCTGAGCCCCATCCGTTTACCCGAGAGAATCATTACAAATATGGTCTGAGCTCAGAGAGGCTAAAGTGCAGGCCTGGGATGTAGTAAAGGCTAAAGCTGATTCTGTTTCTAAGGGGCAACAGGATTGGATGGCTAACAAGATGAGGATATCAAGTCCACATGAGGATCCCTCTTCCAAAAACCTGGAATGCAGAGTGCTCCACAACCTGAAATCTTTAGCACAGACAAAAAGAAGAGTCCACATTTGGCCTCATGTGACAGGTTGAAGCCAAAACACAAGATGTGGGCCAATGAGATGGTTCAGCAGATAAAGGTGCTTGCTGCCAGGCCTGACATTCTGAGTTCAAACACCAGGACCCACAGTGGAAGGAGAGAACTGACTCATGCCCTTTGATTCCCACACGTGTGCTGGCATGTGTGCACCCACATGCATGCATACATACAAAATAAATAAATGAAATGTAAAGCAAAACACAGGAGCACCAAATGTTGTAATATACAAACGTTTAATATACAAACATTCAAGCTAAGTGTAATAATATGAATTTTATGTTTGTGCTTAGGGCCTGTGAGGAGTCGTATGCTTTGGGTTGGAAGAATTTAAGATCAGGGCTATTCAGCCTGTACTGACAGCTTGCAATTTCAATGGAAATAACATGTATGACGCCTCTGACATTACACCACTAATCATCTCCTGAGAAGTATCAGTACCTCTCTGGCAGCCTGATTTGTGTCCTCGCTAAGATGCTGATGGGCAGTCAGCAGGCGTTCTGCAGTCCAGAGGAATGTCTGTCTGTTCTAGTCTAGGGGAGGGGATCCTGCCAAACTTGTCAGCCGTGTTACAGGTTTCTGGCCAGCGTGAGTTAGCTTGTCTTTTAGGCAGGCCACACTGACTTGAGGAAATCCCTGTATGAAATTAATTTCCTCAAAGGGCAAATTGGTAATTATGTCTGACATTATTTTCTTTTATTTTTTTAAAAAATAAAAGACTGACCATGAGTTGGATTTTATATTGTGCTTGAGGCAAAGGGTTCAGGGCAGTAGAAATTATTTCCAAGAATGGATTTTTCCCCCCCTTTTTCCTTAAGATGGGGAGGGGGGATTTCTCTTGGTGTTTTTTCTGGAAGGTATTTCTATATACTGTTTATAGAGGCCGTGGTCCTTTTTAAATTTAAGGAGCCCAGTTGGCTTCAATGGTAATAAATAAAGCTCCATATGGGGGCCAAGGGATAGTTAATTTATGGACCCAGCTCCTTCTGTAACTTCAGCCAGTTACTTCCTGGGCTATAAGGCCTGACTGATGGCCATCTGATGCATTGAACTACTGAGGTGCTTTTGAAGTTTCTCCTGCAGGGCCTGGGGTCTGGCCCTGTGAAGTGTTAATAGGCCTCCTGCCCAAGCTTTATTTGAGGGGTGCTTGTTAGAGGAGCCTTGATGGGTCCATGGAGGCCTCTAAGCTGTACTGTTCTACTCTGCAGGGCTGGCTCTTGGCCTCTGCGATTCCTCTGCTCTATTGTTTTGATTTTGACTCCTGGGACAATTCCCGTTTCGCTCCTGGGTGTTCCCAGGGCCCAGGCTGCTACGGGTGACCAGGCAGGGCCAGCCAGGGAATATGCCGGAAGGGCAGACCAGAGGACTCCACCCAGCCGAGCACAGCAGGGCTTTTGCAGTACTTAAACCACAGCTTGGGCTTAAGCAAAAA
>NW_022196910.1:13673086-13808598 GCF_008632895.1 Mastomys coucha | reverse complement strand
AAAAAAAAAAAAAAAAAAAAAAAAAAAAAAAAAAAAAAAAAAAAAAAAAAAAAGGCCTCTGTCCAGTAAACACATTCTGTTTCTTCTTTTCCCTGGGTTGCAACGTCTCCACCACCTTCCCACTTTGGGTCCCTAGTGACCTGGCATGCCAATCTGAGAGCCACCACTTGTTCTTCCTAAAAAGGAAAGCTTGTTCATGCTCCTCTCCTTCCTACAGGCCTTGCACAGTATCTTCTTGGGCTGCTTGTGCCTCTCAGATACCTGTGTACCCTGCTCCCCATCCTCCACCCCAGACACAGACTGTGCAGTGTTTGAAAAGACAGGGCTTTTATGCAAGCTAGGGACTGGGGTTGCAGCTCAGTAGTAGAATGCTTGCCTAGTAGAGCACAGCGGGTGGGGAGGTCAGGAGGGGGGGAGGTGAGCACAGGATGGAGGACTAGAGGAGAGGGGTGGGAGGTGGGGGAGGGGCAGGTACAGGTGAAGTTGGGTTATGAGGTCATTAGGTCTGCCCCCTAACCTGTATGACAGACTGATGAGAAGGGAGAAGATGCGGACTGCCCTTGCATGCAGAAGGGCCATATGAGGACACATGAAGCAAGTGGCCTTTGGGAGAAGCCAGTCCTGATGATACCTAATCCTTTGGAGCCAGACTTTGGAGAAAATCACTCTGTTGTTGCTGCCATCCAGTCCGCGTGGCTTCTGTTATGGCAATGGGACAAACATGGCCTTGCCGTGTCTGCGGGATAATTTTCTAGCTCTGTAGAATGCCACGGGAGGTTCTTTGTCTCTCTGGCTGCTTTCTGCTTCCAGCGCTGGGCAGAAGTCTTCCTGCTTGCATGACAAACTACACATCCTTTAAAGCTGGATTCCAGGATCTGCTGGGGCCTCCTGAAACTGTCCAAGTCTCTCCTCTGCTCCTTTCTCAGGCAAGGGCTCCTCTTCTGGACTCTTTGGGAAGCCTGGAGGGCAGGGCTTTGTGTAACTGATCCTGGCACACAGTGATCCTGGATGACTCATTGCATCTCCTATTCTTGTCCCTAGGAAATGCTCTTCCCTGTTAGAAGACAGGCTAAGTCTGGATTCTCCTTGGGATGTAGTTAGTGCCACACTGGCTGGTCCTGGAAAGGCAGTAATGGTGACAGCAACAGTATGTATAGCTCCGGTTATAGGTGTATTTATGGTTTTTAATTCTGTTTCTTTCCAGACACATGGTTTGTGTCTTATTTGTGTATACCTCTGTCTCTCTTATTTGTGTACCTGTCCCTGACTACATTCACTATGTAGTCCTTGGTAGCTTCCAACTTACAGCAGTCCTCCTGCCACAGATTTCTGCTTGCTGGAGCGACCACGCATGGCTAGCTAGTATATTCTGAGAGTGTTCTAGATACCACATAAGCTTTTGTCACCATGGTGCCAGAGTTTATAAGGTCAGACCTGGGGCCAGTCAAGCCAGATTCAGCCGTCTGTCCTTGATAGGTGTCTTAGTTAGGGTTTCGATTGCTATGATGATACACCATGACCAAAACATGTTAGGGAGGAGAGAGTTTATTTGGCTTACACATGTATCACTGTTCATCACCAAAGGAAGTCAAGACAGGAACTCAAACAGGGCAGGAGCCGATACATGGGCCATGGGGGATGCTGCAGCTGGATCTTATGGAGATATTTTCTCAACGGAGGTTCCCTCCTTTCAGATGACTTCAGCTTGTGTCAAGGTGGCATAAAGCTAGCCAGGACAGTAAGATAATACACAATTAAACACATAAGTATCAGTAATGACTGGGGAAAGATATATTCCATGTGGCTTCATTGGGAAGAGGAACCAATCCAGTGACCACACACACACACACACACACACACACACACATACACACACCACTTCATTGTTCTGAGTCCTGATGTGAAGTTCATGGTTAAATGGAGGGTAGGGTGAAAATGACTCCACATTTCTTGCCCATCACTGACCCGTCATTGTTAATGCTCTAGTCTGGCTGCAAGGTCATCTGACAAGTTTTGTAGAACTGTTGAAATTCGTTCCTGGGGGTAACCTCCTTCCCTGGTTGACACTCACGGTCCAGCCTTCCCCTTTCCCCAGCATAAGATTCCCAGGCGAATCCCAATTCTGGAGAACCATGGGATCAGTAATCTCTCTCTCTTTAGTTCAGGGGTTCTCAACCTGTGGCTTGTGACCCCTTTGGGGGATGCATATCATATCTTGCATATCAGATGATTCACATTATGATTTGTAATGGTAGAAAATTATAGTTATGAAGTACCAACACAATAACCTTATGGTGTGTGTGTGGGGGGTCACCATACATGGGGAACTGTATTAAAGGGTCGCAGCATTGGGAAGGTTGAAGACCACTGTTATAGAGAACCCTCAGTCCTGCCCAGGCCCATTAGTGGTTTAGTATACTATATGGTTGACATATATTTCTCATGGCCCTATGCTCTGGCTGCCAGCCTAGGAGTCAGATTTCCTGCCATTGCTTCCAGAAGTTTGAACAGAAGTGGCCTTGCCAGGGCATCTGAGCCTCACCTCCTCTATTCCCAGTGACTGGGGCAGAGGAGTTGCTACCTTTATTAGCCTGGCAGAGTTGACAAACTCAAGGTCTAGTTCACAGCTCCCTCTGGGAAGACCCCCTTTTCTCCCACTATGTAGAGGAGATGATGCAGTCACCTGACAGGACGTGGAATCTGGCTAGACTTCATGGATCTCAAAAACCTGCAGGCACAACTCGAACTTTTAAAAACTTTAAACTGTATGTGTATGAGGGCTTGCCTGCGTGTATGCATACCACATGGCTACCTGGGACCTGTGGAAGTCAGAAGAGTGTTTCAGATTCCCTGGAGCTGGAGTTGGCCAGGTGGTTGTGAGCTGTTGTGCGGTTGCTGGGAACTGAGTCCTCTGTGAGAGCAGTGAGCTGGAAGAGCCGTGAGTAACCTTGACTGTTGAGCCATCTTTCCAGACTCAATATAACCAGCCACTTAAGCCTGCTACCTTCACATATGCCGTGAACAACATTCCTTCTTTGATAAGATAGAATAACCCATGACTTAGAGAATATAACCTTATAGAATAGCCTCATGTAGTGGAGCCATATCACCCTTCCTGTCCCCTCACCCTGGCGGCTCCCTCCTCTTCCTTAGGATAGCGCCTGCACCCACTGTATGCCCATGGACTGTGGTATTGTGAGGATATTCCTTACATAGCCTTGTCTCAGGGCTGTTAGATGAAGTTCATTTTTTTACGGTTGGACTCTGGCTTCATGGGCCCGCTCACTGGAACCCTGAACCATCCCCAGATTTGAGTATTCTCTTACAAGCATCCATTGTCCTTGGGACCCATTGAAATTCTAGTACCACATCCTACCATGGTTGGTTATAGACTTGACTGTCACGCTCACCCTTTCCTTGGAACACAGGCCAGGGACAGAGGGAGCTAAGAGTCCCACGTTTCAAAGAGTTGAGAGTTTGTAATGATGCGTGTGTGTGATCAAGTTTCCTTAGGCTGTAGATTCACATGAGGTCACCCTTCCATGCCTGTCACCAGGCTCTGCCGGGATGTTGTGAAGCAAGGGAGGAATGATACCTACATGTCGCTTTCTCTGATTCTGAAAATGTGACCGGTGGATCATAGCGACACCTCTGTTTGGTCTTGATGACTACAGACGAATCCATGACAACCCAAGCTCCTGGTGTCTTGAGGACGCTTCCAGATGCATCTTCCTTCAAATCACGTTGCCCTAACCTGACTTTAACTAACCCAGGGGTTGCTGCTGCTTAGTCGGGGAAAATAGAACACAGAGGCTGATCACCAGTGGTCACTGGCAACAAGAAGAGATTCTGAGACATCTTCTTCATCCCTGCAGGCTCACGAGCTGCTTAGGGAAGTCTTCAGGCCAGCAGGTAGCAGGCGTGCATTTAGAATAAAAGCATACTTTCCCCCTGACTTCCAAATGCTTTCAAAAGGATGGCATTGACCATGGGGAAGGAAGGCCTGGATTAAGAGATGATTTTGAGCAGAAAAAGAAATGAACTGAAGTGTGTGTGTGTGTGTGTGTGTGTGTGTGTGTGTGTGTGTGTGTTTTCCTTTCAGGCAATGGTCTGGTTTTATTTGGAAGCAATTGTGATTTTTTTTTCACTTAATATTAGTAAAATAATGAAGAGTTGTGAGGTAAATGAACTTATTTGACAAACTAATGTATTAAATGGATTTTCCTGTCTAAAATACTTAGAAGTTTCATGGCTTAGAAGGTTGCTTTTATGAAGGGAGATGAGAAGGCACACCCAGGACGCTCCGGCTTAGGTTGCTGCTCTTTGGTGACACTGTGTGAGTCCTAAAGAAGATACTGACCTTGAAACAGATTCTGGTTTCCTAGCAATGCTCACGATCAGCCCTCATGCCCCTCAGAACCAGGGGAAAAAAGAACGTGTCCCTAAGACTCCTTCTCGGTGTTGCTGAGACATTTACTGTCCACAGTTCCTACAGGTTTGTTCTATTGAGTGACTCTTCCACCTGATCCTGTTACATAGGATCATCCAGGTGATATAGAGTCGTGTGTGTGTGTGTGTGTGTGTGTGTGTGTGTGTGTGTGTGTGTGTGATTCCATTGAATGAGTGGAACCATCCCCTTCATATTTCCCCCTAGGAAGGAAGAGATGAGGTCCACGTTAGGTTAGCCCCATATACTTTCTGGAATGACTTATGTAAAGTTATGTCACTAGTTTTCCCTCTGGCAGGCTAAAACTGTGATGGTTCTGGGGCTAGCTTCATGGGTCACCATACAGTAGGTCCTCTGGGAGTTGTAATTTACACACCCACTAAGGTCTAGAGATCCTCAGACATCTGAGCTACATCTCAGACTGACTCCTTTGAGCTGCATCCCACAAGCATCGTGGAAGAGCGTGAGTCCCAGGAGTATAAATCCCATCTGGACTACAGGTGCTTAAAAATACCTTCTCCACTCTCTCATGGCCAAGGTTGCTATGTGTCTACTGGAGTTAAATCTAGATGTATGTGGCAGGCAGATGGGAGGGCTGGTAGGATCGGAAAGCACAGGGCTTTCTGTGTTTGTGATGACATTCTGTGAACCAGAGATAACCCCAGAGCTATAAGCCAGTCCATTATTTCCCAAACAGTATCCTGCATTCATTGATGGTGTTTTAGAGAATTCAACTCATACATGTATGTATACATAGGCATATGCGAGAGGCTATAGCTTTGGATTCAATGTTAATAATAAGCAGACTCATTCTGGAGCCATGCACACAGAGGCATTGTGTAGGACAGTCCTCTTTTATTATATTACATTAACTTTCCTTTATGACATTTGGTGGGTCAACTCCGTGGCAGCGGGTCAGCTGAGTTATGGAGGAAATGAACCTGAAAAGTGGAAGAGAGGCTGTAATGTGATAAAGCTTATCAATTCAATTTATTTCTCCTATGCTAAAGGCAGCCAGCAAGGCCGGATATCTCCCTGCCTGGCAGAGACTCGTCAGAGATGGGCTGGGGAAAGGTCTCAATGACAAGGCTTCCTACAGGCTCAGTGCTGCCAAGCTTGATGACCTGAGTTCAGTTTCACAGGGCTCACATGGTAGAGGGAGATAATTGAATTCTTCAATTTGTCCTCTGACCTCCACAGGTGCATGCTTACATGTGTGTGCGAGTGTCTGCATATGTACATGTATGTGCGAGTGTACGCGCGCGCGCGCGCGCACACACACACACACACACACACACACACACTAGATGGGTAGATGTTAAGCAACAAAATGGTTTTGTGTGGATGCTTGGGAGCTGAAGAGTCTTCTCACACCTTTGGGAGAAGGTTTAGTATAAGTTTAGTGTTTGTGTTCATCAACCCAGCGAGCCAGCTTCTCCCTCCAGTGGTCACTCTGGAAAGGCTTCTGACCTATTGTGTGGCTCAAGGGACTAGTCAGAGCAGCTTCACAGCCTTGAGATGCCTTAAGAATCCCTCCTCTGCTGGAGAGCACTCACATCTTGTCACGACTCCTCCAGTTCACCCACAGCCGCCTGTGGATGTGGCTCTCATTCTGTAGATCGTGACAGGGCTGCACTGGGCTCTGTTCCTCACATCTTCTCACTCCTCGGCCTTGCTTTCCTCCTCTGCAAAGCGCAGAGACCGACAACAGCCTCCACAGGATTTTAAGATCATTTATAAAAATCCTCTTTCCAGAGCCAGCCAGCCAGCCGGTACGTGATGGTTGTTATGGTGATGTTTGAGTCCCACCCCATCCTGCTGATTGACAGTCTTTTGTAAGTCCTCCTGTCTGGTACACCTCTGTTCTTCCACAGCCCCTCTGTGTGCTAGCCTGTGTGCTAGCTCTGTGACAGTAGCATCCTTATCTCAGCTTGCGTCAGAGGCAACAGTCCTAACAATCTTGGCTTCATGGGAGAGTATTCTAGGAACGTACAGAAGATCCCTTTGGTGTCAGCTTTGGGCACGCCCACTACCATTTCACATGCACTTCACATTGCACAGACACATGTGTGGAGAGCAAAAGCTGGTCACTGAGCACATGCTGGCTAGTGGTTTCCATACAGAAGTAGAAAAAGAGCCCAGGCAACGGGCTTCATTGTCTGCCAACTTGGGAAGTATCGTCTGGGACCAGGATGGAGGCATAAAAGGCAAAAGAAGTAAGACGGCCAGTCCTGCTGCACTGGGAGTTCTTGGTGCAAACAAGCCAGGTGGTTCCCTGCCACCAACCAGGTCTGCTCTGAGATGCCTACGTGTGGCTCTCCATGCCCCGGGGAATAGTCACCAAGGTGAGCTCTCAGGTCCCCTGGCTTGGGTTTGGAGCAGCTCTGCCTCCTTTTAGAATATTCTGGGGCCTCAGTAGAGACTGAAGATGGACTAAAGCCTCTTTGAGTTCTCCAGTGTTGGTTATGCAACAGAACTTTACTTTTTTTTTTTTTTTTTGGTTTTTCAAGACAGGGTTTCTCTGTGTAGCCCTGGCTGTCCCGGAACTCACTCTGTAGACCAGGCTGTCCTCGAACTCAGAAATCCACCTGCCTCTGCCTCCCAAGCGCTGGGATTAAAGGCGTGTGCCACCACCACCCGGCGCAACAGAACTTTACATTTGTTAACATTTATTACTTTTTTGGGGGTGGGGGTGGGGAATAGTGCCTGTGGGGAGGTCAGAGGACAACTTGGAAGAATCAGTTCTCTCCTTCCACCATGTGGGTCCCGGGGCTTGAACTCAGGTCATCAAGCTCAGTGGCAAGAGCCTTTGTGTCCTGAGCTATCTCACTGGATCAGTAGAGGTTTTTGTTAATGCATTCTGAGTTTTAGAAAGGATTGGGTTTAGGGAAAAGAACTTAGCCCAGAGCTCCCACATGCCCACTCCCAGCTTTCCTGCTGGGATACCCCACATTGCTGTGCTATGCTTCTCATAGCTAGTGAACCAATGTCAGTGCCTTACTGTGAAACCCAGCCTTCCTTTCCTGTTCCAGGGATCCACATTGCGGTGGGTTGCCATGGTTCCTTGGGGGTGGGGCTACAGCAGTCCCTGATGCTCTTATCTCGGTGTCTGTGAGGTGGTTTGGATTCTTCCACTGGGATTTGTCTCCTGCTTTCTACAGGAATCAGCTTTGATTTGATGGTCTGGAGAGCAAGATTGGGATGGACAAAGACATTCCAGTTGTTCTCAACCTGTGGGTCACGACCCCTGGGGGGGGTCGTATAGCAGATATCCTGCTTGTCAGATACTCACATTATGATTCATAACAGTAGCAAAATGACAGTTATGAAGTAGAAACGACATAATTTTAGGATTGAGGGTCACCGCAACATGAGGAACTGTGTTAAAGGGTCGCAGGGATTGGAAGGTTGAGGACCACAGATGTAGAGGGTGCTCCCTTGCCCCAAGTGCCTTATCACTGTTGTTGGCTCATGCTGTGCTGAGGGTGTAGTCTAGGGCTTAGCACCTCCTGGCAAGTGCTTGCTACTGAGATGCCCCTGAATTGTCAGGGGCTCCTGGGTCCTTTACATGGATGGCGCCTGTCAGGTTTTCCTCTGAAGTGGCTCCTTCCCTTCTCTCTGTCCCACACACTCCAGGAAGAAGTCACTGTAGTAACCACACCTAAGGACTGTGTCCAGCACTGTTTCCTAACCATGCCTTGCCTTTGTCCAGAACTTTCTGTACCCCATATCCTACTGGCCTCTGCCATATTTCTGTCCATCCCCAGATTCCTTTTGTGGGTGCAGTCTTGGTTTGTCTCTATAAACAAGGTAGGTTAACTGACCAAATTTCTTGACCTTGGGGAATCCAGGCCCTGAGGACCCAGCACCCACCCTAGCTCACATTTCAGCCTCTGTCCCCAGGGAACACTTGCTATGTCTGCTTTCAGAACTTTGTGTGACTGGGGCCTTGGAAGTTGCAGCAGCAATGAATACAGGCAGCTCATTTATTCATCCCACACAGTGACCTTGAAGCCGCTGCTCAGACCCTCATTTTATAGACAGAGAGCAGAGGCGTGAACAGTGTCCGTGGAAGCACCCCTGCCAAGGTTGCATACGTAGCGCATTGCAGAGCTGAGCTGTTGGAATTGTTTTATTATTAGAAAATTAAGTTAAATTTTTAACTTATCGTGTGTACATATGTGCATATGATGTATGGGTATGCAGGTTCACATACGTGTTGAGGTCGGAGGTCCACTTGTGGATTGTGGAGGTAGCTCTCTCCTGACTTTATGTAGGCTCTGGTGTTTGGCTCAGTTCAGCAGACCCCTTTACCAGCTTAGCCATCTTGTCGACTTCTGGGCAGTGGAGTTTTGAAAGCAAGAAGTTATCTGTGTTCTTCATGAGTCTCTGATGTCCCATTTGTCAGACTGTCCCTGTATGAGAGTCAGAGCTTGGGAGCATCCTAGCTGTGTATTTATGCCTGGCTCTGCACCTGCCTGCTCTGTGAACGAACCCTGGGCGAGTTACATCACTCTCTTTTGCATCTGCAAAGCAAGGTTATCAGTGCTGGTGCCCTTGAGGGGAAGCTTGAGTGAGGTGAGGTATGGAACACACCAAAGTGGTGTTTAGTGATTCCAAGTGCAACAGCCAGGTTAAACCTCAGGAGGTATGCATAAGAAACTACACACAGCAAGATGGGGATGTAAGACAGTGCCTCCTTACGGGAAGGTGTCTGTACCATCCAATGGGTTATAGGACACTTGGGTCAAAGATGAAGTTGCTGGTAGTAGCAGAGGCCGAAGGCAAAGGCAAGCAGGGCGGTGTCAAACCCTGAGACTATCCACCATGACAGCGTAGCACACTGTAAGGCTTCAGCCGAGAAGCTCCAGGCGTATAGTCAGGGCTTTTAGCAGTTACTTAAACCCGAGACTCAAGATCAAGAATAAAATCAGTACATAAAGTCTTTGTTGGGTTGGCTTATGCTTTCAAGATTTCGATTCTCTTCCTTTTGACAGGATCTCACTCTGTAGCCTCAGCTGGCCTGCAACTCACTCTGTAGCCCAGGCTAGCCTCAGACTCTACAGTCTTCCTGCCTCAGCCTTCCAAGTGCTAGGCTTACAGGTATGAGCCATCCCTGAGACTTTTGTAATTTAGGAGCCATAAAGAAATGTAGATAACACCTTAGATCTAGGGGGAAATGGTTCTTTCCAGGGAAGCACTACTAATTTCTAGACTTTCACATTTATCTTTATTTCTGTTAGTAGCACTAGTAGTGGCATTAGGGGAGAGCTGTGGGTTTTGTTTTGTTTTGTTTGTTTGTTTGGTTTTGGTGTTTTTTGTTTTTTTTTGTTTTTTTTTTCTTTTCAGAGGAATGCATGTAAGTAAGTGAGAGTGTGCGTGCATATGAGTTGGAGATCCCAGGCTTCGGGACTCACTTTTCTGTCCTTGTTATCCCTCAACCTGGGTTGAGTTTCATTCACATTTATGCCTCAGCAAAATCAGATCAGTTGACCATGTGTCAAAGACCACAGTGAACAGTTGCCAGTGGTAAAAAACCACAGTGTTAATAGATCTGGGAATAGCTCAGCTCCAACCGCTCTAATTACAAAGCTAATGAGAAATGGAGGCTTCAGATGGCTTTGGTGAGCCAAGGGGTGAGAAGATGGCCTGATGTGGTTCACATATGTCTTCTGTGGGAACATTGTGTGTGCTTGTGTATGTGTGTGCGCAAGTGCTCTTATGAGTGTGCCTGTGTGTTTTCCCATGAAGGAGTCTATTGGAAAATGAGCTTTCTCTCTAAGATATGACTTCCTGAGTTAATATTGAAGTCAGGTCAGAAAAAAAATTATTTTTCAATAGACTATGAAGTTTTTAAATCACAAAAAGCAAAAGGCCAGAACGTGTGGATGACTTTTAGCCCAGATCCTTTGAAATATCCAACTGCATGTGACACTTAGATTTTTATGCCAGAAAATATTTTCAAAATAGGAAAAGTCTCAAGGCCCAGAGACAGGATTCAGAGGCCCTTTAAAAACACAAGCAGAGTGTGCATGCTTGCAAGCACACAATTTTTAACAAGCATGTGTTGGCTGGTGCTGTTCCTGCTGTCCTTTGCTGATAAGCAGGCTGTCTGGCTTTGCCCCAGAGATGTGAAATCCTTGAGGTGACCCACCTGGAACTGTGTCAACATTATGTATCTGTCTGGCTTAACATCATCCCTTTGTGTGTGTATGTGTGTGTGTGTGTGTGTGTGTGTGTGTGTGTACACATGTGCTTCTAAGAGACTACAAGACTCTTTCCTTGAGTTGCTGTGGGCCTGGGCATTTTGTTCAATGGTAAAGCCTTTGTATAGCATGTACAAGGCCCTAGGCTCTACTCTCAATACAAGAAAGAGGAAGATGAAGAAGAGGAAGAAGAGGAAGGAGGAGGGAAAGGGAGAGGAAGAGGAGGAAAGGAAGAGGAGGATGAGAGGAAGAGGAAGAGGGAAAGAAGGAAGAAGAAGAGGAAGAAGAAGAGGAAGAAACCATCACCATTCACCATCTGGGTTCTGTTCATCTTGTCCTACAATCTGATCTGTGTAGTTTCCTTGGGAACAATGGTGTTCTACTGTGGTCTCCTATCCTACTTACCTGATGTGTATACAATACTCTCCAACTTTTAAAAATTCAAATGGACTTTTAGCCATCACCTCTTGCTCTTAAAAATTGTGTGCTTGCAAGCATGCACACTCTGCTTGTGTTTTTAAAGGGCCTCTGAATCCTGTCTCTGGGCCTTGAGACTTTTCCTATTTTGAAAATATTTTCTGGCATAAAAATCTAAGTGTCACATGCAGTTGGATATTTCAAAGGATCTAGGCTAAAAGTCATCTACACATTTTGGCCTTTTGCTTTTTGTGATTTAAAAACTTCAGAGTCTATTGAAAAATATTTTTTTTTTTCTGACCTGACTTCAATATTAACTCAGGAAGTCATATCTTTTTTTTTTTTTTTTTTGGTTTTTCGAGACAGGGTTTCTCTGTACAGCCCTGGCTGTCCTGGAGCTCACTCTGTAGACCAGGCTGGCCTTGAACTCAGAAATCCACCTGCCTCTGCCTCCCAAGTGCTGGGATTAAAGGCGTGCGCCACCACGCCCGGCTTTGGAAGTCATATCTTAGAGAGAAATAATCCCGGGCCTATCACGGAGGCCCGGGATAGGCTGTTTGCTCATGATGCGTTGATTTGAATTCTGGAGCTCATCCGCCCTCTTCACTCATCTCACGGGGAACTGGGAAGGTAGCTGAGAGGAGGACCCTGAGCATCCTGCTCTTTGTGGGCAGTTGGTATGAAGGGAGGAGCATGCCCTACAGGTGCTGACCATCAGCTGCTGGTAGAGATGCTGAGTGATCTTCGTTTGGGTGATGCCGCTCAGTAACGATCTACCAACTTTCATGACCATTTTTGTTTTCAACATCTTGGGTTTCTAGGACCAAGTTGAGATTAACAGCTAACTTCATGTTTCTTTGAGCAAAGTCTGGGGTGCTGTTAAATACCGGTGCTGTCCATGGAGAATGCTGACATTAAAAACGCATGACTGTGGGCTGGTGAGTTGATTCAGGGGTTATAGGCATTGGCTGCTCTTCCAGAAGACCTGGGTTTGAGCATCCACATGGTAGCTCACAACCATCTGTAACTCAAGTTTCAGGGGATCCAATGCCTTCTTCTGGCCTCTGAAGGTACCAGGTACACCTGCAGTACTTAGACATTCATGCAGGCATAATACCCATGCATATAAAAATAAAAAATAATGACAGTAATAAAAAACACATATGACTGTTTGAACAGTATGTTTATTCCTCACAAAATTAAGCACATAGGCACAGGATGATCCTAAGGGCTGGCATCTACTTTTTAGACTTATTTTATTTCTTTTATGTGTATGAGTACACTGTAGCTGTATAGATGGCCGTGAGCTATCATGTGTGTGGCTGCTGGGAATTGAACTAAGGCCACGCTCGTTCCGGCCCCACTTGCTCTGGCGTAATTCACTGTAGCTGTCTTCAGATGTACCAGAAGAGGGCGTCAGATCTCATTACAGGCGGTTGTGAGCCACCATGTGGTTGTGGGATCCGAACTCAGGACCTTTGGTACAGCAGTCAAGTGCTCTTACTCGCTGAGCCATCTCGCCAGCCCTACTTCTCAGGCTTATATATATATATAAAAGTAAGTGTCTGCCCCAAAAGCATGACCTGGAATTGATTTACACTCACCCATATTAAAGCAGCATTATTCACATGACAAGCTCTGAGTACCATCCCTGCACCCCATATAACTGGCGTGGTGGTGCATGCCTGTAAGCCCAGGATTCAGAGGTAAGCAAGAGGATCAGTTCAGAGTCATCTTTTGGCTACATAGAACATTATAGACCAGGCTGGGATACATGAGGCCCTGTCTCAGAAACGGGCACAACCAAAAAAATGGCTGACACATTCTGCAAACCTTGGTAAACCTTGAGGATGTCATGCTAAGTGAAAGAAGCCAGACAACACAGGAAAGGGCTGCCTGGTTCATCCCCAGCAAGACCAGATCCACAGACACATACACAAAGGAGAGTGTTGTGAACAAGGGACGTGGGGAGTTACTGTTTTATGGGTATGGCGTTTCATGTGGTCAAAGGCAAATGCTTGTACAACAGTGAGATTACTTTTAATGCTACTCAACTGTACACTTGAAAATGAAGATGTGGTCAGCAAGATGACTTGGTTAGTAAAGGTACCCTCAACTCTGACAGTCTGCGTTTGATCTGCAAGATCCACATCATGGAAGGAGGGAACCAGTTTTCTCAAAAAGTCCACAGGCACCATTGTATGTACTCACATGATATTATAAACCAAGACCATCTGAGAAGGGCATGTGGGGGAGTAGAGTCTGTTCATGTAAATCAGTCTGGAACCCAGAGGTTCCCCCCCACCCCACTGTGTTCTCACATAGCATCTGTGTTCTAGAAGTATTTGTAAAAAGACTGGTTCCTAGGCCAGGTGAGAAAATGAGAAGGAAGACTATTTTTCATTGGCTGTGCCAGTGGTGTTATACCAGGGAGCTTTGTTACCTATTAACAAAATAACTTAAGCCTATTACAGCTAATGGCTGTGAAGAAATAGACATAAAACCAAATATATTTATTTGTATAAACACAAATTCCTTTTGGAGCCACGGAAGAGTTGTTTCTCTGTAAAGCATGTTGGTGATGGTCTCTCTTAACCTCTTAATGGTCTCAGTGGATCATGTTTGGTCAGCTGAACAGGAGACGGTGACATGCAGGGACAGTCTCCAGGAAGCTCACAGTCTTGTGTGTTTTTTCTCTTCTTCTTCTGTGTCCCGTGCAGGCATTTCTGGCAATGTGCCATATCTTGTGTGTTTCCACTTGTTTCTGACTCAGGGAGATGACTGGTCATGTCTTCAAGCCTTTGATTCTTTCTGCATCTTTCTGTTGGGGATTATGATATTTCCCCTGCATTCTTTGACTCTTCCTGGCTGGGGTCTTACAGCTGCTGGGTGTGTAAATCCAGAGTAATTACCACATCGAGTCGGCTCCTGGTTGAAGCCTTGTACATTGGTGGCATTATGAGGTGCGGTGGTCACCAGAGTCACTTTATGCCCCCCTCTTCTCCTCTGTGTGTACTGAGCTGATTTCCCTCTTGAGGGACTGATCATTGACTGTCTTCCTTGCCTTATTCTGGCCACCACTTAAGAAGATAGGGCAGCTAGAAAGATGGCTCAGAGGGTGAATCACTTGCTGTGCAAACCTGACAATCGAGTTCCTATCCCTAGGACCTACAAAAGCCAGACATAGTAGTATACATGTCCGTAATCTCAGGGCATCCCTATGGGGAGACGGGAGGCCATCTCGCCAAGAGGACACAAAGATGGATAAAAAAGTAACGTAGTCTTAAACTGGGTGGAAGGTGAGGTCTGACCTCCAGGATTGTTTTGTGACCTCCACATGCAGACCATGGTGTGTGCATTCACACACATGTACATTTACGCACACACGCATGCACTAGTTAATGCCAGTACAGTGTGTAAGATTTTGAAGAAATCCTAAAGAAGGGTCTAGCTGACTGGCTTACCAAGAGCTACCTTCTAAGAAGATAGTGAGCATAGTTGAGGGTATTTGAGGGTATTTGACAACCACAAAATCCACAGACTGCTCACTGATGGGGAGAGAGGAAGGTGAGGGAGACAGCCAGAGGTTGGCTGCTGTAAAACTAAGATCTCTAAGCTGTCCAGGGAGATCATGGGCCTTGGCCTCCCCTAGAGCAAGACTGAATGCTCCCAGAGTGAGGAACAAGGTGTCCCAGAACACACTTGTTACCCCACTGAGTGACAAGGAGAAAGACCCAAGGTGAGTTTCCTTACAAATTGAACAGTCAAAGGGGGGGGCGTGTTTAAAATTTTCTCCATGTTCAAAGGTTTCTCTAGGGGCTCTCTGGTGGGTGCAGGCCAGCCTCCCTGCTCTGCCTCTTGCACTGTGAGCTGCCACAGGTTGTCTACATAGCCGCAAGTCAGGTTTCTTTCAGGAATAGATGTCATGACTCTTAGACCCGATCAGTCTTTACAGTAGGTTTTTTGTTTTTTGTTTGTTTGTTTGTTTGTTTTGTGATGCCTGTTCAGGTGTGTGTTGTAATCGAAGGAGGAAAAAATCCATACCTGTTGGTCTGATTCTTTGAGAGTCATCGGCCTCTTTCTCTGAGTGGGGCACACGATTGGCGCGAATGAAACTCTGGACTTGAGAACACTGGGTATCAAGCACTTTCCTCTTACCTGCTCCCTAAGCTTCCGTACAGAAGAACTCTTAGCCAATTCTGGTTGTGGTAGGAACTCACGCCCTAGTTCTGGAGGCCGGGAGCTGAAGCTGGTGCAGCTGGCCATCCCAAGTGTTTGTGGTAGGGTCTCCCTTCCTGCTTGTAAACAGTCATCTTCTCGTTCTGCCTTCACGTGGTAGAAATAGCTCCAGCCTTCTTCAAGGTCTGTTTTACCAGACCCCACTCGTGCCTGACAACCCAACTGTCACAACCTAATCACCTCCTAGGGACTCCATCTCCTAATCCTCCCACCCCCAGATGGGGATTCCAACACATGGTTTTGGGGATGCAGACAGTCCAAGATAAGGACGCACTCAGCTAAGCAGCCTGCTCAAGGTCATGCAACTGTAAGGCGGTCGGTTCTGCTTCTCGTTGCTTCGGATAGGCCCGGCTAATAAGTAATTGGATTTCCCCCTTCTTTTTTTCTTAGCTTACATAATAAAGAAGCTCTGAGCCACTCAGTGCCTTCAGGAAGTTCGGGATTTTGCTTTAATACATATTAAGGGGATGGAAGGGTTGTGAGAGGAATCTTGAAAGGCTTTGTGGTCTCAGCACCTGCTTAGCACCTGGGGGCGGAGGGAAAGTTCCATGGAGTCAGGCTGCAGCTGCTTTGGTCCATCCATCTCTTTTCTTCTCCCTTGGACAAAACCCAAACAAAGCAAAATGAAAGGCCAAAATCAAAAGCCAAGCGGAGCGGTGATGGGACCCGCGGTGTGTGTTCCCCAGGATGGCTTGGGGCTTGCTCAGAGTCTAAGCCTAAACTTGCCAGGGCAAATCCAGTCCCCGGCTATGCCTTCTGGGACTTCATCCATCAAAGCATTAGTTAAGGGGAACTTGGACTCCCAGGTCAGATGGGTTTTGGTTTTTTAATTATTAATTAGTTTGCACAACTAACCAGGTAGAGAATTAGAGAACTAACTTTTCTATTAAAAAACAAAACAAAAACAAGAAACACAAGTTGTCACAATAAGTTGCTCGTGTCCTTTGGCTGCGTAAGCCCATGCTTCTTTTTCTCTAGCTGGATCTAGGGGCAATACCTTGTTTGTAGCAAGGTGCCAGTAAGGTTGGGTTTGCTGTAATGGGGGTGCAGATGGGATAGGTACAGTCTGGTCTTCTGAGGCTCTGGGAGCAGTGAATTGAAACACAGTTCTACATGGGAGGTGTGCAGTTACAGGCAGATGAGCCAGGAGATGGTCTGAATGCCAAGTGGATGGAAGCCCAGGTCTTGGGGTTTGCAGAGGAAAGGACCAGACTCTGCCTGCTGGCGCCAGGAGCACTGAGATTTTTTTTTTTTCCGTTCAAGCTGGACAGTCTGAGAGCTGAGATGGGCGCACGAGAGTGTTTCCCCTGGTAGTTATCAAATACCAGCACCTCACCTGTGTCTTGTGAATGGCTGTGCGTGGGAGGGGGCGGTATAGGCAGGTGATCAAAAGGCTCATTCTTGAAGTAACAGGCTTAGTACGAAGGGTGAGCACAGGTTACCACAGGTAACGAGAGCTTAGTACAAGTTGGTATAGGTCAACTAAGGACTCTAAGAATCCCCAGGGCAGCTCGCCAGCCAGCACTGCTTGCTTTCCAATGGTTGGTTTGTTTTCCAGCTGCTCAAGCGAGGTGGCCTTAAGCACATCATTGAATCTTCTTCCCATTTTATTTCCATATCTATAAACAGAGAGTAATTGTAGTATCTATCTCATGAAGTCATTATAATGATTAAATTGTTTTCTTCTCAGATGAAAGAAAAGGCCTCTGGTTTAGATGAAGTCTGGTATCCTTGAGGTAGAACGTTGCTATACAAATAATGGTGGATGAGAGGGGGTTGGGACCACAGGAAACCTTGCTGATACTGGGTGGCCAACCTGTTTATTTCCTTCTTGGAGGAAGGTTTTGGTAGGTAGCCCAGGTTAGCTTAGAACTCACTGTGTAGTCTAAGTTACCCTGAATGCGCAGTCTTCCTGCTCAAGACTCCCAGATACCGGGGATACAGGCACACGCCACCATGCCTGGTTAGATACCGGGGTTACAGGCACACGCCACCATGCCTGGTTAGACTTTAGAGGAAGCACTGATGGTTGGTTCCTTGTCACCCATGTGTCTTAACAGCCGCTGCAATGCTGCTGGACTGGAATCTCGATGGAGGCTCACGGAGCCACATCACCCTCACCCGCACACTGTCAGATGCACAGCAAGGGATGATGGCTAGACTGGAAAGAGGGAAGGCAAGCAAGTAGAGGTGACTAGGTGTCAAATGGTTTGCACTTAGCTCTCTAGGAAAAAGAGATAATTCTGCTTTGTAACACTTGCCAATTCTCATGGTATAAATGTTTGTTTTTTTTTAAAAAAAGATTTATTTGTTTATTTATTTATTTATTTATTTATTTATTTATTTAATGTGAGCACACTGTTGCTGTATTCAGACACACCAGAAGAGGGCATCTGATCCCATTACAGATGGTTGTGAGCCACCATGTGGTTCCTGGGAATTGAACTCAGGACCTCTGGAAGAGCAGTCAGTGCTCTTAACCACTGAGCCATCTCTCCAGCTCAGTATAAATGTTTCTACTATGGCTGATTGTAAGCAAGCAATACTATCCTCCATGTTGGAATGAAGTGCACACAGTAGTTCTTGTGTGCTAGGACAAGCCAGGTCCAGCTCATCACTGATGGGGTGAAGGAACAAAGGGAAGGAGGAATCAGTCCATTGAACAGTCATAATGATAATATCAATAACACAGTAATTGAATGCTTAGATTCTATTTCCAAGCCCCCTCCCAGTGACCATCCCTTTGTATCCCATTGGCCAGAGGTGTCACCTGACCCTTTCTAGCTGCAAGGAAAACTTATAAAGGAGGAGTAACAGTGTCTTGACTTGGTTAGAGCCTCAGTATGTCATTGCCCAGGATGCCCCTTGGGTCCATAAATACAGGCAGATACCTGCCAGCCAAGAAAAGGGCTGTTCAATGAAAGCAATCAAGAGTCTAAAAGGATACAACCATTTAAGTAGATTCTGTTCTTTTTCAGCCTCGAAATTGTTTTTCCAGCCACACTAACAAATCCCACTGTTACTAACACAATGAAATCTCTACTTGCTTTATTCCATGTCTGTGGTTACCACTGCAGACATGGTAAACAGAGCTGGCCCTTGAGAATGGTCTGTTTCCTAATCCAAACAGATGCCAGCTGCAGTGATAAAAGGGGGCAGGAAGAAGGGACTGTGTGCAGCTTGGCAGAATGGGATTGCAGCAAGCATTCAGAAATGCAAACACAGGTCCCGGCATGCAGATTCACCAAGTGTGACCTGGGCCGTGCCATCCCACCTGGATGCCTGGGGAAACTGGTTGTGGCCAGAGTGAGGAGCAGAGTGTGAGAGGATGTGTAACCCCTCCCTGAAGGTCTTCCATCCCTCTGCATGGGCTCCTGGGGCTGCTCACAGTCCAACCCATCCCCATGGCTTTCTCAACAGGGAAGAAGGCACAGAATAAAAGGAAACATGGAATTTGGGGCTCTCATCGCAGGCGAGGGGCTGCTCTGTCCTGAAGGATGCTTCACAGCCTTAGCATCATCTAGAGCTTTGCAATTTTTCTACTTGCTTTTCATTTCCTGAAAAAAAAAAAAAAAACCAAAGAAGTGATCGATGGGTTCTGCACCCTCGCAAACACAGTGAAGGAAGAAGATGCTGAAGAGAGAAAACTGAAGGGGAGGGGCACGGATGCTCTGCTAGAGGGGGTGTTCATGATCGTCAACTCTGTGCTTACTCCAGTAGGAGGTGGGAGTGGTGAAGCATGGAAGGTTGTTGCCCAGGAGTCCTGTTTGCATAAACAGGCAGCAGGGAAAACTGGACTTCAGGTCATTGTCTGTCACCCTTGGTGTCAAGGAGTCATAGGTGGAATGGAATATTGCTCATAAAGCATTGAGAAGGTGTTTATCATCATAAGGCTAGAATTGGGAGTTAAATTCTAGTTTCTCCCGTGGTAATGAGCTATAGCCAGGGGGTTAAGGAAGCAGAAGTCTTTGGACAATTGCGTGTGTGTATATGTATGAGTTCGTACGTGTGCATGTGTGGTGTGGTGTATGTATGTGTGTGTGGTGTATACACACCTCACCTCGAGGCTTGCCCTCGTATTTCCCCATTAGTGAGGAGGGCATCTTTTATGGTAGCTGTCTGGCTGCAGTTTAGCTTCCCCTAAGTCTTTACCAGGCCCTTGCTTCCCAAGTTTCTTCATTCTGACAGTCTGGAGGAGAGATAGAAAGGGAGTGGTCCACGGAAGCCTGTTGAGACCATCTCTAGCCTATTTCTTAGCCGCTTCCAGGCTCTGGTCTTCTTTCAAAAGCTCCGAAGTGTGGGTTGCTCTTCTGAAGCCTGTTCCCCAGGGCGTGCACGGACTTTCCGGATTTACAAATGGGTTTTCCCAGAGGAAGTTTGGGATCAGGATGAAGGCTCTTAGACCCCACGCTGAGGTCAAGGGCTCTGACTGTAGCAGGGCGAGTGCTGGGAGGTGAGCTGTTCCTGCCCATGCATCCTGTGACTGCCTGCTCTCAGAAGCATGCAGGATGAGGAGTGCAGGATGAGGAGCTAGAACTTTGCGCTGCTCTTGTAGCCGGAATGCCCAAATTCTATCAGTTCTGTGTCTTGGAGGAGCAACGAACTTCTCACCCTCCTACTCCTCCCTGGCCTTTGCTGTGCCAGCTCTGTGCACACAGGCTCTGTGAAGAGGCAGGATTTACATATTCTGCTAATCACAGCTGTCAGATTTCCTCGAAGAGATCTGACGATGGAGAGGCCTAACAAGTGTGAAGAGTATTTTTAACCAAGCTGTGTGGGGTTGATAGCCATTTAGGGACTAGTAATGGAATCTGAAGCTTCATGGGAGGCTGTGGGGAAGCCGTGAGGGATGGAACCTCTCAGGCTGTGAGCTCTTGGGTGCTGAGCAGCTGAGGGGCCATCTGATCCCGGGGGAGGCCCACCCTTCTCTCCCCTCCTGACAGCTGTCAGTCAGCTGCTTTATGTATTCCAAATTGATACCTTTCCTTGTCTGGCATGGGGGCCTTGGATGTCTGGTTGTTGAAAGGGGTTGGAATCGGAAACAAGCTATGCAAAGCATTCATTCCTTCATCTGTTCATTTGATCATTCATTCATTCATTCACTCCACAAGCATGTTGTGGATGGGGGTCAGAATGTGTCTAATTTTCTTATGGAATGTTCATCAGGCTGTCTGCTAAGGGGTGGATCCTGGGTGGGAGGATCTGGGGTTGGCTGAACCTCAGCATTTCTAAGTTGCGGGTGCAGATGCTGCTGCTGGCCCCAGCAGCTCCACCTGAGTCACAGGGTCTGAAACTCCATTGCCATTTTGATGAAAATCGGGGCATGTTCTTGCCTCAGGTCCTGCCTTCCCATTTCCCTACGTGTGTTCCTTCTCTGACCTTGTGCTCATCTTTCTTCTTTTGGTTAACGTCTCAGAGATGTCAGTACCCTAGGAAGGCTTCTCCTTCCAAATTTAATGTAACTCCCCAGATTTCGGTCTGAGTTCATTTTTCTTAAACCGTTCTCTGTGCCTGGCTGTTTGTTTACTTATTTTGTTGCTGTTGCTATAACGAAATCCTGGAGACTGGGTAACTTATAAAGAAGAGGTTATGTGGCTCTTGGTTCTGGAGGCTGAAGAGTCCAAGAGCACACAGTGCCAGCATGTGGGGATAGCAGAGACCTTCCTGTGTGGTATCCTGAAGACATCACATAGCGAGGGGAAAGCATGGAAGCTTCTGCATTCATTCCTGCCAGGGTGATGCCAGGGTGATGCCACCTGTCACCAGAGGCCTCACGAGAGGCCCAAAGGATAGAGTCGCCTGGTCTTGGACTTTTATCTTCCAAGATTATAAACCAAACAAATCACCTTCCTTCTTTCCTTCCTTCCTTCCTTCCTTCCTTCCTTCCTTCCTTCCTTCCTTCCTTCCTTCCTTTTTCTCTTTCTCTTTCTTTCTTCCTTCCTTTCTTAGAGATTTATTTACTTATTTTTATGTATGTGAGTACACTGTTGCTCTCTTCAGATACACAGAAGAGAGCATCAGACCTCATTACAAATGGTTGTGAGCCACCGTGTGGTTGCTGGGAATTGAACTCAGGACCTCTGGGAGAGCAGTCAGTGCTCTTAACCACTGAGCCATCTCTCCAGCCATCTTTGTTTGGGTGTTTTGTTACAGTAACAGAAAAAGTAATTCAGAGTCTCGGTCTTTCATCTGCACTGGCTTTGTTCCATACAGAACCAGAAGAAAAGGGAGCTAAGCTCAGCCCTGAGCTTGGTGGGGTGGGATAAGTAGACTGATAAAAAAATTTCCAGTTTCCATCTGGCAAGATGGCTCACTGGGTCAAGGTGCTTGCTGCTATACCTGGCAGCCTGAATTCGATCCTTGGGACCCACATGGCAGGAGGCAACTGACTTCCCAAAGCTGTCTTCTGACGACCACATGCATGTCATGGCATGTGCATGCCCTCCACATGCACACAAACATGTATGTACATAAACATAATAACTGCATGTAATAAAGAAGAAAAAGAAGCCAGTAGATGTTGGATAGAATGAGAGGATGAAAAAAGTACATGATAAAGAAAGTCTGATTTCTGAACTATATCTTTTACTTAATGGAAGCCTATGCAGGCCTCAGAGGGACAGCTGGTTTGAATCTTGGCCTAACTGCCCCTAGCCAGAGAGCCCACGGAGGAGTTACTCAGCCACCCGGAGTTCCCTGCAGCTGTGCCAGAGAGGCCGGGTTCTAATCTCAGACTGTGACAGAGAGTGTTCAAAGTCCATCTTCCCCAGGGCCAACTCTCACTCTGTGGCACAGTTTGTCCCTCAGGCAGATGGTGCTGGCAGCAAGCCTTCCTTCAGAGCTACAGGTGGAGTACTGGCAGTCCCAGAGAGAAAGCCTCTGGCTGGGTAAGGGATCCTGAT
The DNA here is from genome assembly GCF_008632895.1 of Mastomys coucha. Lineage (NCBI taxonomy): Eukaryota > Metazoa > Chordata > Mammalia > Rodentia > Muridae > Mastomys > Mastomys coucha. The sequence continues at coordinate 13,786,387 of NW_022196910.1, read as the reverse complement.
GGGCAGGGAAGGAAGATGCCTACCATAAGCTGAGGGAGGAGAAGATGGAGGGGGGGTATGGGGATGAAGCAGTATCCCATCAGAAACTGGAGCCCTTGACAGAGGTAGCCTCACCCATTGGGTTCTCAGTGGTGCTGGGGTGTGGGGGAATACAAGAGAGCTTTACAAGGACAAGAAAGCCCTCCCAGAAAGAAGGGGCTCAGGGAAGATGGAGCTCAAGACAGGGTCTCAGCCCAGGCTATCTGTAGCTGAGGATGACCTTGAACTTCCTGCTTTCTACCTCACAAATGCTGGGATTATAGGCATATGCTGCCAGTGACCAAATTATGACATCTTAGGGTTTGAACACCCCTCGTCACTCACCCCACCAACCGAGGTGAATCCCCTGCTCAGATCTGGCCATTAACAGCCACAGCCAGTGTATTTCCTCTTGGTCTTTGTGAGCCATGTTCGAATGTTATCTATAACACCAGGGTGGCGTGATGCCCCATTTTACCTAGAAACCAAAGCTCTGAGAACTTGAGACTTTATTCCAGGTGACGACTTGGAAAGAGATGGAACTGATTTGAAGCCAACTTTGTCTGCAAAGCTTTCTTTCCATCTGCGTCCTGCTAAGGAGAGGCAAACCAGGAGAGGCTCCTCCAGGACTCTGGGCACGTTGGGCCTCTACTTCCTGGAGCTTCACATGGAGAATGTCTCTCACTGTTCTGGAGAGCAGAAGACTATAAAGTCAAAGGCTGGCTGGCTGCTCCTGAGACTCTGAGGGAGAATGTCTCATTCCTAACGCCTGCCACATGCTGGCAGTCTGTGGTGTGTCTTGGCTTGTAGATGCCCTTCAAGGTCTGCCTCTGCTTTCACAGGCCCAGTGTGATACTGTACCTGCTGTGCTAGGCCAGAGCCTAACTGTACTTGCGCAATGAGCCAGGCCTTGCTCTCCCCAGAGATCAACTGAAGAGATGAATGAGGAAGGAAGTTCTCATTGTGTTAACACTGGAGGGCAAAGCCACAGTTCTATTGACTGCAAGGCTGTGTCTGAGGGGCCTAGGGCTTGCATTGCTGGCCTCATTGGCCAGGTAGAAGCACCCTGTGGCTATAAGTTGCTGCTGCCCTGGATCTAGCTTTGGATCTTGTTCCAAGATGTTTATCCTTTAAGCCAGCTGTCTCTGCAGTTCTCAAGAACTCCAGGAAAGAGGGACTCATAGCAAAAGACAAGGCAGAAAGAAAGGATGGAGCTAGTTAGGCTGTTAGGTCATTAGCTCCAGGCTAAAGCTGGAGGCCTCTGGGTGTGTCCCTGTGGTTAATAGGGTGGTGGTTGACAGTCTGTGAATGATGATGTCCCTGTAAACCTTGAAAATGTCTCAGCCATGGGTGTAGCTAAGTTGGTATCGTGTTTGCCCGTGCTCATAAGCACGTGGGTTTGATACCCAGCACCACATAAACCAGGCAGAGTAGCACATGCCTATGATTGCAGTGGGTATTTTTGGAGGTAGAGCAAGAGGATTGAGAGTTCTAGGCCATCCTCAGGTACACAGTGCTTAGGGTTACATAGTGGTAATATACTGTTTCATCCGTAGAGTTATATAGTCCAGTACACTGGACTAGGACTCTCAAACAAAACGAAATAACAACGAACTCCAAAGAAACAAGAAAAACAAAAGCATCTCTTACCCTGGTGTCTCCAGCCAGGAAGGGGACAGCTACCAGCTCATGAGCAACAGACTACATTCAGTAGCTAATGTGCCTGCGTGCAAAGTCGAGCAGGAATCTGACCCAGAGTTTAGTATAGTAACACAGCCAGGTGCCAAGCTTCCATCCTGTGTTGGCTGAACACTAAGCATCTACAGGACCAAGCAAAGAGCCAGCACTCTTTAGAAGAAGCAGCCTTTGAGCCCTAGCAACATTATATATATCTTCACATTGTTGATATCTCTGTGCTCCACTCTCTGCCTGCCTAAAAAGATGCTAGCCATTAAATAAATCTTCCCCTCCCCCTCCTAACTGACACTTCATCTCAATTAGATTCTATTTACAGTAATCCTGTTATCAAACACACACACACACACACACACACACACAGAGGCACACACGCACACACACACATGCAAAGGTACTGGAAAGAATATGAAGCGACACAGTTCAATCTACAAGAGTGGGATTGACTATTCTGGTTCTATACCTGAAGGATTCTAAGTCAGTATACTACAGAGATGTTAGTACAACTTTGCTTATTGCTGTATTATGCACAATGACTAAGAAATAGAATGAATCTAGATGTCCATTAACAAATGAATGAATAAAGAGACTGGTACATATGCTTGATGGATTTTATCTTGCCGCAGAGAGGACTGAAATTGTGACATTTGCAAGGAAATGGAGGCAACTGGCGATCATTACACAAAGCAGAATGTGCCAGACCCGGAAAGATAAATGCCACAGATTTTCTCACATATGTGCCATCTAGATTTAAGTGTGTGTGTGTGTCTCTCTCTCTCTCTCTGTGTGTGTGTGTGTGTGTGTGTGTGTGTGTGTGAGAAAGAGAGAGAGAGAGAGAGAGAGAGAGAGAGAGAGAGAGAACAGAACAGAGACAGAGACAGATGAAAGACAGACAGAGGGACAGAGACAGAGAGAGAAAGGTAGAAGGGGGCAGCAAAATGGCAGAGTGGCCTGATTTCAAACCACTCGTTGAACACATAAAGGTGGAAGGTGAGAGTTGACTCTATGAAGTTGTGCTCTGACCTCTGCTTGCCCACCCCAGAATACATGCCCACACGCATACGTGTGTAAGACGACTCAGGCAAGCACACATGCACACAATAAAGATAGGTAATAAAAAACAGAAAGGGAAGGATGAGATCTTAAGGGAGGGAGAGCGTGCAAAGGAAGGACAGGGGAGGCTATTTAAGGGGGCCAAGGAGGGGCTCAGGAAGGGAGGGAAGCACAAGTATATGTGTGTGTGTATATACATATATATACACATATATATGAGTGTGTACATATATACATATACATATGAGGAGAAGCAAGCAGTAGGAACAATGCAAGGTCCTGAGGTAATGAAGGTGTGTATTCCAGACATGCAAGGTGTACATTAGGATGTGGGCAGGTGGGCTGTGGACAAGAGCCACTGGTACCTTCCTGAGGTTCATGTACTGGTTTAGAAGTGGGATAAGCAAAGTCTTCCCTAGGCCGCTGCGAGCCAAGGTGGGTGATGTGAAAGGAATTCAGCTGTGGAGTAGTTCAAGGAGTAGAGAGATGACAAAGTGAGAGAGAGGGCTCGTCCCTAGAAGGAGCAGAGATCATGGGACGAGAGAGGTGTGGAACCCGGGCCACACCATCAAGACTCTGACTTCTTTATCTAGAGACTATCTAGGAAATTACTCGGGCCCATTTCCCTTGAAGCTTTCTCCCGCACCAATTCCAGCTTCTGGAATTCTGTACCAGGCTGCAGCAATCTGGTAAGGAGTCATGGGGGAGGTTGGTCAGACATGAAAGAAGGTTGTCAAAAGGAGGGAAAGTAGGTGGGGAATTTTAGGGCAGGGACAGCAGGTGCAGAGGCTAGCACTGATGTCCAGTGTGACTCCATCTAGGATACCACAGGGCCAGCTTTGATGGGCTGTGGAGCCTTCTGTGTTAAGGTGGCTATAGTCACTGCTCTTGTAGATCTCCATGCAAATTTCCCTCATCATCATTTTAATATCTGCCTTCACAGTATGCCTCTGGGCCTCTTCTCCCTCCTCAGCATCCTTACTCAATAAAGCGAAGAAGGAGGCATTCCAATGGTGGCCATGCTGGGAGAGGCATATGGACCCTTGTAACTTTGGATAAATGAGACTTCTTAGGACCAAGCTCTTGGAGGTCCTTCTTTGTCCCCTCTTCTGATCCTGTTATGATAGTTCCTTTTCTTTAAGGAAAAGAAGGAGGCAGAGGTTCTCAGTTCTCTGACAGAAGCCATTGGGTCATTTCCTTCAAAGGGAGGCTCTTGGGCCTCACTCCTGGAAAGTCGGGTTCTTTAGATGGCAATGCCTGTTCCTAGCCCTCGGGTACCATAGGCATCTACAATAGTCTCTTCCAGATGATTCGAAGCATCTGTGTGGGTGACTCTAGTTAGTCATGAACCTGTCAAAACATGTGGAAATGGTCTTCATCCAGGCTTCAGGTTGAGTCCAGATCTGGTGGCAATTTCTTGGGGTAGGCATGAGTCCTGTGTCCTCAGCTAGAGACAGGGGTTGGCGGCTCTTCAGTGTAAGCTCAGTGTCTGCAGCTGGTGCCTGTGTTCCGATTGTCCATGGGAAATCTAAGGACGAGGTAGCTTATCACAATAGCCTCTGTCCCTTAGTTTGATTTGCTATCTTGAGGATGGCGGCTCTCTCTTTCCCACTCTCGTGTTCCTTGAGTCCAGCAGCATGTCCTGGTGCTCACTGGATTTGGTCTGAGTTGAATCCTGCTCTTTACCTCGAGGACAGGATCGGGTATAGAAGTGGCACATAACCAGGGAGAAGAGCCCTCAAATCATAATCCTCCTGACTCAGTCTCTTGGTGACGGCTTGTTTTGGACTGGTCATTTAGCCTTCTCTGGTAGTTTCCTCCATCTCCATCATTTCCCCAAACTGACTTGTGAGCTTGTGAAGGCCAGATGTCACGGTTCATGCTGATAACCACGGTATCCCTCACAAAACGGTCCCCCTAGGGCCTGACCATAACTCCATGAAGCCTGAGACTCAGGCATTCTGCCTCTCTGTGTTCCCTTTCCTTACACCTGGGACAGTCCTTTACTACAGCAAGAATGGTTATGCTTATAGCTCACTAGCCAGACCTGGGTTCTTTGATCTGTTTTCCAATGTGGGGGAAATGAGGAAGTCTCATTTTCATTCTAATTCCCAGGTGAGGATCAGAGAGATGGCTCTGTAGTTAAATTACTCATGGGGCAAGTATGAGGAACTCAGTTAAATCCTGGAAACCTTGTAGAAAACCGGATGTGCTGACCTGTGCATGTAATCCCTGCACTGGGGAGGTGGAGACAGGTGGACCATGGGCTCACTGGCCAGCCAATGTAGCTTAATTTGTGAGCCCTAAGTACCAGCAGGGGATCTTGCCTTAAACAAAACCAAAGAAAAACCAAAACACCAGGCTTATGAGGAACTTAGCCCGATCTCAAAGGACCAACTCACCTATGACTCTATGAAAGAAGCTAAGATCTGAGGGGCTGGGAACACCAAGTCAGGCCTTGGGCACAGCGACATGAAAGCTGCTTCCAAACCTTGAAACAGAAGTGGCTCTGGGTCGTCTGCCAGCCTGCAGCTTGTATTGGAAATGATTTTGCTCTGCTGGAGTCTAACTGCAGACAGTTTCCCACAGTCTCTGTATGGTTATTGTCACCGAATGCTTGTTTTGTGACAGCTGCCCTGCTTTGGGCTTAGCCTAAGCAATTTCTACTTAATCAGTACAACTGTCTCCTGAGCTGGGTTCCATGATAAGGTTGTTTGTGGGATGGGGAAAGGAAGGCCTAAAGGAGATCAGAGGAAGAATTTGAACTTGGGGTTTGAACTCGAGAACTCCCACTTAATTTCTGATATGCGTGAACAGCCAGCTCCATAGCTTTTCTACATACAGCTGGTCCCTCATCTGCTATGTCCATGGCTGGGGCCTCCTACCCAGGAAGACAGATTGATGGCTGATGACCTGGTTGGTGGGCATGTTAATGTGACACAGGATGGAATCCTTTGGCAGACGTGGATATTGGGGCAGAATGGTTCACATTGGCACAAGAGGCCACAGCAAAAGGCATGTGGCAGGATCCGGGGACAGCCAAGGACATTGACTAGGAGATTCTAAGTACTTTTAGCCTCTCTGCTGCATCAGGGACATCTCTAGCGTCATAGAGATTAGGAAATTGAGCCCACTCCCGCTTCTCGGTGCTCCAAGTTATGGTCTCACGCAGCCTGCTGGGGCTTGCCTCTGGACTCCCCAGGGCATGTAACAACTTTCTTAATGCTTTACAAATTGGTCAGGTTTAGTGTTTTCAGAATTAAGGCATTTTGTCATATTTCTCAATGATATCAAAATTTATTCAAAGTTTGTGTTCAAGAAGCTTTGGTATTTTATTATTATTATTATTATTACTATTATTATTAAAATTTTTATTTAAATTAGTGTTCTATCTCCATGTGTCTGTGTGAGGGTTTCAGATCCCCTGGAACTGGGTCTTGAACCTAGGTCCTCTGGAGGAGCAGCCAGTGCTCTTGACAGCTGAGCCATCTCTCTATCCCCCTGGCTTTAGCTTAGTTTGGTCCTTACATCCCAGAAGACCCTGGTTCTCCCACCATGTCACTCCACTGTTAGGGCAAAGTCAGTGGGTACCCACGTGAGCATATAAGGACACTATTTTGTGACTTTCTGCACTGCCGGCAGGTGACAGAGAGGGTGACATGAGTAATTGAGCATTGCCTCTTGGGTCCTTGTTCAAGCACAGTAAGAGCTCTGCTGCACATTCCGAGTTTCCCTCTCCGAGGCATAACCTGTGGAGGGTTGCTCTGTTCGAAATGCGTAGGTGACGTAAAGTGACCACTAAAACCAGGCGCAACGTGAAACACATACTCAAATACATGGTCTCTGTCCCCCCACTGTGGCCCCTTTCATCCCTTCTCATGGGACTCTGCTCCTGAGAGAGCCGGGGCTTGTCATCTTTTCTCATTGTCTCTGTCTTTCATGGGATGTACCATAAGCCTAACTCCTTTCCTGTTTGCTACAATTCTTCGTTGCTCTACACACGGGTCCTTCAGTAGTAATCTAGCTAGCCTTTTCCTCTGTTCCTGGTACACAGAATGTGACTAAGACCCAGTATGGCCCTGTGAGGATTGGTGTTCAGGGTCTGGATTTGGTGGAGGTGGTAGTGGAAAGTTTCTTGTGGGTTTTCGCAGATGACCAGAGCTCTGTGTCTGGTGCTTTTGTTGGATGCCATGGTTGGGAGGGATGTGCTGTGGTCCTCCCCGGCTCTGGAGTGTGTCAGTGGTGAGCTTTTCTTACCAGGAGTTGAGTTTTTATTTATATTTACAAGCTGTTCCTATATGAGATATTCTGGAACCTGCTGCTTTGGATCTACTGGATGGAGACTGAGGAGCTATAAGAGCAAAGTTAAGTTTTCTCCTGATCTTCCAAGAGCTGAGAAGAGCCGTGTCCCCTCAGTGCCTCCTCTGTTCTGAGAAAGAACATATTCCAGAGTGGGCTGGGGTAGTGTCTCTGGTTCTCTTGTTCTCCCTGTCTCTCTGTCTGTCTGTCTGGCTCCCTTCTCCTCCCTGTCTGAGAGACAACATCTGCTCTTCGGTGTGCAACCTCTTTTCCAACACTCTAGCTGCTAGGGGCCTGGCCAGCCCCGCCCTCTGCAGCGTGGGAGAGCAAGAGCTTAGAAACTGTTCCCTGACCCTGTGACCTTTGTGCAGATTAGCTCCGTGACTCTGAGCTCCCTTTATGGGGAATCCAGAGAATTCCTCAAAGGCGTCCCACTCCTGGTAAATGACTTCTTTCTCTCCTCCCTCCCCTAAGCCCTATCTTACACACCTCAGAAGTCATTGTTGTCTCCTGTGTGAAATTCTATTTTTTTTTGAGGTGCACAGAGGTGATTTGTCTATAAAATGAAAGCCACTAGGAGTGGAAATAATCTTAGACTCTCGGAGCCATTATTGCCGTGACTTAGCAGCTGCATAGAATTGCTGGGAAGCCATTCCTCATCACATCAGGTTTGCGGCTAAGGAGAATCTTCATGAAGACCATCTGTGGGTCCATGGCTTTCAGGGAGCTTTGACTGTGGCATGGAGAGGGTTGCTCTGTCTCATAGTTTCCTCTGTTTGTAGCAAAGGGAACCTTTTGAGCTCTTTATAACTCACTGTCCAGAACTTTAAGCCTGATAGACCATTGGAGACTCTTTTGGGGGTATTCAGCTTATGATTTTCAGTCTTGGAATTAGCAGGAATGTCCTTTAGAATCAGATTGGTTATGTGACTTACCCAAGACCACACAGCAAAGAAGGCAGAACTGGGGCCCAGTTATAGGCAATGTGGTTTTATGAGGCTCTCATCCACCTTATATTGCTTCTCTACCTCATTCTTGGGAACCTAATCCCATTCTTGGGAACCTTTAAGATGAAATAGCTCTTTCAGGTTTGTTAAGTATCCACTAAGTAAAGTACCTGAATGTTGTGCCAAACCCACCTTTGAGTGGCCTTATGTACTGGCTCATCAAACCTTATAGCAGCAGAGAGAAGCAATATTGTTACAATCTCTATTTCACATAAGAAATGGAGGCATGGCTTCTCATATCCCAGGGACAGCAGAACATAAAAAAGATCATTCAAACCCAGGCATATGGCTACAGGTCACACACACACACACACACACACACAAACACACACACACACACACACGCCACACATCTACCTCCTTACCTATAAAGCAAAGTGAGACCAGCTTCTCTATTTGTTACTCGGGTGGAAGAAATCATTGGAAGAACCCACCTGAGCTTCCTAGGTTCCACAAAGGGCACACACCTAGAACCTGTGGGATTTGTTTAAAGGAAAAGAGAAGGCATGTACCTCTGGTAAGGTAATAAATTCCCCATTGGACAAGGACTGTGAACTGAGAGACCAGAGTCCCTTCCCCGTCTGTTGGTCTTCCAGTCAAGACACCATGCACCATTAACCTGAGAGGAGGCACCCAGAGGATGATACCCCATTCTGTTTGTTAATCCTGAACACCTGGATGCTAATCCAGAACATGGAGTTCTGGGGCTGAGGGCATCACTAGGCACTGGGCTGAGGAACACGTGGGCTCTCTGAAACTGAATTGTTCCATCTGAGATGAGACGTGACAGACTGAAAGAGCCCAGGCTAGAAATTTGGGGTCCTAATTCCTTGGGACCCCTCGAAGTTTCTCAGCCTGTGCCTTTGGGAACCACCTATACCAGCTCATTGGCTCTCGTTACTGCTGAGTGACAGGTGGGATCTGGAGGTATCGTTGGCACCACCATGCCTGAACTCACACCCCTGGCATTCACACCCCTTGGGAGGGACACACACACACACACACACACACACACACACACACCCCTCTGTGTTCCACATCACCTTTCTTGCTGGAAAAAGCATGTGATGCACAAAGCAGTTCCTTCATGTATACCAAACCCCTCGGTCAGAGAGCAGCCTCACGCCACATTTTGCTAAATTGCTAAACAGACAGAAGCAGTTAACAGTCTCAACTCTCAACACAGCTGTCTGCCGTGAAACCGATAGACACATCCTGTCCGTGCCTGGGGGGTGGGGCGGGGGTGTCACAGCAAGTGCGAAGTGTCTTGAGCACACTGAGCACACTGGAACAAGTCTGTGATTCCAGCCAGTCTGTGATTTCACTAAACTGGATTAAACCAGACTGCTACCCGCACCACATACAGCCAAAGGGTTCAGTAAGTGCTGGGCTCGGGTGTACTGTCCCTCACCCATGCCTGTTTACTCTAGGCTCCATCCCTGCCATCGCTGTTGTTGTTGCTGTTGTTGTTGCTGTTGTTGTTGTTGTTGTTGTCGTTGTTGTGGAGGAGAAAGCTGACTCATCCTTAGCCTTTCACAAGCCACCCGCCCCCTCCCACTGGAAGGTGTGGGAGCAGCTGGGACTCTTACCATCTGCAAAGCCTTCACACTCTGGCTCATTCTCTTTGCACCTTGTGGTGACTGAGCAGCACGTCATCTCTGTGTCTCATCACTGTCTCTTCTCTGAAGTCAGGACGTGAACTGAATGAGTGAGGGAGGTAAAATGGGGGCCATCTCAAAGGGAGACCCCTTTCTTTCCATCCTCTGAAAGACTGTGCCAGGCATTTCACGTTAGGAGTGCAGCCGTGTACTTGAGATTCAAGTTCCACCCTCAGCCCCACAATCAAGCGCTGTTTGTTGAGCCCTCCTTCAGGATGTCTGGTGGCTGTGAGTCACTGTTGTCAGTCCTCCTGACAACCCTGTGATCTTGGGAACTCTCATCTTAAAGGCGGCAGAGGCTGGATTGGTCCACCAGTCATGCTTAGTTGGTGGTGAGCTCACGGCTCCATTCTCAGAGGACAAATATTATCATCATTGGTAAAATGCATGGAAAGGCTGCAGTATGCCCTGTATCACGTGCTTATATGCTTGCAGTCCTTAGTCTGGTTTGATTAGAGAGGGACATGGTTTTCTGAGGATAACACAGTAGGAAGTAACACCTTGATATCGAAGCTGGTCTGGTTCTAGAAGTCTTCTTATCCCTAGGCTGTATCAGCTCTTTCTTGTCAGGACAGTGTAGCATCTCATGTCAAATCCAGCCCCTTAGCCGAGTGAAGGAGAACATGAAATCTAGAAGGAAGTTATAACCCGGAGGGCTGCAGGCTGGCTGAAATGTGTGTTCACTCCAAATGATCCATCAACAAGGACTTCCCAAGTGCCAACACTGTTCCTTCAGTGAGCGAGACAGAAGAGGCCCCAGAGCTCTCTGTCATGGCCACATAACCAGTGAGAAGCAGCTTAAAGGAGAGTTTGTGCGAGCTCATGTTTGAGGAGACACAATCTGCCATGGCTGGGAGGGCTTTGTGGCAGGAGGGAGGGTGTGATGGGCGTGGCTTTTATCTTTGAGTGAGGGGTGTGTGTGGCTCCCACAAGGCCAGGGGTGGTATGGGCGTGTGCTTGTGTCTACAGTGCCGGGGAGCATGTCCATGGTGTTAGGATCCTTCCTTTCTTGTGTTCTCTCTGTGCCCCTCTTCCTTCTCAGGGCTTAGAAGTTGCTGACTGCAATGTTTCCTGGAAAGCATGAAAGCTCACTGTTAAAATAAAATCCATTCTTGTCGTCACAAAGCCAACAGGCCACGATTTATAACCACAGGGCCGATGACAGTCGGACATGAGTGTGTTCTTTCATAACAAGTGTGAGAACAGTTGTCACATGCTTGGCGATCGGGGGCCTCCCCCCAACGTCCCTGAGTCGGATGACAGCATTTATTAAACACTCTGTGCATGCTTCTTCCTGGCTTGGGTACCTGCCTTCCATCAGCCCATTAAATCCTCAAAGGAATGTCATTGCTTCCGTTGTGAATACCTGTAAACCCGGGCCCACAGAGGTGACCTGTAAATAGCTCCAGGTCCCATGCCTGGAGCCCTTGACACAGCAGACCTGGTGCCAAGGAAGCAGGGTGGTGTAATGGACCATTCTGAAGTGGGGCCTAGCATCCGTGTGTCTGCCCAGCTCTGACTGACAACCACTTGCCAGGGAAGGTCAGAGAGCACTTGCTTCATTCAAGAACTGTGTCCAGAGTCTGCTTGAAGGCAGGCTCAGGAGTGAGAGCATCCTTGCTGCTGTTCAACATTTGCTCAATCAAGGATGGTTCATCTACTTTCCTCTCAAATCCACGGCTCCCAGACCTGAGGACTTTTAAAAGGCAAGATTCCCAAGCCTGAGGGGAGGACTTCTGAGCCAGGGATTTGATTTGGGAGCCTGTGAATCTTCACTGAGCCACCTCAACATCCTGAGAAGGTATCCATGCTGAGGAGCACACGGAACCAGTGTAAGGTCCGGGAGGGCATCTGGGGGTTCCTGCTAAGATTCAACATTGTCTTAGTCAGGGTTTCTATTGCTGCAGTGAAACACTGTGACCAAGAAGCAAGTGGGGGAGGAAAGGGTTTATTCAGCTTGCACTTCCACATTGCTGTTCATCACCAAAGGAAGTCAGGACAGGAACTCAAGCAGGGCAGGATCCTGGAGGCAGGAGCTGATGCAGAGGCCATGGAGGGGTGCTGCTTATTGGCTTGCTTCCCCTACCTTGCTCAGCCTGATTTCTTATAGAACCCAGGACCACGAGCCCAGAGATGGCACCACCCACAATGAGCCAGGCCTTTTGCCCTTTATAACCAATTGAGAAAATGCCTTACAGCTGGATCTCATGGAGCCATTTCTTCAACAGAAGTTCATTTCTCTGTGATAACTCCAGCTTGTGTCAAGTTGACACACAAAACCAGCCAGTACAGGCATGCCATACTCAAGACAAAAGATGGTGGAGTTACTAATAGCCCAGACACTCTGGTGACCTGGTACCATCTCCTCTTCAGACTGTGTTAGTGTGGGCAGGCATAGCCCACACCACTTTTAAATATACATAACTTGCAAATATACACTTGGTAAAATATATATAACTTAAAGCTGGCATTTTGGGCAGGAGAGATGGCTCAGTGGGCAGTGTACCAGATGAGGTAGCATGTGTCTATAATCTCAGTGTTCGTGTGGCAGAAGCCTGCTGGTCAGCCATTCTGACATACACATCATAAGCAGCTGCAACACACAGAGGCCCTACCTTGAACTATGCAGAATGGCAGGGCTGACACCCATGGTTGTCCCATGACACCCATGTTTGCTCTCAGACATCCACAAGTGCACTTTGACACATACTTGCCTTCTCCCTCAGGTTGGCAACACACACACACACAAACACACACACACACACACACACACACACACACTGAATGCTTTCTAGTGACAGTGGCAAGAGAGGGGTCCTCAGTGACAGGGTACGACAGGGTACTGTATTGGGCTCTGAGTTGGCTGTTTCCATCCTGGGTGTTTGTTGAGAAGCTTGATCTCATGCAGGCTGAGGTGAAGGAGGCACTGTGGGCTACGTGTAATTCTCCATTTCTGCTTTTTGAATGAAACGAGAGGGTGAGTTCATTATCTGGTCAGCACTACAGGCAGCCTCCCCTGCCTGCTTCCATCTCCCTTGGCAGAATAGAGAATGTATATGTAAGCCTTCCTAGCAGTGCAGAGTGTCCAGGATGCCAGGGCTGGACTCCATGCCACGGTGTAAGCCTGCCTGGTTGCAAACCACACAGATGGGCCTTGTACGCTGAAGAAGAGTTTCTTCTTCGTTTTAAACCTTGTGTCAACAAAAGCTCTGTAGATGCTCCTGCTACACATCTGGAGCTGTTGACTTCAGGCAGTTGTGGCCGCAGCTCTGTGGTTTTCAGGTACCGAGGGGAGCCACAAAAGCTAGCCTGTTCACCATGGAGCACCAGGCCAGTGGAATGTTCTTGAGCGATCCTGCCACAAAGGAATCAGCAAGTAGACTGAGTAACAGAAGTACTGTCCTCAGCGAGTACTTAAGACATAGTCCTTCTTCTCTGGAAGTACACTGAGACCCGGGAGTGGGGTGAAGAGTAAGGACAGAGTGGGTGGCTTTCTGGTGCCCTGTGGCCCTACCCCAGAGTTCAGGGCTGCCACTCTGTGACATTCTGTACCGCCCTTTTCTCTTGGAGAGACCTGGATGTGAAGGAGGGGGGAGGGGACTGGGGGCAGGGCTAAGGAGACTGTTGGAAAGCTGTGTGGCACCCAGTGTGCCCACAACTATCCAAAAACCAGACCCCTTTCATTTCTAGGTGGGAGCTAAGGCGTCTTGGACTCCTGCTGGTTGTTTTACCCACAGCACTAGGCCTGTTAACTCACTGAACCTCAGGTGTTTCCCTGAGGGGATGTTTTATGTCTGGCTCTGCACAAAGAAGATGCTAAAAGTAGCTTGAGGCCATCTCTGAAAGGGAACGGGTACCCTGGGGGGCCCCCTGAGGAGTGCAGTTTATGCTCTTGAGCTGGTCTTCTCTTTGAAGGATGAGGGCCAAGTCCTAGAAGAACATCAGGCTGGGCCTATACTTTATGCCCAGAGAGAGCCAGCTCTTCTTGCCTTCCTTCCTGGGTCCCCAAGTATACTGTGGAGGCTTAGTGGACACTGATCTTTTAGTGCCTGTCTCCTTCCTGAACTCCTTTTACAAACCTCCTCCTGCAGAGGCAGCCCACGGCTAGAAGACCAAGGCTAGGCTCTGATCTGACCAGGTTTGTGCCGCTGGCTCAGCTCATCTTGTCTTGGGACATGGTACTTCATGCATGCCACTAAGCCTCCGTACTTTTCTCTGACTCAGGGGGACACACATGTTTCTTTTGTGACCTTGAAAGCATCTTAGTACCTCTCTGGACTTGGGTTCCTTCTCCAAACAATGAGAGGCTGTGAGGATGGGTGGAGGCGGGCAGGCTGTGAGCCTGGTATTTGTTATTCTAGAGCTTGTATCTGAAATGGGTTATCTCATGGTGCCATCTCACACAAAGGTTCTAGAGAATGAATGTATCCCACTGGGGACTTCTGTTCCCCGGGTATGAGTGTAGCACTTGGCTGTGTCCCCAGAGCCCCAGCCCCGACTCTGCTGCTGGGCTTTCCCACTTGATCTGGGCTGCAGAGATGCCAAAGCTCTTGCTTGAGTGACTCCTAGCCACTGAAAGTAAAAGCTGAATGCCTAAGGATATCAGCAGGATCAAACTCTTGCTTCTGTTCCCTGTGGACCAAGCACACACTTTCTGCCAGCCTTGGTCGTCCCGGGCACGTGGCACTGTAATCCATAATTGCGGACCACAGATACGGTTCACAAACAAGGAGGAAGATTCCAGGCTTGAGCCAGACTCTGCAAAGACAAATGGAGAAGAACGATGAGTTTCTAGACTTGATGGACCTTTCTGTGTTCTTTTACCACAAGGAAGCCAAACCTTTTCAATATATGCATAAATGGTTTTAAAGGGTATTAAAATGCATAAACTGCTCTAAAGTGGGGGTGGGGGTGGTGGTGTTCATATCCGTGTTAAGCTCCTGGTTTCAAACACCCAGGTACTCCAACCTCCTTGCAGAGAGAGTGTTCAAGCCTCCAGCAGTGTAGACATGTGCATGGTGGATGAGTGAAGAGGCTGTTTATGGATATTCATAACTCAGGAATTCTGGAGAAATATGTGGCTGGGTCTTGCCTTCTGCCCAGCAGCATTTGGGTCTGTCTGTCTGTCTGCCCAGCAGCTCTTGGGTCTGTGTGCCCAGCAGGTAGGTCTTGGGTCTGTCTGCCCAGCAGCTCTTGGGTCTGTCTGCCCAGCAGGTCTTGGGTCTGTGTGCCCAGCAGGTCTTGGGTCTGTGTGCCCAGCAGGTCTTGGGTCTGTCTGCCCAGCAGGTCTTGGGTCTGTCTGCCCAGCAGCTCTTGGGTCTGTGTGCCCAGCAGCTCTTGGGTCTGTGTGCCCAGCAGGTCTTGGGTCTGTCTGCCCAGCAGCTCTTGGGTCTGTGTGCCCAGCAGCTCTTGGGTCTGTCTGCCCAGCAGCTCTTGGGTCTGTCTGCCCAGCAGCTCTTGGGTCTGTCTGCCCAGCAGCTCTTGGGTCTGTCTGCCTGGACGTTTGAGGAACCTGAGCTTGCTTTCCTTGTGCTTGTTATAACTTGTTTCCAGGATACAGCTAGACCAGGAGGTTGGGTACCTGGTACAGAGTTGGGTACCTGGTCCTCTGAAACTTCCTACGACAGCTAGAAGGATGTATTTTTCACAGTCCTCTTTGATCAACTTGTTTGAGCAGAAGAGATTTTTTTTTAAGGGTCTTCCACACACACTATAAAAATTAAGACATGAGGGTTTTTTTTTTTAAATAAAAGCTATTTATTAAATTAGAAACAAAAGATTCCAGTTCCTTTCCTACCCTTCCTAGCTTTCTGCAAACCCCAGTTCTGTTCTGATCTCTCTATCCGGCTCCTCAGAGCCCTTCGGAATCTAGGAGCCTCCTTCCATCCTCCTTTCTTGGCAGAATCTCATATGCGAGGTACCTCTTTCAGCTGGCTCTCTTGTGGGTGTTGGGTCCCACTCCCAAGGGTGTCAAGCTCTTTCAGCGTCCGCTGGAGGATGGCTCGTGCCTGCTCAGGTGGCAGTCATCGTAGTATTCTCAGGCACAGCCGTGCCTCTAGAAGCTCAGGAGGCAGACGCCTAATGCCTAGGTATAGTTCATAGAAGTCTGTGGGGCCTTTGAGAAGCAACAAGATTAGATGACATCATTAGGCTGGGGTTCTCATAATGATACATGGCTTTACCAGCAGAGGACTGAGCAAGCACTTCTGTACTGGTCTTACCATGTGATGCCCTTCACCGTGTGTTGAGATCAGCATCTGAAGATGTGGCATGAGGGTGTCACCAGGAGCCCGGTCCATGTCGGCGCCACGCTCTGGGGCTGTCCTGGCTCTGTAACCTAAGCTAAGTCAACTAACTCTATTCTTTAAGAATGACCAAGTCTGCTGTATTCAGTCATTGCAGAAAACAATGCAGAGCTGATACTAAGGCTTAGGATAGGGATGTTTGTTGAAATACTGATGCTGTTCATGCCTACATAGGGGCAGCTATTTTCATATAATTCAATTAAAAATTTGAAGGCATCCCAGCACTCTGAAGGTGGATCTCTGTGAGTTTGGCCAGCCTGGTCTACAGATTGAGTTCCAGGACAGCCAGGGCTACATAGAGAAATTCTCTCTTGAAAAACAAAACAAAAACAATTAGGGCAGAAAAGTTTGATAATTAAGATCTCCCCCCCCCCCCGTGTGTGTTCGTATTCCTGTGTATGTATGCACATATGTATGCACATGTATGTGGGTAGGTGCTAGGAGTAGACACTAAATGTCTTCCTCAGATTGCTCTTTACTCTCCCCTAACTTGGAGCTTACTGATTTGACTGGACTCCTTAGCTACAAAGCTCCAGGGTCCCTCTTGTCTGTGAGTCCCCAGCACCATTACAGATGCATGCTACCCTCTGTCACTCAGACAGTACTAGTCACCCAGCATGGAACCAGACCGTTTTGCATGTGAGGGTGCAGGTACTCGAGCTTGCACGGTGGCTACTTTCCTGACTGAGCCACCACTCCAGCCCTATCCCACAACTCCATTTGCTCTCCGGGCTGTTTTTTTAGGCTTTGAGAGAGCTGGGTTCTCTCTGACCAAACATTAGAGGCTGTAGAAGCCACTGAGTGGTAGTCTGTGGGATTGTCTGTCTCAACAAGGGTCAGAGTGGTGAGATGAGACCTTCTCTCCAGTTCTGCCTGATTGTGCTGAGAGAGACATCCCTGCCATTGTTACACCAGGCCGCTGCCTCAGAAGTCAGTTCTCTGACTCTGCCTGTGGCACTGGAGTGAGCCCCCCCTGTTGGGTGTACCATCCCGGGCATTTGATGCTGAATTACTTTGCTACTTGGACTTAAGGGTATGTGTCTGATTTGGAAAAAAAAAAATCAGTAAACTTGCAGGTAATTTTTTTAAAAAGCCAGAGTGAGAAAGGGCGGGGAGATGGCTCAACAGGGAAATGTGCTGCTGCTGGGTCCGACAACCCAAATTAGACCCTGGAAGCCACGTGGTAGAAGGAGAAAACTGGTCCCTGCGAGTTGTCGTCTGACCTACCTATGTGTGCATGTATGCATAAAATAAATAAACAAATGTTTAAAAAATTAAGGAGAAAATGAATATTTTAGTCAGCAGTTTGTCTTTGAGATGGGAAAGTTGGCGAGATAGACACAGGATGAAACCAGGCGTGCACCTTGTACAGTTTCTCATTGTTACCACTATTGTCTCATCTTTATCACCATTATCACCATCACCCCATCACCTCTATCTCCTCTATCACTCTATCATCATTAGCTGTTTCAAGTCTGAGAAAGCCACTCTGGAAAGCTGTGTCCTGATCTCAGAGAATGTTAAAAGGTGAAAGCGGCAGATGCCCTTGAAAGGCGGCAGCCAGTGCACATAGCAGTTCTGTCTCGTGTCACCCTCGGAATAGCTTTGTAAGCATGTTCTCTCGTCATTTCCATCTTAACTGTGACAAAATTGGGACACAGAGGAGTTGGGAAGCTTGCAGGGTAGCGCCGCTTGGTGGAGGGCCCAGGTTTGAGGCAAGGCATGTGACATCCTCTGCAGTTTGACCTAGCTGTGTCAGGGGTGTGAGAGAGGGGATGGAGAGAGAAAGAGAGAAAGAGAGAGAGAGAGAGAGAGAGAGAGAGAGAGAGAGAGAGAGAGAGAGAGAGAGAGAGAGAGAGAGAGAGAGAGAGACAGAGACAGAGACAGAGAGACAGAGGGACAGAGGGACACAGAGGCACAGAGACACAGAGACACAGAGAGAGCAAGAGACAGAGAGCACATGGGAGCATACCGTGGTTCTCCTGTGGAGGTCAGAGTTCAAGCCTCAGAAGATGAGTCTTTCCCTTCACTGTGGGATCTGGGAATTGAACTCAGGTCCTCAGGCTTGGTTGGCAAGCACCTTTACCTACTGAACCATATCAACGGCTCTGTCCTGTTTGCAAGTGAAACTGGCATCCCAGCTTATACATTGTGGCTGTCGCTAGGGTGGGTGTGGAGGCATGGCCACCTCTGTGCCCTGAACCACTCAGTCCCTGCTTGTGCCTCAGATACTCATTCCCATCCTTCATCAGCCTGGTGCCATGGGCAAGACCCTATGTCCTTCCCTCGTCTGTTACATGGAGATGAGAACTCACAGAGAAGCTGTGTGGAGGAAGTTGTTCATCCAAGGCTGGACAGTCAGTGTGCCTATGCTCAGGACAAAACTTGGGTTCTGCTTGGGCCCTCCTCCTCCTCTGTGACCCAGTGGCCATCCCTACAGACACAGACACAGCCACTGAGGCTGAGGTCCATGTAAGTGCTACCTTACTGTTTGATGGCTTTTTCATTTGGTTGCACAGATTGGCCCTGCCTGGCTGAGTCTGAAAGACTTTTAGTAGCTAAACACAACCTGAATGTTCCTGTTATAGACCCAGAGGCCACACCTTCAAATTTACCAAAGCAACAAGAAGCTGGGACACAGGGAAAGATGGGGTGCCCCTCTACGCTTTTCTGGCTTGTCTCTCTTGTAGCTTTTATGTTTTTACTTAAGGGGGTGGGAAGTCTTCTAATGCTAAACATTCTCCTTGGGGAACTCATGACAGTCACCTAAGGTTCTTGTTCTCTTTCCCTCCCTTGCTCCCTCCCCTGCTCTTACTCCCACCCTGATGCCTGGCTGCAGATGCCTGGGGAGGCAGGTCCAGAGGCATCTTGGATGTGCAGAGAGGAAGGCAGCCGCAAACGTGGGCATGTTTAATAGGATGCAGCTGCAGCGGCTTTCCCTGCTGGCCACACTTCAAGAAGATTTGACACACAGCAGAGCCATCCTTGCCCGCCTCCCCACCCTGCCCATCTGTGGCTCCTCCCTCCCCAGCACCGCTTTCACACCCTTCGCCCCTTGTGCACCCATTTAACTGCAACAATAAGGATCATGTGCAATCATCTTGGAATCGGAGACATACTCTGCCTTCTCATTTGCAAGATCTCTTGGGGGCAGGAGGTGGGCATGGCTCAGCGTTACTGGCAAGTGGGGCCCTGGGTTCCATTCCTCACCCTTCAGGAGAAGTGAGGAGGAGAGAGAAAAAGAGCTCTGGCTCGGAGGATCCCCGGGTGGGGCTGCAGGTAATGTTTGGTTTTCCTTGGGGAGATTCCAGCCCTTTGTTTAGAACACGGCTTTCAGTTACATCCTTAGCACTGGGTCTGCTGTTATGTTGAAGTCATCATAAGGAAGAGCAGTCAGAAGTGTTCCAGTGCTGCTTTTATTTTTGTCGGCTGGCTCACATGTCTGTCCGTGTCCATGAAATCGTCACCTCCTATTTGAATTCTGATGTGCCAACCCCGTTTCCATGATTTCACATCAGGATGTTTAATTACATTAGTATGTTTAGCTCATTAGGAATATATCATGATTTACTAAAATACACTAAGTGCACTTTAACTCATGAAATGATCTCTCTAACTTTGGCCATCTTTGAATGTTTCCAGTGTTTAACTGGTAGAAAGAAAACACAACAATGAACATGCATGAGTGTGTGTGAGTGTCTCTGTGTGTCTGTGTGAATGTGTCTCTGTGTGTATTAGTATGAGTGTGTCTGTGTGTCTGTGTGAGTGTGTGAGTGTGTCTCTGTGTGTATTAGCACGAGTGTGTGTGAGTGTGTATATGTATGAAGGTGTGTATGTCTGTGTGTCTGAGTATATGTGTGTTTGTGAGTGTCTCTAGGTGTTTGTGTCTGTGAGTGTGTATGTCTGTGTGTAAATGTGTGTGTGTGTATGTCTGTGTGTAAGTGTGTGTGTGTCTGTGTTTAGACAAGAGCTCAATTTCAGGGTATTCCTCTGGAGTTGCCCACTCCATCCATCCATCCATCCATCCATCCATCCATCCATCCATCCATCCATCCATCTATCCGTTTAGAGGCAGGGTCTGAACATGTAGCCTTTGCTGGCCTAGAACTCTCTATGACTAGATTGACCTTAGACTCCCAGAGGGCAGCCTACCTCCATCTCCCTAGTGTTAGGTTAAAGGTATGCACCATCATGGCCACCACTTCATTTTTTTCACACGAGGTCTCTGAACTGGTCCAGAGTCTACCAAATAGATGAGGCTAGCTAGCCCATTAGCCCCAAGAATCTACCTCTCTACTCTCCCTGTCCTGTGATTTTGAGCAGAAGCACTGAGCCTGGCTTTTTAACATAGGCTCTGGGTATCATATTCAGAGTCTCGTTCTTGTTCCATAAGCATTTTGCCAGTTTCGAGTTCACTAGATCCTACAGGATGGATTTTTACCTCCACTATGCCTCCTTTCCAACATACCTCCCCATGGCACCATTTTCCCAGTGGGAAGCTAGTAGGTTTGAAGAGTTTAAACCTTCCTGGCTCCAGTGACACACACAGCCATGTTTTCCAAGCAGTGTTGGCTCTCTTGGCTTCTATGCCAGAAACACATCATCAGACAGGTGGGCGACTGAAAACATAATTCCTTGTCTTTAACTCACCTAGACCCACAGAAGGGAAGTTAGAGGGCTGGGTTGCTGGGAAGCTGCTTTTTAAGGTTCTGGCTCTTTATGACTTGAGTGTGTGTCCTTCTGCTGGGATTCTATCTCGTCATCTCTTGTTTCAGAGGAGAGACAGACCCACTGGCCAGTGGCCCTCTGAGCGAGCATCCTGGCCCTTTGCAGCAAGGGCACATGCTAGGCCCACCGTGCACTGACAGCCTCCTCTGCCCACGGCAGTTTGGTTGCTCCCCTTGGCTCTGAAATAACTCTGTCCCCACAGATTGTGTGTGTGTACTGCATTGCAGCAGTGAGATGTTGACTTGAATTGGAAGAGAGGTGATTTTTGAGAAATTCTTCTGGGGAATAATTAGAAAACAAATTAGGTAGTAGTCATCGGGGAGCATACCTAATGGTCTTTCATCTACCACTTACCTGGGGCTGGGTCTTGCTCTCAGCCTCTGCACGGGCGATTTGTTTAGGATTCACAGCTACCTTAGGAAGGAGGTACTCGTCTTGTGAACTAACACAAGTGTTAGCGTGCTAGAGTTGTGTAACAAGTGAGCACACACTGCATGTTTCAAAGTAACAGAAACTTGTACTCCCACATTCTGGAATGTTGGCACACAAAGTGAAGGTATAAGATGGTTGTGTTCCCCTCGAAGGCTTCTCTAGGAGAGAATCCTGCCCCACCTTGCACCCCAGCTTCTGGCAGCTCCCGGCAACCCTTGCCATTCCTTCTTGTCATCAGAAGAGCCATCTTCTTCCACTATCTTCCCTGTGTACGTCTGTCCACTTCTCCTCTCATTAGCTACCAGTCATGTCACTTGGGACCCACCATCAACCACTGTGAACTCATCTCCATGTAACTACACTTATACTAGCAGAGACTCTATTTCCAAATAAAGTTGCATTTTGAGGTTCCAGAATATGAATTGGCGATGGGGCACAATTCCATCCAGAGTGCCCTGTTTCCTGCCTTCTAGGATAAGGTAGAGACAAAGAGGAAAGGAGAAGACTAGGAGGACTCAGAGCCTTCCAAGTGGCCTTGAGAGAGACAAGGGTGACTGTCCCTTTGATAGTCACAGGGAAAGGCTGGTGCCCCGAGCAAAGAGACTAGCCTGCCCTGTACAGCTGACTGTGTTAATGTGCAGTTGTCCTGTGCAGGGCTGAAAACAGGGAGCCAACAGGTTTGGAGTTAATGGCCCCAGCTTGAGTAGCTTCAGTAGCTTCAGCGAAGGCGACTCCTTGCCAAGAGCTGCGTCACTTGTCTGTAAGCGTGGGGGAACCCCAGAGGCAGACATCAACGTGTCCAAGTTGGAAAGTCAAACTTGGAGCACCAGACACCAGAAGAAAGCATGCTGGCACGTTATCTGCAGCCTGCAAAATGCATTCATAAGCGTTCCAGGAAACTGCAGGGCAGGGGGTGAATTCCCTAGCAGTCAAGGCTGCCACTGAGAACTTAACCGCTCAAGGCTCGGAATGACGTCTGCACGGAGGATGCAAGATACGCATTGCGATGCTGTCTGCTTTGTCTCATGGGAGGGAGTATAAAGTGAATTCATAGGGGCTTTCCTGGGTCAGCTGCCAGCTCCTGCTCTTTGAGCCACTTTTCCATGGAGTCTTGAATTTCTCCACTATAAAATCCGACCACTGTGGGGCTTCAGAGATAACATACGGTTAGTCTGGGATGTGGGCTGCTGCCCTCCATGCTTCATGCTTTATGGGCAGCCTGAAGTAGCTCTGTCATGTCTCTTAGCACAAGGCTGATTGTTGTGTAAAGAAAAGGCTTCTCAAAAAGAACATCCAAGTCCCAAATTTCACAGCCTACCTCTAAGAATCTCTATGAGCTCTACCAGTGAATGCCAGCGATGGCCTTTGATTAATATTTAGCCTTTAAGAAACTTTTTAGCTGGCTTTTAATAATTTAAATTGCATTTAAATTTTAAAATCCCTTTTTGAATACATCAGTTCCCAGAAGAAGAAGGTAACATCTAAATAATATAAGCCGGATCGTTAAGGTTCAGGAAGGGTTTTTAACTTATACCAGGACAGAAATACTGTTCGATTAAATCTTACATGTTGCTATGGTTAGGTGGATCTTCTCAAATGGGTCAAAATCTCAAAATTATTAATACTTATCCTGAAAATGTTGTGCTTATTTTTGGAAGTAGTCTTGTTGAGCTTTGAATTTGTGCATAATGGTTACTCGTCTTACGGGTGGCGTTCTATGGATCGGGCCAAATTAACAGAGCTGTGCAGACTTCCCCACAGCCCAATTTAAGTTCCCTATCATGTTAGCAAGAAATCCATGTCTGTCAACTGCCACTCCTGGTCCCCAGTCCCACCCTTGGGGCAGACTCAGAGTCACTTCTGTTGTACATATATAATCTCTAATAATTTGAAACCATCCTTGGTTTTAAGTTAAAAACTTGGTATTTTAGGCTATTTTGGAGATACCTTTTGAACCATTTTATTGGCCACAGTGCCACCAGCCTGAAGGCTTTGGCTCAGTGCTGAGCTCAATCTGAGTGGGGCTCTTGCAGAACTTGAGTCACCGGCTCACACAAAATTCCACCCAAGACCAGCCCCACCTATCTGATTCCTGGCCCATCTGTTAGGCTCGAATACTAAGATGCTTAGGAGAGAGCTGACGGGTCCAGCATGTTCTGAGGGTCTGTTCTAGATGGTTACTCTGAGGTGGCTGTCTACTGTTCCTATTAGAACTCAAAAGACCCTGGTTCTAACCACAGCTTCTGGACAGCTTCTCATACAATATGCCTGGGAACCACATTCTTTTTTGACGTCCGGTGCCTCCCCTTTCAGTATCTTCCTTTCCAGTTCCTCCCCTTCTGGTGCCTCCCCACTCCTTCCCTTCTCCCTACTCTGCTATACTCTCAGTGGGTGAGTGGAATTCTCTGTAGGCTAGAAGATCATTTTCTGAGTTTTGTGTTCTTAGCATTCTGGCTTCCATAACAACCAACTGTAGACTGCATAGCATCTAAACAGAAATGTATTTCTTTCCATTTGTTTGTTTTTGTTTTTCAAGACAGGGTTTCTCTGTGTATCCCTGGCTGTCCTGGAACTCACTCTGTAGACCAGGCTGGCCTCGAACTCAGAAATCTGCCTGCCTCTGCCTCCCTCTGGGAGTAAAGGAATGCACCAACACTGCCTGGCCAGAAATGTATTTCTTACAAGTTCAAGATCAAGGTGCCGACAGATTAGAGTCTGCAGAACACCTGCTACCTGTTTCATGGGCTCTGTGTTTTCTGTGTCCTCCTGGCGTAAGAAACCATTTTTATCTGGACAGTAACCTCCATTCTAAGCCCCCATGGCTAGATCGCCTCCCAAACATCCACCAGCTTTCAGTATAGGAATCTCAGGGGTGTGTAAACATTCTTCCCGTTGTTCCTTCTACCCTCCCAGTGTGGCTCCATCACACCCAGTTCTGAAGACACTCTCTCTCAGCCCTGCACATTCACTCCCTGTGCTTGCATGAAACCATCTCACCACAGTCTCTGAGACACCCCCCTTGTCCCCATGAGTCTGATTTAAAGCTTTAACAAGTGGTATCCTTGGGCAGGACCTTGTGCTTTTGGAAGTAGACACAGCTCCTCCAACTTGGTTATATTATTGCAGAGGAACCAGAACCCGCAGGACTGGGAAAGGTAGTCGTGGAAGCCGTTGGTTTTGATGAATCCATTCAGTGGCCACTTTTATCTGGCAGGTGAACTTCTGAATGAGCAAGTTTATTCTTCCAGGCTGGGTAATGGAGCCCTTGGGGAAGGCTTCCAAGTCAGTGAGCCTCCTGGTTCTTAGATGAATGCTATTGCTTGTCTTTCCCATAATGCTAGGAATATTTACTGAATTCTTAGATTTATATCTTTGACCTTCAGCAGCCGAGAGTTCTATTCAGCAATGTCCTGCAGGGTATCGGGAAGGACTCTTTGCCTTATGAGCTTAAATACTAATGGGTACAGATTGGGAATTGACTGTAAGAGTCTGGTTTCTCCCAGCCTGTGCAGCCTGAAGAGGGAGAGGAATGAGCTTCATGTTTACTAGGTAGCTGTGGAGTCCACTGGACATATACCACTGTACTGGGGGGACATGCCATCTCATAGTAACTTTTCTTAATGCTTTTGCTTGTTTGTTTTAGGTCTCTCCCTAATTTGCACTCGAGTGCGTGCGTGCGTGCGTGCGTGCGTGCGTGCGTGCGTGTGTGTGTGTGTGTGTGTGTGTGTGTGTTTGTATCTACATGTATGTACTTGTGCAGGTGCACATGGAACCCAGAGGGTATCCTCTAAAACCCTGTCTCCGTCCTTTGAGATAAGGCCTCTCATTGGCCTGAAGGTCACTCATTAGGTTAGATTGTCTGGTGAGTGAACCCCCTCCCTGGGTCCTCCTGTCCCCTCTTCTGTGCTGATTACAGGAGTGCATCGACAAACCTGGCCTTTTCATGTAGATTCTGGAGATCAAACTCAGGTTCTTAAACCCTCTCTTATCTCCCTAGCCCTGTCTTAACTCTGTTGCCTCAGAAGGCTAAGGTTGCCTAAGAAGGCTAAGGTAACTGCCTTGCAGGAGAACGGCCCTGTGGGGACAAGTCTGTTGGCAATCTCACTAACTTTTCTGCCTCATTCTGAACTACTAGTCAGTGGTTTGGCCTCACATCCACCTGAAGAATCGACGCTATTGGTTAAACCCTCAGATAATCTGGCCTCCTGTTTCATTTTAGCTCACACCACCCATAAGTACTAAGAACCCACTGAGGACAGAGAGAGGGGTGGTGACATTGGATGTGAGACCTGGTGGCTCGAGTAACAGGCCATTCTGTCCCTCCACTGCGTCACCTGTATCCTTTGAGGGTGATCAAGAGTGGCCAGATGGCGTCCAAGAGCTCCCTTTGACTCTGAACAAATTGGATTGGAAACACCAAAGATTCTTTGAGATAAGATGTAGGCTCCTAGTCAGGGGTCCCTGGGGACGTTTATACTATTGATAGCCTAGGTACAGATGTTGGGTTTTGTAAGGATTTATGGAATCTGTTCACCACGAATGCTCATGGGAACTGCTTAGGAGGGTAGGGTCCACTTGGATGGTTGCATCCAATCTATCAGCCAGTCATTCTATCAGTCCCTTGAAAATTAACTAGCTCGCTAAGTGCGTGTGTGTGCATGTGTATGTATGATCATGCAGGCACGTGAACATCAAAGGACAGATTGAGGGAGTCCCTTCTCTCTTTCCACAATGCGGGGTCCCAGAGATCAGACTCACATCATCACTGGTACTCACCGAGCGGTCTGGTTGGGCCAGTTGCTCGTTCTTAAACGCAAAAGTCTGAAATCTCAAAACCTAAACTGTGGATCGTTTGGAGCACTGGGATGCTCCTGAAAGGCTTTGTGTTCTCCCTGGCTCCTGCACAGGGCAGGCTTGTCACACTTATAAATAGCACACAGGCCCCTTTGGCTTTTGTGGCCTGGGGTGCCAAAGTCAGTTCACTTGGCACCCCATGAAGTCACAGGTAAAGGACCTGAAGCTGCAGGCCCCACACGGTCCAAGCTTCTTAAAGACCTTGTTTTAGAAAAATAAACCAATTAAATAATACTGCCTCCTGTAAAAGCAGGCTTTTAATGGGTTCCACGGTGTGGCGGGTCCCGGTGAGCTTTGTCTGCTGCCTGCTGCCATGGGGGCACTTGAGTCTTGCACAGCGTGGGTGTAATTTCACACGGTTTATGGCCGTGTTCGCCGCTCCAAGAGCTGCGATACCATTGTACAGAAGGAGGACCTGCGTGCCCTCAACACCTTGCCTCCTTTTTGGTGGAAATGAAAAATGAAGCCATAAATTAAAGAAAAACACAAAAAATTTCTCCTTTGCCTTCCTGGGGCAGCCTCGGAGGAACAAAGAAGCAGTGTTTTCCTGGACAGCCTAATCAAATTCTAATGGCTTTTATGTGTTGACTTTTGCTCAAAGATCCCTCCTCCCATGGGAAGGCCTCTGGGCTTGCAGGATCTGAGCAGAGCTTGTAATGGAGTCCTGGGTTCCAGGGCAGGGGAATCTCTAAACTCCAGCCTCAGGGTCAAACCCTGCCTCCTGCCTATTTTTGTTAAGCCATCAAAACAAGCCAACAAAGGAAGCAGATTTCCTAATGCAGGAAGATTCAGTGAGCTTCAGATTCCTGTCCATAAACGAAGCTTGCTAGCATGCTGCATGTCACTCTTCTTCTATTGTTCTTTGACCCAATGGTGGCACTTAGTTAAACACCACTTGTCCTTTCCAAAAAATGCTTGCTTGCCAGCGTTCAATTGGAAGGCAAAAAAAAAAGGGGGGGGGCGGGACATGTGGCCTTTTCTCCTTGGAATGGATGCTTTCCTTTCAGGGTCTCCCAAGGCTCAAAGGGAGAAGTCAGGGAGGGGGTGGCTCACCTGCTGCTTAAGATAACTATTCTTCACTGTGTGTGTGTTTGGAGGAGGAGGAGGAGGAGTGGGGTGTGTGAATATGTGTGTATGTATATAGGAAGAATAGGGTGTTTGTGTATGTAAATGTGTGTGTATGTGGATGTGCGTGTGAATACATGTGTGGAGGGGGAATGGTTTTTGTTGTGTGAATGTGTGAGTATGCATGTGTGTTTATATGTGAGTGTGTTTGTGTGTGTGTGTGTTTGCAAAAGCCAGAGATTGATGTCAAGTATCTTTCTGTTTCATGTGACACTTTATTTTCTGAGACCAGTCCTCTCATTGAATCTAGAATTCTGCACTTCAGTAAGGTTAGTTGGCCAATGAGCTCCAGGGATCTCATCTCTACCTCCCCAGGGGTGGAGAAGTATTCACTTGTAGACAATTGCCACTGTATCTGGTTGGGTTTTTTTAGTGTGGGTTCTAGGGATCTAAACTCAGGCCTTCAAGCTCCCTCAGTAATCAGTTTGCCAAATGAACCATGTCCCCAAGCCCCCAGGCTCCTCACTCTGCCCTCAGGCTGACATCTGAGCAGCCCCCACCCCCCTTCACCTCAGCCCGCTTCCTACAGGCTTCTTAGTCTTTTGACTGTATCTTGATTGACGCGTGGCCAGTTCCCACTCAGCCCACTCGCTAGCTAGTTCAGGCAGGGAGGTGCTCCCGTCTACCTACCAGCAGCCAAGCAACACCGATCATAGATTGCTATGCACAAATCTAGTGCATTACCTAGAATGGCTTCAGAAACTTGTAACTGTTGCTAAGCACATTGTAAGCAGTCTTTATTATAACTTGTTCAAGCTTCACAAGCAGCCCAGAGAGATTCTCCCTTATACAGGCGAGGAAGCAGACAGAGAGGATGTGGGATTGGCCCGAGGTCACACAGCTGGTACATGGTTCAAGCCATGATGAAAACCCAGGCTGTCTGGTCCAGGGAATGAGGGAATGTGCAGTTGGCCACCACTAAGCACCAGAGTGCTCCCCAGACTTCTGGGAGGCTGTGCTGTTCTTGCTCCATTAATCTTCATTACGATGATACTCTGTAACGAACGGTTTGGTGTTTGAACAAAGCCCTGTTCATGTGTTTTTCTTCTACCCACTGTTCCTTATCCCTCTCCTTTTCTCTTCTCCCCTTCCTATTCTCCATCCATCCATCCATCCATCCTTCCTACCCCCCTTCCTTCCTCTCCTCTGTTCTCTTCTCATCCTCTGTCTATAGTTAGGTGTTAGTGTGTTAGTGTATGGCAGGCAGTGCGTGGACGTAGGGTGTTTGTAGACAGGAAATATGAAAAGAGGGTTCATTTCTATTGACCAGGATTCTTGGCCCCCTCACTGCAGAGGAATGTAGAGTTCTAATCCTCATAGCAGTTCTAAGTGCTGGCTCTTTTCAGAAGGATAGACCTTCATCCTTTCTGCCTCAAGTTGATATTTTAATAAAAACGAACATTGTAGGAGACTTAGGAGAGACTGGGCTTTTGACTTACAGTGGAGGGGCCCTTGAAAATGATTCCTCCCATTCTCAGGCACCCAGGTGCCAGGTGCCTGGAGGAGGTGGTGGTGCCCGAGGGTGCCTCCACACTGTGTGACACAATCAGCACAGAGCTGTGTGGGATCAGGATGGAGGTGGAAGTTTCTACCTTAGTGACACCTGCGTCATGGAAACATCACAGAGCTGCTACAGCAGGATGCTCCCGGGCCTTTGGTGGCACTGGTGTAACCACATACACTGTTCTCTAAAAGCAGAGTGTGTCCCACCCAGGATATGATGTGAGACAGTGTGAATAGCTTTGTTACTGGTTTGTATTTACTTGGTCCAATTTTTATCATTACTTTAGAATGTGTTTCTTCCTATGAAGATGCTGTAATGGCTAGTCGTAGTTGTTCGCTTGATATACCTAAAAAGAGGGGACCTCAGTTGAGGGTTTGCCTCCATCGGGTTGGCTTCTAGCTATGTCTGTGGGACATTTGCTTGATTACTAATTAATGGGTAGAGAGCCTGGCTTACTGTGGATGGCACTATCCCTGAGCAGCTGGTCCTGGGTGGTTTGAGAAAGCAGGGTGAGTGAACCATGGGGAACAAAGACAGTCAGCAGTATCCTGTCATGTGTCAGCATCTGTTCCTGCCTCCAGGCTCCTGTCTGTCGTTCCTGCTCTTCTATCCCTTCATGATGAACTATAAGCTGTAAGATGAAGTAAACCCTTTCCTTTCCAAGTTATCTTTCGGTTCTGACCTTTGTCACAGCAACAGAAAGCAAACTAGGACTCATGCTCACAGTGACAGTCTTCCGTGCCCCACCTCAGAAGCCTCGTCACGGGGCCTCTGTGAGCAACTGTCTAGCACCTCCTCGGTGTATGTGACTGTGTCACCTCACGGTGCGGCTCTCAGACCAGCCCTGTTGCTTGCTTGCTAGGTGATGTGAAACTGTGTTCCCACACCCTGGCCAGCCACACTTGCTTCCTTGGGTACCCTGATGCCTTCTGAAAGTGGCTACATCTCAGTGAGCTTTAAATGCTTGTCCTGTTTTCCTGCATGCTGTAGAAAGCATTTTCAGTGTGGTCTGTGCCACTGGGGTATGGAGACAGAACAGTGTGGCTGTTGCAGCCAGGATAGCAGTGGACTCTTTGCTGGACGCTACTCCTTCCTCTTTGCATCCTGTTTCTTCCCCCCTCCCGGATGCCCTTTCCTCTGTCAGACAGCAGGCCTTTGTAGCTGTTTTCTGATGAGCTTCACTTTCTCTCCTCAGTCATGCGGAGGAATCCCTTCGGTGTGGACATCTGCTGCCGGAAGGGGTCGAGAAGTCCGCTGCAGGAGCTCTACAGTCCCATCCAGGTAGGACCCCGTCCTCGATGCCATAAGTGTGTTCTGGGATTTGACATGCCCACCCCTGCCTGGCACTTTACCTTCCATGATTGCCTTCACGTTCAGCATCTTTAATCCGGAACACTCCCAAACCAAACCCTTTTGAGCAGCCACATGGGACCACAAGTGGAAAATCCCATGTCTGACATTATTCGACAGATCACAGTCAAAATGCAGGTGGACCGAAAAACTGTACAAGTTATCTCAGGACACTGTATATGTAAGATGCATGTGCAATATAAATGAATCTCATGCATAGACTTGGATCCTATTCCTAAGTTCCGGCATTATGCATGTACAGAAAGTCCAGAAATCCACAGGGGAGCCCAAATACGAACCGTTTCTGGTCTCAAGCATTTTAGATAAGTAGTCTAGGAACATTTTGTAAGTTGTAGAAAAAGTTAAGAAGCATGGAGGATTTGTGTGGGACTGTCCTTTTAACCTTCCTGGGGTTTGGGTCTCTGGAGAGACATCGTCCCAGGTCTTAGCAATGGGACTCCTAACATTAAGAGCCTGCAAGCTCTGCTGGCACCCCCAGAAAGGCGTGCTCATGGATAAATCCCACACTGAGTTACTGAGACCCAGTGATGACGTCACTGCAGAAGACCCCCCTCCCCTTGGTTGGAGTGTGGATGTAAAGTGACTGTTGCTGGGTTTTTTGGCTGATTAGTTTAACAAGGTGGCAAGCGTGGAGGTGGGGGTAGGGAGTGGAGCGTGCCTTCCATGGGAAGTGAGGGACAGCCAGAAGGCCTGGTCACCATAGCAATAGCCTCAGGCCACTTGAGTTGGTGTGGAGACTCTTGAGCGGGTCCTTCTGTAGGAATGTCGGTTAGTGTTGCTCTTGATTGAGTGACTGGGTCAATGCCCATGGACCTTAGTAACTGCTGAGAAACGAGTGCACGCTAAGGAGAGATGGCCTGCTCATGATCTCAGGGCTTCGCTCTGTACTCCATTCTCAATTTTGTATTTCCATAGACTATGATGCCTGGTGGGAGAAGATAATGCTTAGATTTCAGGGAAGACAGATTCTTTGGGTCATTGCAAAGACACAAACTAAAAAGCATCTTTGTTCCACTTTCTCTCTCTAGCCTACCACCTGTGTTCCCTTCTGGGAAAAAAAAATAAGACTAGAGTCTGGGCACCCTTGGTGACCTGATGGTGTTCAATGGTACCCTGTTGATTCTCTGTCTTGGGGCTCTAGGTGTGACTTAGACAGAGCACACCAAGGATTGCAAAGTCAGTGTCTCTCAAAGCTTCCTCTGCTGTCCTTTGCAGAGAGAGAGTCAACAGGGATTTGATATTGGGTTCCTTTGCTGTCCATATAGCCTGGCCATTGTGAGTAAGTTTCCTAGCCTGTCTACTCTGCCATCTTCACGAAGAGATCAAACCAGGCTTTGGCCACACATAGGATTCCTAGTATACTCTATTGATAACCACCCAAGCTCCTCCATCAGAACCATCTACACTCTCTCTGAATATCCTGTGCTGATGAACAGCACAAGATAGCATAGGCAGAGTCGCTTCTACTGTAGCTGACCCTCTGGGTAGAAAGCCCATGGACTGGATCTTGTCCACTACTTACATCTGGTGCCTAACACTAGGCCTGGTTAATGTCAGGGGGTCCCCAAGTATTTGTGACTTTTGAAAGAGCAAAGCTCAAGGTTCAGGTTCCCACTTCCCACGTCTCTGGCTGCGCAAGCCGGAAGGTGTGATGAGCCCGCATGAGGAACCCATTTCTGGGGGATGACTGTGAGCTGTCCCTTTCCTCTACTTCAAAATCAGACCTGGTGTCAAAGTCCGGTGATGCCATTTCCTAGCTCTGTGACCTTGCACAGGATACATGACCACACTTTGACTGCCACCCCTCTTTTTATGACATTCTGGGACTAATACCAACTCCTGGATTCAGGAGGCAAAGCAGTGACCTTCCGTGCTGGCTGACCACTGTGGGGTTTGTGCTTTCCTGGTTTGTTCACTCGCTGACCCCCTGGCATGTCAGACACTGGGCATAGAGGGGACTAAAAGTAATATAGGCACCTGTGATGAGTACTTGCTTTGTCCCAGGACTGGTGTTCATGGCCCTGTATGGTTTCTCAGCAGGCCAGTCAGAGGAGAGGTGACTATCCTATCTACTGTCACCCTCCTCACATCGGCAGTGAGTGTTGGGTTAGTGAAAGGTTCATTTAGCTCTGCCCCTTACAGGGGAGGATGCTGGTAAGAGTCATTGTCCTTCAAGGGCATCTTGGGCACTCTGTCTAGCCTCTCCAGCCCATCCAGCAAACTCTCTTTCAGGAAGATCACCCCGTTTCCTGGGGATGTAGTCTAAGATTTTTTTCTGGGTCTAGTTTCCTTTACACGTGGCAATTATGCCCCACTCCCACACACAGTCCTTAAGTAGGGCTTGTTTTTGAAGATGCAGCCCTGGTTAGTGGTGGGCTGCGGAGTTAAGAGAGGGGACACACACTCTGAGCTTAGACAGTGCTGCCTTCCTGAGTCATCTCCAGGCTTAACACCAGGCCGAGCTCCCCTGCACTTTCTCATAGTTTCCTACCAGCTCAGCTGACAAGCCTGGAACAATGTAGTCACTGAGACAAGTGGCAAACTCTCTGATTGCTCTAACCTGAACAGCTCCCAGAAAGGATATTCACAGCTTTTTTGCTGGGTGTCTATTTGGTCTTAATAATAGGAGGTGAAAACAAGACCATTCATTTCTTATGACAAGAAATTCACCTTACAGCAAGAAGCACCTTCTTAGTTACCTCAGATACCTATACCAGGTCAGACACTTTCTGGGTCTTGGATTCAGCTCACTGGATCTGCATGGTGAGCTCTGAGCTAGATGGTATTTCCCCTCTTATGGATAGAGATGTGAAACTAATAATTGTATATGATTTATTTGAGCCCAGATCGCTAGTAAGAAGCTGTGAGGATCCAATCACAGAGGGAACTCCTTCTCCCAGTGTGGGGAGACTGCACTCAGTTACTGCTGATAGATACTGGTGACTCTGGCCTCGACATCCCCTTGGCAGGAACCACCCTCCTCTTGCAAACAGATGTATATCCAACAAGGTTTTCATTGGATAAAGAGTGAAACCAGCCCAGGAACAGTTGCCTCTACTTTGACTTTGGCATCCATGGCTTTCTTAGTGCACTGAAAACCCCAAACCATCCAAAGAACAATTGGTTAAGGAAAAAAAAAATCCTTCACAGTTGATATTCTTAGCAAAATAGCACTGTAATGTCTTATAATTTTCCTGGTTCTCTGCTGTCTTCCTGGCCCCAAAATAAAACATAATTGCTGATCAGATCAGCTGGCGCCGAGTCACCGAAAGTTCAGGAGTTGCCAACCACAGGCTTGTGGGCCTGGCCATCTGCAGGCTGCCCCCGCTCAGTCAGTGCTGACCCACAGGGCAGAGAACTGCTCTCAGCTGGGTGAGAGGGTGTAATTGTCTCTGAATGCCATCCAGGGCGAGACAGCTTGTCCTCCTGCCTCCCCACCTCCCGGCCTCTCATGGCTTCCCTGAAATCTTCACAGTATCATCCACGCGGTTTGGCCTGCCCTGCTCTGGCTTTCTTTAGCATGTGTGCCTGCCCTGTTATTAGAGCATTCTAAAGGGGGCAGGGTGCATGGCTCTGCTGGCCATGAACTTGCAAGCAGCATAGCTAGGTCTGAACGGGGCTTCCCGGAGTCCCTGCATCCAGATGTTTAGGGATCCAGAAGTGTTCTGGGTGAGGTGTTGCTGAGTATGGCTGAAACTCTGAGGTCTCACTACCTCTGTTACGGGGCGATCTCTTGGTGTGCTGAAGTGAACTTTCTTGTCCTCCAGGGATGCCCAGGATTTAGGAAGGAGTGAAGAGGAAGGGGAGGAAGGAGAAAGGAGGCAGTCAGTGTTTACAGAACATGGAACACATATCTGTGACTATTCTAGACATCTGGACGGGTCAAACACGGGTCACTGATCTTGCTTTTGCTGGGTTGGAGATGGAACCCAAGGCCCCTCAGACACTGATCAGCCATTTTCCCTACCAGTGAGCCGTGGCTTAACCCATCACTGAAGCTTTCCAACACCCCCTTCCAGATGAAGGTCTCTGATAGGCCCATTTTTTCAGAAGGTAACTGAGTTTTTAAGAGACTGCACAGTGTGCCAAGTTCACGTACTACTTAAAAAACCAGAACTGAGTCTTTCTTACCCTGCTAGCCAGTAGGGAGCGGGAGCCTTGGCACTTTCCCTCCAGGTAGAAAAGAGCTTCCAGAAGGCTCTCTCTTTCCTACTACGTCAAAGGTGAGACATGGGCCCAGTCTGGGCCTGGGGCCTTGAGCCCAGATAGAAAGCTGTCAGTGGCCAGAGCTGAGGCCGTGGAGTGGTGTGGAACCGACAGTAGATGTCCCGTGCGCAGTGACAGCTGGCGGTTTTCTTTCTTCACAGCCTGGCCAAGGCAGGAGAGGACTTTGTGTCCTGGCTTGGAGCTGGGTTAAGCAGTAGTCACATCTAAGGACTCTGCAGCTGGATGGTGGTTCTTGCTCCTTAGAGGTGTCCATCCAACTACAAATACTACACTGATAGATGCTACTGTGGTCCAGGGCTGATAGGAGCTTGTGGG
The DNA here is from genome assembly GCF_008632895.1 of Mastomys coucha. Classification (NCBI taxonomy): domain Eukaryota; kingdom Metazoa; phylum Chordata; class Mammalia; order Rodentia; family Muridae; genus Mastomys; species Mastomys coucha. The sequence continues at coordinate 13,751,796 of NW_022196910.1, read as the reverse complement.
TACGTTCCTCACCTGAGTACCATTTTCTGCCGTGTTCAGCACATTTTGCTGGTCTTCCGGGTTCTTAAAGAAGAAACAGAGAAAAAAAAGGTCCCAGAAGAGAGACAGCAAGGAAAGGGGAGAGGAGATGTAGTGTTAGCACCCGTCCCTGCGAGTCCTGTGCACAGTGGAGACTCTGAAGAGGAAGATGCCCTTGAGCCGGACATTTGAAGACACATAAGATGCTAGAAGAGACCTGCATTGCCGATACAAGAGCAAACAGCAGGTGCTGGAGCCTGGTTGGAAGGGACAGGAAAAGCACTTAGTCCCAGGGAGATGGATCATAGTCCTCATCTAGAGAGTGTGGAAGTAGAGGTGGGTGGGCATCAACTCCTGAAGCAGCTGTACCTCCAACTCAGCTGCTTGTATTAACAGGCTTCTCTAGAGCTGGAGCCCCCCCCCCCCCAACATTTGGTCTCAGGTCTGTAAAATGAAGGCATTGTGTTACACCAGTGGCTCTCAGCTTTGGCCACACATGGGATGCACTTAGAGATGGGAAGAACTGCCCGGGGCTCCCTAGGCCTTTCCCCAGCGGCTGACTTTATCCAGTCTAGGACTCTGCCAGCCTGTCAGTATGCCCCAAGGCTTCTGAGGTTTCTGTTCCGGGCTTCAGAGTTCAGCAGCACAGGGCTGAAGGGTCCTCTAGGGCCTTCAGTTACAGACACGTGTGAGTCTAACACAAGCCATCTTGTGTTCTTGTTTTAATGATACACTCAGGCCTGAAGCCATTTCAGATGTTTTCCTGAGGATAAGAGGGTCCCTGCTTTCTGCAGCTACCCACAGACACTGTGCCCCAGATAACAGATTAGGAGAAATTCCCCCCTGAAAGGAATGCCCAAGCTTCTCCTGTAAGCAGAGTGGAAGGACCAGACATCAGTTGAGGTTTCCAGGGATCAGTTGCATCTCCCAAATCATCAAAAAGGGGGAGGCTGTCTGCTTCTACAATTGGCTATTAGCAGAGAATGTTGGGGGTGGTACCTGTCTAGAAAGGCCAGAAAGGGCAGCTATTGTTCAGCCCTAACTCTGCTGCGTGAATCTCTTCATTACTAGCCACCTGGTAAATGATGAGCCTGTCTCATTATCTTGCTTTGACCCAACAGCTGTCCACCAGCCAAAGAGGGATTGATTTAGTCGTAGACTGGCTCCTTCTGCAGACCTATTACCGATAGTTGGCCCAGCAGAATGGCAGCTGGCTAGCATAGACGAAATATTACATTAACCTATCCCTACCTATAGCAGTCTCTTGAGTGCTACATTATTCATGGCAAGTGACATTAGGCCAGCGAGGATTTCTGCAAAGCCAGGAACAGTGGGCTGCCTTTTTTTGGCCATGGTTAGCAGCTCCATTATACTCAAGCAAAAAGCTACCCTGGTCAGATATCCAATCAAGCTAGGACAGGTGGAGACCTGGAGGGAGATGCAATTCAGGTTATAGGAGAAGATTGGATGCTTGAAAGAAGTGTGGGATCCTAAGCCAGGTATATGTCCTGGGGCCATTATCCATCCTCCACAAACTTCGGCTTCTTCATCTATTGTGAATTAGAGGGAAGCACCTGTCTTACAAGTTTCTGCGAGTCACAGACCTCACATGCCGAAGGAGGCTGAGTTGGAGAAATGGCTCATTCAGTAAAAGCTTGCCTCACAAGCAGGAGGGTCTGAGTTCTCCCCCCAGTACTCACGTAGAAGATGGGACACCTGCAGTCCCAGAACTCAGGGTGTAGAGACAGGGGGCATCTCTGGGACTTCCTGCCTCCTAGGACACTCTCAGATCAAACTTGGTTCATCAGTTGTCAGGACAGAGTTAGGAGTCACTCACTGAGAACACAAACCATTTTGGTGTATGTCGTATCTCAGGCTCTTTGTGAGCGAGAGACACCCATTTCCAAGACCATGAATATCTCTGTCTCGGTGAGCAGTGTGTTCAAACATGTCCAGTGCACACAGGTCCTAGACAGTGAGCAGACACAGTGGTGTAGATTGAAAAGCTGTAGGTGTTTCCTGCCACTAACCCCCTCTGTGAGCACGTTGGGATGGGGGAATTAACCAAGGCCCTCCCTCTTGGGGTGGTGATGTGCTGCCTGTGAGTTCATGGCTAACTCTTGCTGCCTATGGAGGCCATTGTTCTGTTTCAGACACAGAAGATTCAGGAACGCCCCCTTTTTTGATATGAGTATATGGCGTAGAAGTGCTTGGAACTACTGGGGTTTTTCTGTGGCAGTCTCTGCGAACAGAATCTGACATATTTTCAGTGGGAAAAGCAGCACTGGGGTGTCGGAGTGACCTCAGCCATTACCAAATGGTAACACAGCTGGACAAGCTGCCATTTACTGAGAGTTATTTCCTGAATTACCCTCAATTAGGAGAGGCCTCTTTATCATTTGATTTTTCTGTATATTGCACAACTCGAGCAGCTTCTCGGCCAATTGGAATTTGACCTCATGAGATGGAGGACAAGTGCACCAGAGCCTGGCTTCCTGTCAAGCTCTGTGAGCTCTGCTCTTGGGGGGACAAGGGAAGGGGTCTCCACCTCCCAGGACTCACGCTGGCCACTGTAAGTCTCAGGCAAACCGCTACATGCTTTTCAACACTGGAGAGTTTGCTTATAAAACAGGAATGGAAAAATGCAAAGGTTTTAGCTTCTTCAGAATTACATTTGAAAACATACAGAGTTCTGGGCACGAGGCAAACAAGCCAGGCTTGTTTGCTTGATCAGCTGCTGCTGCTGCTGCTGCTGCTGCTGCTGCTGCTGCTACTGCTGCTGCTGCTGCTGCTGCTGCTACTGCTCATTCAGAAGAGCCCTCCGCTGGGAAACAATTTCTGTGGTTCTTCCTCTGGAGATTTTCTGTTAGCCTAGAGGTACAAAGCAAACAGGTGAAATGAATTTTAGTCAGAAATTCATCCAGCCCAGGGCACTCAAAATATCATTTCTACATGTCTTTTTTGTTGTTGTTGGTTTTTTTGTTTGTTTGTTTGTTTTGTTTTGTTTTTTGAAACAGGGTTTCTCTGGATAGCCCTGGCTGTCCTGGAACTCATTCTGTAGACCAGGCTGGCCTCAAACTCAGAAACCCGCCTGCCTCTTCTACATGTCATTGCTAAAAATGAAGGGAGTTTACGTTCTGATTTTCTTATGTTGTCTGGAGTCAGGGTTGTGTACTGGCTACCGTACTGGACCAGGTGGTCAATGAAGTGACCTCACTGCACTGTCATTGCTTACTGTTGTGTCCTTGGTTCATTTGCCCTGGTTTCTTGAGGTAAGGAGCCCTCTAGAGGGTAGGGAACTGTGTGTTGTGAGTCTGGAACCTAGCTGGCTTCTTAGCCAGGCATTGGCAGGGACTCCTCAGTGTGTATTGAATTAGTTACCTTTCTCACTTATTCTAAGAATTTAAGATACACCGCCTATAAAGCGGCCACCGAAGGCATGGCGGCTGGAGGTGCCACCGGCTCATTACATCTGGGTGTCAGACAGAAAGCGAGGAGAGGGTGGAAAGACAGGTCGTACATTAAGACCTGCCTTCTGAAAACTACTCATTTCCTCCAGTGAGACCCCATCTCCTAAAACTCCCACAGACACCCCCCACCCCCAATAGTACCACCAGCTGGGAACCAAGTGCCCAAATACAGGAGCCTACCGTGGGTATTTCACATTCAAAACCTAACATATGAGGTATTGAGGCTCTGAACACAGCTACTTTTTCCTGGGCCCTGTCAGCTCAGCCTGAGGCCAGAGGCAGCCAGACACCACAATGGAAGAGCTCCTGGGAGTCTTAGTTAGGGTCACTATTGCTCTGATGAGACGCCATGACCAAAACCGACTTGGGTAAGAAGGGGTTTATTCAGCTTATGGTTCCACATCACAGTTCATCTTCAAAGGAAGTCAGGACAGGAACTCAAACAGGACAGGAACCTGGAGGCAGGAGCGGATGCAGAGGCCATGGATGGGTGCTGCTTACTGACTTGCTTGTTCAGCCTGCTTTCTTATAGAACCCAGGACCACCAGGAACAAAGCCACCCACAATGGGCTGGTCCCTCCCCCATCAATCACTAATTAAGAAAATGCCCTACAGGCATGCCTATAGCTGGATCTTAGAGAGGCAATTTCTCATTTGAGGCTCATTCGAGGCTCCCCCTCTCTGGTGACTCTAGTTTATGTCAAGTTGATACAAAACTAGCCAGGACTCTGGGGTTCAGGGAAGAAGAGTCCTTCTGCACTCGGGCTGGGGCCTGCGCTTGACTCTCTGAGAACTGAAGTTCTAGAGAAGGGTGAGCACTTGGTGTGTGGCGGCCCTCCCTGTGCCCTGCCTACCAGCCAGCCAGCCACCCACGGCGCCAGTATTTCCTTTTAAACTTTAAAGTCTTCCCATAGGTCCTCAGAATACCTCTGTCCCCAGTGGGTGGATTCAGGGAGATGGGAGATGAAGCATCCTGTGCCCGAGAGTACAGTCTCCTTCCTGGCTTGGCTAACTCTCCCTCAGACTCACACAGGCACTTTGTTGAGCTAGGCTGAGCACTTCCAAGCCAAGAAGAGTTTGTTTGCGGAGGCTAGAGACAATGTCTGACTCAGGGAAGTTGCAGGAAGCTAGCACTTCTATGGGTTTGGAACTTTTCGTTTCTTAAAATAAAAATAAAAATGTTAGGCATCTGTTTTTAGATGTTCCTTTTTTGAGCATTCCCTGCCCAGACATAGTAACCATGTGTAAGTTTCTTCTTGGTTCATGCTCCTTGCCCACGGGGGGGGGGGGGGGGGGCTATTTCCGTGTTCCACTTGTTCTACAGATTTCAGCGGAGGTGATTTGGCAGCCATCTTCCACGCTGGTTCTGAAGCCCTACCAAGTACTGGTGTTCAAAGAGTGATGAGGCCGGTTCTGGGTATGTCCCCTGATTAACAGGAGGGAACCTGCCAGTGAGAGCAAGCCCGAGCAGGCTGTGGGCAGGGCAGGCCCTGAACTGTCCATTCAGAGAGAGTCTGTGGCCCTGATTAGTAGTGGGCTCTGTGGGCTTCTGTTGGTGAGAGCGCTGGCTCTGTAGTTGCTAGCCAAGCGAATGAGCAGCAAGGTTAACTCACCCAGAAAAGGCACAAAGCCCTGGGTTTGATTCCCAGCTCTGCATGAACAGCAGCATGGTGGTACAGACTTGTAAACCAAACAGAAAGTTCATTTATTTCTCTGGACAAAGGGTTAGGACAGAGACCCATAGTTTTTGCCAATGGAACATTCTAGTTTCCCCTTTTCAACAGCAACCAGAAAGATGATCAAGAAGGAACACAGTTCACCTACTGCGTAGGGACAAATGTGAATTGGAAAAAAAAAAACCCTCTCTTACTACAGTGTGAGCTCAACCATGCACTCAGCGGGCAGCTCGGCAGTTCTGTGATTGACATTCCCAAGGACCTGTATTCCAGGGCTGATGGGATGCTTGCAGATCACGTCCTGGTTTGTAGGGAAGTTGCAAGCTAGAATGACAGTTTGAAAACGAGGAGACTTAAAGGCTGTCTTGAGACTCGTCTGTCAAAGGTACAGCCTAGCCCACCACCATACCCACTCCCCCCTTGGTCTCCTCCTCACCATGCTTGGGATTTCCATCCCCTGAATGGTACCTCTCGGTTCAGAAACCCCAGTTGTGTCTCTCTCTAAGATTGCTTTCATGTGACAGGGATAGATGAGCTCGTGTTTGAGACGAGTGACTCTTTGAGACGCTGGGGAGTTCACAAGCGGCTGACTCCCAATTACTCCTGGTGTTGGAGGGAAGCAGCCTGAAAGAGAGGCTGAGATGGCAGAGAAGATCTAGGCTTCTCCTCAGGGAGTGGCCTCCCTCCATCGCGTACCCTTAGCTCACGAGGGAATGGGCAGGAGCATCCTCTGAGAGCTGTGCAGTCAGTGAACGGCTCGCCCACCCTTTTCTTAATGAGGACCAGCTAGAGAGACAGAAAGTCCTTCTTATTTACTTGCTTGCTCATTCATTCATTCGTTCATTCATTTGTTTTACTACCCACAATAAACTGTCATTCCCCCAACCCCTTGAGCAATAAAATAGTTGTTTTGAGTTATGAGGGAGTGGCAGTGGCATATGCCAATGTGATTTTCTTTGTGCTAATAATAAGGTAAGGAGGGGCTGGGAATGTAGCCTCCTTGTTAGAGTGCTGGCCTAACATGCACCAAGCTTAGAGTTCAGTCCCCAGAGCTACATAAAATGGGGCATAGCATAGTTCAAACCTGCCATCCCCAGACTTGGGAGGTGGAGGCAGAAGAATGAGAAGTTCAGGGTCATCCTTGGCCATATGTGTATTTGAGATAGCCTGGGTTACTTCAGATCCTGCCTTAAAACACACACACACACACACACACACACTGCAGAAATTCAAGCTTGGGTTTTCTTGGAGTGTAGAGTAGGCACTAGAAGGGTGGGAGAATTATCTGTGAGATCTCTCTCTCTTTCTCTTGGTCTCTCTCTCTCTCTCTCTCAGTTATGATGATATAACTACATCAGAGGGGAACCCAGGATAAGCATCTTGTTAAGATAAAGCCTTGCTGAAAACAGCACAGACAAATTGCTGCCATTTGTCACCCAATTACTGCGCAGGCGTGGTCTCTCCAGCAGTTAGGGGAGCCCTGTCTCTATCAGGATCCCCTTCCATCTTTATCTGCTTGTCCAGATCCAACACAAGCCTTGGAAAGCCCTTCACGCCTGATCTCAAGCTTCCCACAGGGGATCCTGGGCAAAAGCTCCAGGACACAGGCAACTGTTTGGGAGGCACATTCATCGATGCTCAGACAGAAGCAAAGCTGAGCAGCCTTCAAGAACCCTGGGCTACTGACGCCCTTAGGGAACGGGAGGCAGGCCTGCGTGCCTCCTTTGACCTAGACTCAGGTTATTAGAACCCAAGGTCTGGAGCTGATGACTTTCCGAGCTTTGGTGGGCAGAATGCCCTCCCACATTGGGAGTATCCTGCTTTATGTGACTAAGGGGACCATGCAGTCACAAGGAGGAGTTTTAAGGTCAGGTTGTCCTGGACTCTCTAGGGAAGATTCTCTGTGTGTCATAAGCCATAAGATGGACAAGGCTGTCACAGTCAGACACACAGACTGGGTGGGGATGCAGCTGGTTTTGAACAGAGCATGTCTAGCATTCATTAAATTCTCAGTTTGATCCCAAGCACCATGGAAACCAAGCACAGTAGAGCATGCCTATAATCCCAGCACTCGAGAGGTTAATGTAGGAGAAGTTCAAGGTCATCCTCAACTACAAACAGAATATGAGGTCAGCCAGGGCTCTCCGAGAGGCTGTCTCAAAATTAAGTAAGTAAATAAATAAATGCAAGAAAAGGCAGAGTGGGTTATCCCTTGGTGCCTCACGGAGTAGGCTAAATTGCCTACACCCTGACTTTAGTATTTTGACCTCCAGAATCCCATGAGAGTAAACCATATTGTCTTAAACTACAGAGTTTGAAGTAATCAGCTGCAGCAGCCATAGAAACCTCATAGGCCCACACACCTTTGTAGTTGAAGCTAAGGGGCCCTTCCCTGCACGTAAGGTTCAAGGGCTGCTTAGGGGAGGCAGCAGGGCTTGTGATCTCAGATGAGCAGAGTCCCACAGCCTGAAAATGGAATACCGATGCCTTTGTGTACCATGGGTTTATGTCCCAAAGCCTACCTTAAAGGTGAAAACTACTGAGGGGAAACAGCCACCAGAGGCTGGCTGCTGCTAACCAGGGCTCCATTAGAGAGGCCTGTGAGGATCATTTGAGGTCCTGTGAAAAGGTAGAGACAACAAAGCCAGGCCTCACACAGGCGCATCACCACTCACACATCTGTAGGGAACATCTGGGATACAGCTAAAGTGTCTGCCTTGTCTGCAAAAACCAGACTCTGCATGAAATTTTCGCGAACTCACTCTGTAGATGAGGTTCTGCAGGTGGGAGATACCACCACTGGGCTTGGTACAAGGACAACAGCCACAATGAGGAAGAGGAGGAAGAAGAGGAGGAGGAGAAAGAAGAGGAGGAGGAGGAAGAGGAGGGGGAAGATATTAAGAAAAGGACTAAACCTTGGGACTGTCCCCAGTAAAATGTGTTAAGACCTGTTTTGTCATAGTTTTGCAACATCTCCCAGGTTCCCAGAACACTCACAAGGCCGGCCCCACTGAGATGCAGCCCTGTGAGGGCAGCGGGTGACTCTAATGGTTTGGTTGGAGTGTGTCCCCATGCAGTCTCCTGTATGGTGGGGTGCAGCAGGAGATGGGGCCTTTAAGAGAAAGATAGACAGATGTGGTTAGAATACTTGGGGCCCTGTCCTGGGAGACAGGGAATTAATGGAGTTCTCCTTGGATACCAGGCACTTCCCTGGAGAGAATTCTAGAAGAATCCAGGACCTCTCCACATGTCCTGGGGCTTGTCCGGCAAGCGCTTCTATCCACACTGATCCATCTTGCCAGCCCTCGCTTTTAACAAATAGTAGGCCAGGCTAAACATAACTGTGCAGACCAGAATGGGCAGAGAACATGCTGGTCCAGAGCAGATAGCCCTCCTAGTTGCAAACTATGTGGCACTGAGCAAGGTATTTAACCTCTCTGTGTGCCTCAGTTTCCTCATCTCCCATGTAAGGATAACAGTAGCTACGTCATAGGTTTATTGTGATTGCTAAACGAAGACAACACAGCAAAAGGCCTTGAGCTGTGTTGTGTTAAGGACACAGTGGTCATTACAACCTCAGCCATAGTCACAGGCTCCCAGTTCAGGAGTTAGTCTGTGACTGTCACATACTAAGACCCAGAGCCCATCTGGCTGTGCCCAAGGGTTGTGAAGTAGCTATTTCTGCTCTCTGTTATAATTACCCATTTGAGGAATGCCCTCCCCACCCCTACCCTGCCCCGAATTGCGCCACAAGGACAAATATGTAAATTAGTAGGCATGGCTAGAACCCTTCACTTGCTGAGAGCCAGCCTCCTCACAATCCAAGGCTTTGCTGAGACAACCAAAGGGTTCCTGGGACTCTAAAAACAGTGTTCTCCCCAGTGGTAGTAAGCCATGGGTAGCTGTTGGCAGACTCTAAAGTGCTATGCCTAATCTAGTTAGTGGTATTTTTCCGCAGATACACCATCACGCTCAGAGCCTGGTGTGCATTTGGCTAAAGTACTGGGCACAGGCCAGTTAGCCTTGCCACCTGTGGTTGCAAGATGAAGTCAGGAAGGGTTGTTTAATTTTAGTTCCATTGCACTTATTCTGGGATTGGGGAAACTGGCTTCTCTAAGATTCCCTCTGCGGATTGAAATGCAGCTCAATCCATGGAGCCTCATCTATCTGAGTCTCTGTTCATTCTGAAAATGGCAAGCAAGCAGAGAAATTGTATGAATGAGGGCTCTGGAGAGCACAGAACATAGCGCTCACTGTCACTGGAAGCTGGGGCCCCCATCTACGGAGGATGATGGGAACGAGCTGCCAGGGAGAGTCGAGGAGTGCTGGCAAAGAGAAGCCTTGCACAGAGCAATCCTGCATCTCATTAAGATGCACTGTTCTCTAGCCCAGCTACTGGGGAATTGTTGGAGCAATTACATTCAAACCTCAATTTTCAGGTTTGAAAGGGGGTCAGTGCATAATTGGCAGGAGGAGAATAGGAAAGAGATGGCTTGAAACAATAGGTATAAAGTGGCTGTCACAGCCAGGGAAGCTGAGATAGAGGGGCCAGACACCCTGGTTGGATCCCTAGAGGTCAAGTGTGGGTGGTCTGTGAATCACACATGGGCCTCCTGGATGTTGCATTTGGACTTTCTTGGAATCAAAAGGATTCTGTAGAAAGCTGTGTAATGCTTGGGATATGTTTGTTGAATGAATGAATGAATGAATGAATGAATGGTGCTTGTTACCTAGTTACCAAATAAATTAATGAAGGAAGAAGGGAATAAGGAATGGATACAAAATGAAGATAGTAATTGTGCCTACTTGTATGGTGTCATCTGGGCATGCAGAGCCCAGCAGTAGCCTGCAGCCTGCTGGAACTGAGATCCCTGTAACATTTTCAGGTGCTTCGGTGGACTGTGACCACCATAACAAGGTGCTCTGGGGCTGCTGGCTTCCATGGGGGAGCCAGTTCTCAGGCTTGTGGAAGCTAAAACTCTGAACTCAGGGCTGGTTTCCCATGAGCCCTTCTTCCAGCTGTATCCTCGTGGCCTTGTCAGTGTGCCCAGACTTCTGGTGTCTCTCTGTTCTTTCTACAGAGAGTCAGGGCCTGGTCTTTGTGACCTCCCCTATCTCAATAATGTTCTTAAAAGCCCCGCCTCTGGTGCTGGTAAGAAGATCAGTTCAGTAAAGCACTTGCTGGGTGAGAATGAGGACCAGAGTGTCCCCAGGATGTGAAAAACCAGGTGTGGCGATCAGTGTACATCCTTAAGTCCCGCACTGGGCAGGGTTGGAGACTGGAGGGTCCCTGTGCTCACCAGCCAGTTTATCTACTCAAATCCAAGAGCCCTAGGTTCAGTGGGAAACCCTATTTCAAAAGGAAATTTTTGGACAACTAAAGAAGACACCTGACATTGATGTCTGTGTATGTGTGCGCACAGCATGCCTCTGAACACACACAGGAAGGCAAGGTGTTGCGTAAGCCTCAACACCAGGCAAAATCAAAGTGAGCTTTTGAAGCCTGTATTTCTGGCTTTGTCTCTAAGCAGCTGTGTAAACCCTTCTGAGTCTACAAAAATGACCTCCTCTTACAATGAGAAACCAGAGGGGCCCAGGCTTCAGAAGAAAAGACGAATGTCTGACGATACACACAATGCCCTGAGCATGTCATGCTGGGTCTCCACCATCTGACTAATAGGCAGCTCACTGATGTTTTGCTATTTTGTTTTAAAAAGAAAACAAGGTTCTTGAACTGTCTTCTAGAGGACTCTTCAGTAAATGCCATGGGAAGCCGAGTCTGTGTCCAGTGGAGCACTGCAGTGGAGCACTACAGGATATCATTTATTTTTCCATCTTCTTTCTCATCTCCAAATCTTGCCCGGAAGACAGTGGAAATCTCATTAACTTGGCCTCTGCAAGTTTAGAATATAGCATCCCCTTCGTGTTCTACTGCAGAGGGGTCGGAATGCTGGGTGACTAGCGGGAACATAATTAAGGAGCTGGAGGGAGTCAGAGCTGCCAACTCTTGGCCCAATGAGAGCCCGTGATTTCTCTAAACACACAGCACACAGCAGGACTGTTGACCCTCCTTAAGGACACCGGCCAAACACGAGGCCCGTTTGTTCGTGAAAGACACAGTCTCTTTCTTAGCAGCGGGTCGCTTCTACTGTGTGGACTTGAAGTATGAGAAATGCCATTTTTTGGGGGGGGAGAATATTCTGCATTTCAGGTTTCCCTCTAATTATGACTGGCTTTCTCCCAAGTTAGTTGGAGCTATTTTGGGAAAGGATTTATAGTGAGTGGTTTAATAAGAAAGGCTTTCGGAAAGCCTCGTAACTGTCTGTACAATCCCTTCTAACCAGCGTTCTTTCTGACAATTATGTCACTAAAAACTTCCCTTTTAAAGAGCGGGACTTTTGTCTATTCATGTGTCCCTTAAAAGAAGCATTCATGCACCCCTGAGCACCAGGCAAACTGCGAGACTTTACAGGGTCAGGAAGAACAGGGGCGTGAAGGAGTCCTGTCTGCTGGGTGAGCTGATTCTAGGCTTGCTTTGTTGAACTGCATCTCTGGTGTCTGTGGATGCAGACTGCCTTCCTGTGCCTTCCTCATGGTGGGACTTGGTTTCAGGAGTGTGTGTGTGTGTGTGTGTGTGTGTGCTCATAGCTATGTGCCTGTACATGTGTGTATATGCATGTACATGCATGTAGAGGCCAGATGACGATGTCAGATGTACCTCATCCCCTTGAGACAGGGTCTCTCATTGAACCTCGAGCTAGGTTGAAGGCCTGCAAGGACTAGTGTAGCCTTCCTGTATCAGCCCTCCACCCCCAAAGCAAGGACTGCAGATAAACATATCATATCCAGATTTTCTTTTCTACTCTGAGAATTTCATACATCTATACAATGAAATAGCCTACCCCCTCCACCACAACATCCCTCCTTCCACTCTCCCCAGTCTCCCTGGACATGTCTACCTCCCAACTTAATTCCTCCTCCCACGTCCCATTCTCGTCTTCCTTTAAGTAACCTACTGAGTTCATTTAGTACTGCCCACTGGGCATGGATGTAGGGGCCACACATTGGAGTATGGGCACCTACCATTGGCCACACCCCACAAAAGTGGTTCTCCCATTCAGACTACCCATCAACTACCAAGAGCTCCCTGGCGAGGGGTGGAGCCTAGTGAGCTCCACCCCACTCTCTGTCCAAAGTTTGGCTGTTTTGATCTTCCACAGTCACAGCTGTAATGGATACAGCAGCTATGCTGGGCCTAGCATTTCACAGCTCTCCACCCATCTTCTGTGCTTCAGGTTTTCTCTACTTCCTCTTCCAGCTATGTTTCCGACTACCTCTCTCTATTTCTGTCTCTCTGTCTCTGACTTTCTCTCTGTATCTCTGTCTGTCTCTCAATCTCTGTATCTCTGTGTCTCTCTAATTCTCTGACTCTCTCTCCCTCCTCTCTCTCTCTCTCTCTCTCTCTCTCTCTCTCTCTCTCTCTCTCTCTCTCTCTCTCTCTGCATATCACCCAAAGTTCATATGCACATCATGGCTCCCTATTTTTCTTGTTGTTTTATTGAGACAGGCTCTCCTAGGTAGCCTAGGCCTGCCTAGAACTCACAGTCCTCCTGTCTCAGTATCCAGAGCATGGGGATGATGAACGGGGCCACCATGATTGGCTTGGGGTAGGACTTCTGTCCTGGATTTGTAGATTCTATAGTGTCATAAAAGGCTCCACCCATTCCTCATTTCCCAGCTCCTGATCTTTCTTCTCTCTGTAGTTCTGCCTTTTCTAGAATGTTCTGTTGGAATCACATAGCATGCAATCCTCAAGTATTTAGTTAAGGTTAGGGTTAGGGTTAGGGATATGCATTCAGGTTTCCTGAGTCCTACCATGGCTTGTAGCTTGTTACTATTTAGAGCTGAATAATATTTTGTTGTCAGGCATACCATTGGTTGTGGCTCCATTTTGGCAGTTGTATCTAAGACTTCAGGGTTTTATTTGTGTGAGCCAGTAAGTTCCAAGGAGCATGGTTGCTGTGCCCTATGTTGGGTATATTGATCTAAAATGATATTACATGTATAGCCTATTTACCAATTTTAATCAGGCTGTTCTGGGTGGCCTCATCAGCTGATCATGGAATCCAGGAGTCAGGATTCCCAGACACCAGGCTCAATCACTAGGCTTGATTGAATCCCAGGCTCACAGCATATGGAAGGAGACCAGTCAGTCAGTCAAGTGTCCCTAAGCCTCAGGTGTTCACTGCATCTCTGAGTCCATCCAGGAGCAGGGAGACTAGAGCAGATTCCCAGCTTTGGGTCTGTGCCTGTTGGCTATGTGATGCCGGTGTCAATGATGACAGGATCAGCCTTGGTGGCCCGGGCAGCCACGATGGTGGTGGTAGCCTTACTGTGCCCAGCTTTGTACACACATCCAGTCTACCCATCCCCGCTTGGTGGATACTTTGCCTTTTGGGTTGAATCTAATCTGACCACTGCAGGTTCTTACACTGAGTGCTGGATTCCCAGCTGCTGATCTGGGAACTTTGTGAATTGAAGCCTAGCTGGGGAATGGGGCCTTGGAGGCTGGCCTGTGAAGATTCTGTCTGGTCCCTGTCCCCTCGTCACCCTCTGCTTCCTGTCCATCCTGTAGTGAAGATTCTCCTCTGCCACACGCTTCTGCCAGTATGAAGCGACGGACCAATGACCATAGTGTGAACCCACTGAAACTGTGAACCACGATAAATCCTCCCTTCTTTTAAGTTGTTCATGCTATGCATCAGTCCCAGTGGGAGAAAGGTTAGCTGGTGTATTTCAATAGGCAGGTGATAATGCTGAAGTTCGGAGAGGTTAACAACTCTCTGAAAAGTCACACAGCTCTCCTGTGAAAGTTACAGGAGATGACCCTTAGCCATTTGAGCCCATCACTCCTTGCCTGCTGCTGAACACAGTGCGCTAAATAATGATCTGCTAAGATTCCTAAGCAGCACAGAGCATGTGCAGTGACATGTTGGGATACCAGCACACGTTGAAAAGCTGGGGTTAGAAGCAGATCCTTAAGCCTGTAATCTCAGCTACTTGGAAGGCTGAAGCAGAAGGGCAACCTGGGCAACTTAGTGAGGCCTTGACTCAATATAAAAACTAAAAAAGGAGGGCTAGGGATATAGAGCAGAGATAATTGTTTGTCTAGCATTCACAAGGCCCTGGGTTCATTCCGCAGTACTGCCTAGAACAAAGTAAGGGATGGTTGGGACAGGAGCCGTTAGTGTTAACTGCCAATACATAGACACAGGGGAAGAATTCAAGTGAGAGATTGTCTAAATTGGGTTGACCTGTGTGGGTATCTGTGAGGATCCCTATTGAGGTAGGACAATGCTCCACTGTGGGAGGCACCATTCCCTAGGAAGAGGATTCTGAATTGTGTTAGAGCAGGGATACCCAATTGAGCATTGGGACATGTGCTCTCTGCTCTTGACTGTGGGTTCTCCCTTTTGATGCTTTTGCCTGGGAGTGTGTGTGGGGGCATCACAGCAGCACTCCTCCATCCAGCCATCCTTCTGTCTGCCTCCTTGGAAGTTGATCCCCAGATTACCTCATGCTGACACCCCACCATCCCCACCAACCACTCACACCCAGACAGCCACCTAGGGTTGTTTTACACATTCCATAAAAGAAAAGGGCAAAGATTTCTATTCCGGGCTGTCAGGCACAACACGAGCCTATCAAGGCGCGCTGTGTTTGAAGTGCTTCCAGCTTTCTTTTCAGAAGGCATAGATTTTGATTCTGGGCCATGGATGCTCCGTGAAACATGTTTCTGTGTCCAGGGTAACAGAGCCTTGGCTTCCCCTTCCTCGCTGGAAATGGCTTCTGTCAGTCAGAACAGGTCCCTCCCTGATTCTGCACCTCATCCCAGGTCCCTATTTCCTTTCCAGCCCTCTGGGCCTTTGTGCACATTAGTCACCTGGCCTCAACTCTTCTCGGCGGATCCCCACACAGTCTCAGGTCCAGTATTTCTTTTCATCCCCATGTTTCATGCCCTCTTTCACTGCTGGAGGCTAAACTCAAACCACCCACCTCTGTGCCTGCTGTGCTACATGAAAGGCACTGGAGCTGATGTGTGGGCAGCCTGGCAGCTTGTGGTGTGGGTCTGGAACCCCTAGATTTCATGACAAAGCCTCTTGACCTTTCCTTTTTAAGATTTGACGAGAAAAGCACGGGACCAAGGAGCCCTCTGCAGCTAAGCCACCAGAGTGTGTCCCAGTCCAGACCCTCTGGAGCCAGATTTGTGTCTGTCTGTATCTGTGAAACAAATGTCAACCTAGCTGTTCCTAGGATATAGATTTTTTTTTTTAAAAAAATTTTCCTAGTTTTCATGAGTGGCCATATGGTGAGAATGTGGTTGGTCCTCACTGTGGGTCCTGTTGATACTGGGTCTCCAGTGTCACAGTGTTGAGAGCTGCTTATGTTAGGGGCTGCAGCCTTTTTGAGGACATCAGTACTATTCCCTGGGGAATTCCCACTCTTGCGGGAACTACTTTAGCCTCCAAGAACGTTTGTTGTTAGAGGAGACAGGCCCTTCCTTGTTTCATGCCTAGCATACCGTTCTCTTGTTCTACTTTCTACCACCAGCTGAAAAGTGCAATGGTCAAACAGAGTCAGATCTCGGAGACTGTGAACCAAGCTAACCTCCACCCTTTCTAACTTACACAGCCTCAGGCATTCTGTTACGTGCAGCAAAAAGTGCACGAGGCCAGGGCTGGTCACAAGCAACCTGTGCGTGGGGTCTCAGGGTCTTTGTATTCTCCTCAGAGTCTCACTAGAACAGGCCTCATCAGCCTCCAGTGAAGTGTGGAATCTTCCAAACCTATAGGATTGTTGGTAGAGTCATTCCTTTGTAGTCAGAGGACTCAGAGCAGCTTGTTGCACTGGGCCCAGAGTTCTACTCTCTCCAAGCCCCGAGAAGAGTAAGCCTCGTAAAAGATTGTTGCCAGGTTAGCGTGGGCCTGTTCGGGATACACTTGCTTCTTCTGACTAGCATAACCAATCACGAAATGATTTCACTTATGTTTTTAGGAACCTTTCACTGGGTCACACATAGTAAGCACAGCAATATCCTGTTATATCCCTTCATATCTCAGACTCGGGGCAACAGGCACCATGGATCATGGGTCCATCATCTATAGGAAGGAACCCCAGGCTCTGCTTAGAATTCTGCCTACCACCCTAGCTGTGTGGCTTTGAGTGAGTTGTTTAACATCTCTGTCCTGTAGCCAGGGTTTATCAGTGAGTTGATTAATGAACTGTGCCTCACACAGCTCCTGGCTGAGCGATTAGAGCCATACAGTGGTAAGATTCTGTGGCAGTGCGACTCCGTTCCTGGGTCCACTAGCTGGAGAGTGAAATCTGAAGATGTGAGGAAGGAGAAGCCTCGGAGCATTGAGAAGTTTGGATGTCTGGGTATCATAAGGAAGTGTTGCGAGGGTCAGTTGCATAGGGCAGGAATGCATTGAGCCAATGCAATCGTGGATGCGGTATGGAATCACTCCCTGGCACAGTGGATAAGTGGGCGCATGCACCCTGGTTTAGTTCCTGCCATCAAAATACCTCAGCGCAGAGAATAGCTCATCTTGGTGGAAGAGGTGGAAGGCTTCTGCTAGGGATTATAATCAAGAGGACATAGGGAGGGCTGCAGATGCATCTCAGCTGGTAGAGGAGTACTTTCCACACATGTACACAAACCCCAGGTTTAGTCCCCTGCACTGTGTATATGGGATAGTGGCACATGCCTCGGAATCCCAGTACTTGGTGGGTGAAGGCAGGAGGATCAGAAATTCACTTCATCCTTTGCTATACAGTGAGTTTGAGGCAAGCCTGGGCTACGTGAGACCCTGCTGTTTAAGACAACAATAACCAAACCAAACCAACAACAAGAAAACCTGAGATATCTGCTAAAATCAGAGAAGTGAGGTGGATATCCACACCACACTGGCCATCTGCTGTGGGGAGGCTTCCCCACAAAGTTTCAGGGAGAAAGCCTGGGTCCCAGGGAGCCCATCATGTGGCTTATCTCCTCTGAGGCCTACAGGGACATGAACGGCTCACCTTTGACCCCCAAGTGGAGCATTCTGCTGCCTTCCCAAACCAAGGAAGCTTCAGTAAGGCAGGTCCCATGGGAGTTGGCACAGCAGATGATTCCACAGCTCTCTTCATTGAATTCCTCAGCCATGTCCACAGGCGGGTTCATATATGGCATCTAATAATTCAACTCGTCATGTATTGACAGCTGGGAAATCTCTGGCACCCTGCCCAGATTCCCAGGTATTCATTTTGAAACTTGCTGGGTCACGTTCTCCAGAGCCCTAGAGTTTCTTGCCTCTAATGGCATCAGCACAGCCTGCTTGCACACTTATCCAGGATGGTCAGAGCTGGGGAATGGTCTATCTCAGGGTAGCCTTTAGCCTGTTTTCCTAATCCAGAGGAATAGCACCATGCCCAGAGCTCCCTGTAGAATCAAGTTGGGGCCTGCCCTGAAGCCATTCCCAGGGCCAAACATATAATTAGCACATGAAAAAAAACTGGGCTCCTCTACTTTCCCAGGGGTTCTCAGGAGTCCCCCACATAATTTTCAGGGGCCAATGCAACAGAACCTCCTCAAATCGCCCTGTGGGATTGGTTCTGCTCACAGGGACCAGCCCTGGTCCCTGGTTCCAGGTCATCTTTTTGCTCAGACAAACCTGTTTAAACCTTCTTTCCAGATTGTTCGACTCTTACCTGAAATGAATGACTCCTGTCCCTTGGTCCCTCAGCGGCAGGCTGAACTGGGCTGGCGACTGAGTCCTGCAGGAGGCACCCCTTTTCTTTGTTATAGGGGTACAAGCTCCTCACAGTTTTTCCAGAATACAGAAGCCGTCCTGGGATTAGAAGCCACCTCCCACACTGGGAGTGTGGGCAGCTGGATGTGGTCTCTGCTGGAGACTTGCTGGGGAGGTGATATGTAATACCGTGACTTTGGAGGGGGCCCCTGGGACCACTGGTTTCAGTTGTCAACATTGTGAGGCCCAAGCTTTGCCCTACTTTTCAGCGTGTGTTTGTGGGCAGGGAGGACAGGCCTCCTTACTCGGGTGTAATTCACAGATGGCTCAGACACCCACAGAACAGGGAGGTGGTGGCTTCCCTCTGGTCTCTCCAGGGGTCACACTGAGCCTCTCCTGTGACGTGAACACTGGCTGATGCTGCCTCATGATTCTTCCTTGACACAGATTCCATTTGGGGCAATAATTCGTGATGACTTTACTGCCTTCCATGAAGCAATTGAAGGAAGGCACACGTTATTCTGTGAATATTCGATGAAGTGAATTTTATCCAATGCTAGAAAGAAGAGCTGAGAGCAGTACATCCTCCTTATTGTTTTAGACCCTTTTAAAGGTTTCTTTATTTTCATTGACACCATATGGGTCTCAGATGCAATTCTAGATGGCCCTGTCTATGCATCTGGCCACTCCTCAGCCTCCTCAGCACCACGGGGATGCCTTTCAAGGTACACACCTCTGTCCTTAGGGGGCTTATCTTCCTGATGCAGGAGTGATAGATTATAAAGGCATGCCATTTCCATGTCTTCTTCCATGAACCCAGGAGGGCAAGGCCAAGTCTTGTCATGGTGACATAGTACTTGGTGCCTCACAGGCATCTGTAGCGACTGTCTGTGAGCGATAGCTGCATAGGAGGTTTTGGGTTAGCTACATGGCTGGTTCTTGAGCATCATGAGTTGCTATGTGCAGATGGCCGTCCAGACTGGATACAGCTAGGGGAAGAAGTAAGGGACATAGGGCAGCCTGGCTGCAATTCTCCAGGACCCAGAGCTCTCTAAGGGGAGCTCAGAGCTCTTCTAAGCAACCACAGGTGATGTGCCCACTGCCCTGGGCTGTGCGATGTCTGCATGTCTCCCTTGAGCTCCTGAGCACTTTTGCTTTTACAGTTTCTGGGGGGTGGGGGGTGTCAAGAGCCTCTTTTCCACTTGACCATTCTCAGATGTCCTAGCATTGAGTGTATACACCCCATCACCTTCTATGATAGTTTGGGTCAAATCTGCCTCTTGCTTCTGAGGCTCTTGGTTTCTCTTCAACTCACTATCCACCCCAAGACCCTCATGTTCTCTCTGCCACATGGAGCATAGCCCTTGACAGAGAGGGAGGGATCGCTCACCTCGGGGCTGCTTGTGTGGCCTGGATGAGAGGACGGGGAGTCCGTCAGGCTTGTAGTCTACAGGTGGATGGCAGCATTCGATGCTATCTGTGGGGCTGGGGCAGCATAGGGACAACAGGATGTGGTGTGTGTGTGTGTGTGTGTGTGTGTGTGTGTGTGTGTGTGTGTATCTGCACACAGGCAGAGAGGGAAAGTGAACTGAGCTATGTAAACAGACTAAAAATGCCTGTGTGGATGGCTCAAGGCTCCTGGTGTGTGACTGATGTCTGTAGCCACATTAGCAAGTACTGCCCTCAGCCAAATTTTGTGGTTCCCTACTTTCTACTCTCAATAGGGTTCATATCTACTTCCAGTTTCATCTAAGAGGGGGAAGGGAAGCTCCCGTGGCGATGGGGCTTGGCGGTCTTTGTGATGGCAGCTGATAGGGATAGGCTTCCTGGGCTAGCCCTTGCTGACACCAGCTTGTCCACCCTTCCCAACAGGTGGTTCTCATGCCTAGCAGTTGAATTCCAGGGCAGCCTCAATTTAGTTTAACGATGCTGTTATAGTTTATGCTTGCTGAGGGCTTAGTATTTACCAAGAAGTGGTAAGTGGCACGTGCTTAAAATTCATTGTCATGATGACCCCATTTCCCAGGTGGAGGACCCTGCGTTCCCTGGCCTTCTAGCCCTGTTTGCTGGAGAGCTCCAGCCCAGCGAGATAAATAGCAAGATAGGTAATGCTGAGGAATAGCATTTAGGGTTGTTGTCTGACCGCCGCTTGCACCTGTTCACGCAGACATGATCCTGTATACACACAAACATGCACCCACAAACACACATGCACACACAAGAGAAGCTTCACAGACATCATATGTGCAAAGGTGAAAGTGTGTGTGTGTGTGTGTGTGTGTGTGTGTGTGTGTGTGTGTGTGTGCAGGCAGGTGCAGTATACTCTCACCTCTTGGTAGCCATGGGGACTGGCTACAGGACTCCACAGACACTAATGTCTGCAGATGCTCAAGTCCCTTGCGTGAAGTGGTACACACTATCTGTGTGTAACCAACACACATTCTGTGTGTGCTCAGAAACCAGGTCAGAACATGCAGTACAATGTGAACATGACCGCAGTGTTAACAGCACCCATTGTTCAGGAAATAAGCGCAAGAAAACGTTTAGATGTCTTGGAGCACAGATGCAGTTCTAGCACAAACATTTCCATCTTCAAATGGTTGCATCTTCAGATATCAAATCTATGATCCAAAGGCTGTCCCTGCTGTACAATGGGCCAGAAAGTCACCTGTAGGTACCACAATGACTTCAGCAGCAGGAGTAGAGTTAGGGCCCGCCATCTGCCCAGGCTGAAGTGCTGCTGCTAACAGGATGGGAAATCTTTATCAGAGCCACTCAGCTCTGGTGGTGAAAATTCCCTGTTGGGCAGTCTGAAGCATGGGCAGGATAAGGCCTGTGCAAACTAATAAGTGGAATAACCAAGTCAGTGACCTCCTGACTTGGTCACATGCAAGGACACTACTGAGGCACACTTATCCCCATTGCCAATCCTCTGTCATGCTGGTATCAGTCATGTGCGCCTCCCGGGGAAAGAATCTGCGGCCCAGCCCCTGCAGCCCCTTTTATTGGCTGACACTTGTTTCCAGCTGTCGTCTATGCTCTCTAAAGCCAGAAAGGTGCCGGCAGTCTTCAAAGAGTGATGGCTTTGAGCTTAACAAACCCTGAACGCAGTGGCAGGCACGGGTCCAGAAAGCCGTGTGCACGGCTTTGCTCCTGGCAGCCACGCTGAGGATGTCTTTTCTAGAAATGTCAGGTGGAGGGTGAGACAGCTGAAAATATCAGTGTGGAGCGTGCTTCCTTGGTTCTCAGCTGGCGCGGGGGGTGGGGGGATGGGGAGACTGGAAGGTTGGGGCTCTCACCGTTGCACGTGCCCTTTGTGGCTTTTAATTCCTTGATACCCAGAGGATGCAAGCTGTGTTTACTTATTTCCCTTGGAGTTTAGGGTTATTGTTTGCAAAAAGGGGGCACCTCAGTTGATTCTCCTTATCTTGGCTGATGTGAGAGCTGTGGGTTTTGAGGGTATCTGCAGGGAGCCGGGGCAGTATTGGAAATAACTACAGGGACTGTGTAGAAGCTGGTGGGAAATGCATCCTGCAGCCACCTCCCAGACAGAGGCTCTCCCCTCAGTATCTGTCCACTGAAATGTCCAGACAGTTCTAAATGCAAACTTTAAATGCACATGGGAAAAATTACATTTAGGGGCTGGGGATATAGCTCACAATGTTCGCCTAGCATACATAAAACCTTGGGTTTAGTCCTCAGCATCGTATAAACTTGGTTTATCCCCAGCACTGCATAAACTCTGCACTTGGGAGGGTAGAGGCAAGAGGATCAGGGGTTCAAGGTTAGCCTTAGCTACATTGTGCATTTGAGGCCAGCCTGAACTAGAGATATTATCCCCCCAAAATAATAAATAAACCAGTATTCTCTATGGCATAGACCAACCTCTCAGTTGAGATCTTCTTGCCCTTCTTTTAAGTGGCTCTCATTGGCTGCATTTCCCCCCAAGGCCAGATCTATGGCCAAACTGCAATGTCTGCCCTGTAGCTAACACTCCTCCTTCAAAGACTGCACAGCCTCGCTGCCATCTGCAGCTGGCACACCTGTGCTCCCACAGCTGGATGGCTCTTCCTGGGCATCTTGCCCAGCCTGTGTGGTGGTGTCATTTCATTAGGCCTGTTCTTTGAATTTTAAAGGCTTCACAGCACACTCTGGAGGAGGGAGAGGCTCTGACTCTGGGTTGGGACTGAACCCTGGGCCTGCCATTAGTAGCTGACAGTCCAGGCCTTGGCCTCCTCCGAGTCCTCGCAGGTGACTCTGTCTTGCAGTGAATGACAAGACTGAGCCACCTGTATTGACTGGAGCCCGACTCAGCTGTCCCCAGAAGTAGGTGGAGGCCAGTGTCTGGGACACAGTGGGGAGACAAAGTGTGCAGGAGTGGTTTGCATGACTGTCCACAAGAGCTGGAATAGGGGCCCTTTACCCTAATGAGAACCCAGGGTCACCAAAGCAAAGCTTTCTTTTTCTTTTTTCTTTTTTCTTTTTTCTTTTTTTTTAAATGACCAGTAAAACTCACCTTAACTTCTATCTATGCATTCCAGGAGAACTTGCAATAATTTTCAAGTTCATCTCGGTTTGCTTCCCTCTCATTCCAGTGAGGAAACCCAGGGTTCAAGAAGCGATTGCATATACCTAACTCAGAGTTGGCACACTGGGCTGGGCCTGGAGCTCTGGCTTTGGGTTTCATCTGGGAAGAAGCTACTCGTGTTGGGAAGTGTGGCCTGGGTGGAGAGAGAAGTCACCACAGAGGGCGTAACACCACGTCATTCCTGAATTTGCCCTCTGTCCTCCTAAATTCTGGAGAGGCTTCTGCACCCTGCTAGGCCTGAGCCTCTATGACCCCAGCCCTTCCTTCTCCCCTCCTGCTGGCTACACTGTGACTAATCCCTTTTCCCATGAGGTGAGCCAAGATAAGATTAGAGCTTTATTAAAAGGAAATCAAACTAGGAAATGAAAGGATAAACAAACCCCCAAATAAAGGGGGGGAATAAAACAGTCCCCAAAGCAAGTGAGGTCACCCCGGCGAGGTCTCCACCCAGCCAAGGACAAGCTGCTTGCACCCCAGGCCAGGCTTCCAGCAGGTGAACTAGCTCCTCTCACCAGCCCCGCTAGTCACCATGGTCACACTGGCTGGTGTGGTACCTTCAGCAGATGGCTTCTTGGGGGAGCCTAGCTTATGGTACAGCATGTGCCTCCCAGCCGTTTGCCCAAGCCAAGGCATCCTGAGACCTTTACCGATTCTCACATCCAGAGTGCTGCCAACGGCTTCCGGTGATGATGTTCTGGCGTTCTGGCGATGAACGCAGCTGGCGATGCTTGTTCACGTCCCCCGCTGCATGGGGTAGTAACTGCATTCTCAGTGCCTGTGACCCTGGTCCTTCTGCTCTCTTCTTTACTCCCCCACCCCAAGTATGCTTCTGCTTTACCTTAGCACCTGTGCTCTCTGCCCCAACCCACCTCAGGCTTCACCGCTCTTGCCTCCTCCTCCATCCCCTCTACTTAGCCAACCCCTACATGTCTTGTGTGCAAGTATCATTCCCTTAGAGTGCTTCCTGTGAGGATGACAGAGCAGGTGAAACTGTGTGTCACATAAAGAGGAGAAGTGTATTTGGCTCGTGTGTAGTCCACAAGTTTGTGACATTGAGGAGCATGGCCTGGCTTCTGCTTGGCCTCTGACAAGAGCGTCGTATTACAGCTTGACAGAGCAAGTGGGTAGGCTTTTCTCAAGAGCCACAAATGCCATCCTAGGGGCCCCACCCTCAAGTCTCATCCGATCCTCATCACCTCCAGAGAGCCTCGCCTCTAAGTCTTTTAACACAAGGATTTAGAGATTTGGTTTCCCACACCTGTGCCCTCTGTCCTCCTTGAATCATAGCTCCTTAGCCTTGGCCTTTCTTTTATACTCGTGACCTGAGGCTCAGTGAGGGCCAGGCCCCCATGTGTCAGACTCAACCCTGAACTCCCAGAAGGCCTGGTAAGTGCGGCTAGCCTTTCTTGTTAAGTCAGCCCCCTGTTTCCTGAGCGCCTTCTCTGTACCAGCTGTAGCACTAGGCACTGCTCTGCTCAGAGCAGTGGTAAATGTTTACAGTGAGACCCCCTCACCTGTGTGTGTGTGTTCCTGGATGAGCCATCCTCAGTGGGGGTGGAGTTCATTCTGAATAAGCAGAGGTGTTTCTAGCAGTGACAGGGATGGATGGATTACCCCATGCATGTGGACTGGCTGTCCCTGTCACCAGGAGTGGGGTGGGTACTATACGGTCACACCAAATAAAGAGTCATGACTGTGACTTTGCCCAGGAATCCATCCCCAGTCTCTGGGTCTGGAGAGGAGGAGCTGGGCTGGCTGCGGTTGTGTAGCAGCAACAGAGAAGAGGCCAAGGGCAGCTTGGGAGGTGCAATTCCTTTTCATGGTAGCCTCATGGCCATGAGCCAGCTCCCTCTGAAAACTGGAGCCAAATATTTTTCACTTTGTATAAAATAAAATTTAAACTTCCCACTTAAAGAATATAGTGGAAAGCTGTGTTTCTCTAAGTATACTTCTTTTCAGACTGTAAAATGATCATTTCTGGGGAAAAAAATAGAGAAAACCTGAAAAAAAAAAAAGAAAAAAGAAAAACACTTAATTCCTCTGCTCCAAGGTAATTATTGTAAACATTTAAATTTATCGTCTAATGGTCTTTCTTGAGTCCACAAAAGCACAAAAAGTTCCAAAAGATTAGATTGTATCTTATATGTACTTCACTGTGCTTAATAGATTATGAACATTTTTTTACCTTGATAAATATTGTTCCGCAATGAGTCTTATCTGCTGTGTGCTGTTTAGATCATTATCTGGAAACAGAACAAATCATGCCTAAGGACTAGGGAGGGCCCTTGGCGGTAGAGCATTTGCCTGGCATGCACAAGGTCTCTGCAGCTTGAGACCCAACCGCTGGCAGCTGGGGAGGTGGCTCGGAGGTTAAAGTGCCTGCTGCTGAAATTTGAGGACCTTAGTTTGGATCGACAGAAGCTCTGGGAGGAGGAGAAGGAGGAGGAGGAGGAGTAGGAGGAGGAGGAGGAGGAAGAGGACGAAGAGGAGGAGGAAGAAGAGAAGGAGGAGGAGGAGGAGGAAAAGGAAGAGAAGGAAGAAGGAGGGGAAGAAGAAGATGATGATGATGTGTGACAACAACCATAACAGCTGATGTAGTAGTATGGACCTATACCCCCAGCACTAGGGAGCCAGAGAGTGGCAGGCTCCTAGTCTAGACTTCCAGTCTAGCTGCAATCAGGGGGTTAGTGAGAAACTGTTTTATCAGAGGAGGGTCCCTGATGTTAAACCCTGGCCTCCAAAGGTGGGAACATGCGTATGTGGTTAGATTGGTGTTAGAAAGAACCGGTAAGGCTCACGATTGCAGATGATTAGAGTCTATGAGCATCATGGCAGAGACCCTGGCAGCAGGGGGGCAGGCAGGCATGGTGCTGGAGCAGTAGCTGGGAGCTCACAACTCACCCACAAGTGTGAGGCAGATCATGCTAAGAATGGCGTAGACTTTTGAAAACTCAAAGCTTCCCCCCAACCCCATGACAGATAACCTTCAACAAGGCCACACCTTCTAATCCTTTCCAAACTATGTCATCAACTAAAGACCAAGCATTCAAACATGAGAGCCTAAGAGGAACATTCTCATTCAAACCACCATGGTCACAAATACCATCATTTGGGCAGGATTCTATCTGTGTGACACAGACCTGCCCAGTCACAGGTGGGAAGAGACAAGGTGATCCCATGAAGCCACTCTGGGATAGAACCCCACACCCTAACGTCCACAATGGTAGCTTCACATACTTCCTGATTGAGAATTGCTGAGTCTACCCATGGCTTCTACTGCATGATTTTCACATTACAGGCTAGGAGTCATAAGCCTATCTGGGGACATGCCCCACAATGTCTCTTTGTCATCTTTCACTTCACACATTTCAGAGATGATCCTGGGAGGGATTGTCAGAGTGAATTACTGGGTTAGGAGAGCCTGACCAGAAACAGAATTCAGCTTGAGGGACTCACACAGGCCCCCTGGGATGAGCAGTGACTCAGAACCCACAAGATATGGAGACAGCAATCAGGGATAAGCCACTGGGACCCTGAGGCCTGAAGACACAGTGACAGAGCTGTCTCAACCATAAAAAGGGGACGGGGGATACACTCCAACCCTAACTCTTCTTCTCTTTCATTTTCTACCCATTTGTGATGGTTTGATGCTTAGCCTAGGGAGTGGCACTATTTAGAGGTGTGGCCTTGTTGGAGTAGTTGTGTCACTGTGGGCGGAGGCTTTATAAACCTCATCCTAGCTGCCTGGAAGTCAGTCTTCTGCTAGCAGCCTTCAGATGAAGATGTAGAATTCTCAGCTCTACTTGCACCATGCCTGCCTGGATGCTGCCATGCTCCCACCTTGATGATAATGGGCTGAACCTCTGAACCTTTAAGCCAGTCCCAATTAAATGTTGTCCTTTATAAGAGTTGTCTTGGTCATGGTGTCTGTTCACAGTAGTAAGACCCTAACTAAGATACCATTCCTCGTATTGGCTAAACTGAGACCAGGATCATCCCACAGCCAGTGTGGGGACGGGTTTATCTGTTCATACTATCAGATCCTGGGGGACAAGGCAAGCTAGAAGAGGTCAGAGAATGGAGAAAGAGAATCCTAATGACAGTCAGCCTTATGGCGTTTTTCAAACTGTCAGTAGGATACAGGTTGCCCTGGCAGCAAAGGTAGCTGGTTCTCCTCGCTGTCAGTAGAGGTGAGGTGATTATTAACAGTCATTACAACAGTAGTATTAGCTATCATGTGTTAAGTAGTTTCCATGTAGAGGGCAGTGTATTACATTACAGGGCGTTTTGCACATACTATTTCTAATTTTTATAGTCAATCTGCTACGCACATGTTGTTACGTATCTGTCTCAGGCCAGGCAAAATGAGTTTGTAAGGCTCAGCCTCCTGCCTGAGGGCATAGAAAATGGGATTTCTGCTCCAATCTGGATAACTCAACAAAGCAACTGGAACCAAGCTAGAGAGGTGGCCATGCGACTTCCTCCCTTGTGAAATCGTGGTTGAAAGGGAGACCAGGAGGAGCAGAGAAAGAAAAGAGAAAGAGAGGGAAAAGGTGATCTTTAACCTACCAGTTCATCTGGACAGCTGTCATGGAGTTAGCGTGTAACGTCAGGACAACCCTGAGTGTTGGGGTAGAGTTCAAAGGATGCAAGCAGCAGAGAGCAGGCCCCGTGCAGTAAGACCGGAGTCTGTGGAAGCCTTAGGATCTTAGTGAATGACTGCAGAAGAAGCTGAGGCCAATAGGAAGCTTTCCTGGAGGCACCTGCTGCCCCTGAACCCTGTCCTGGCTGCTCCGGGTGCCTGAGAGGTGCCCCATCAAGTACCTACCTCTAGAGTGTGGTTCTCGGTCTTCCTAATGCTGTGTCCCTTTAATACAGTTTCCCCATGTTGTAGTGACCCCCATATAACTGTCATTTTGCTACTGTTATAAATTGTAATGTAAATATCTGACATGCAGGATATCTGATATTATCTGGCCCCCACTCACAGGGTTGGTCAACTCCCTTTCACCCAACCCCTCCAGGGCTTGTGACCCCACAGGTTGAGAACTGCTGCTCTAAAGGAAAGTGGGGATGGCCGCCAGGAGGGGGGAGGGGCAAGGGAGAACAAGGGGTTGCCACAAGGGTGCTTCTCTGCTCCGTCTCCCTAATAACAAAGTCATGCGCTCTGTCTTCAGTGTCGAATACTGGGTAAAGTCATCACAGAACCGTCTTTGGTTCCTTGTGGTCACATCATTTGGGTTCTTCCTGAAATGAAGGACTGGGCCTGGCTTGGTCACAGGGCTGGAGTTCAGGAACCGGGGTCAGATCTAAGAATGCCACTGGTGCCACTTGGGGTCAATGTACCCCACTTTGAGTTAGCCAGACTTGGTGTGGTCAGGGGAAGACTTCTTCCCCCCCTTCCTAACTCTGGGCACCACAACTAAAATAACCCATCCACACTATAAGAAGTGTTTGCCAAGTCACTCTCTCTGGTCTTGAGGGATTCTCTAGAAGAGTCACCCAAACACACTGCTTTGAGAAATTAGGCCCAGGGCAAGGGAAGGGGCTCAGGAGAAAGAATAGTGACACGTGTCCAGGCTACGAGGCAGAGAAGAGGTGGCCAGGTGTCCCCAACAGGGTGATTCCTTGGAGAGTGGAGTGTGGTCTGACTCTGAAACTTCAGAAGCATAGAAGAATTTTGACCCAGGGTCCTGCACGTAGTCGGTGCTATTTAATACTGCAGAGAAGCTAGGTGCTCTAGGGTGGTTAAGATGTGAGACACAGGAGTCCCATGTCTGAGATTTGCATCCTGTATTCTGTAACCACAGACAATTCAGAGGATAATTGTCTCACTTTACCAGAAAAATCAAAAACCCAAAGTTCTGCAAAAGCCCGACCATTTCTGAAGTCAGAAAGCGAAAGTTTCACACCTGGCCTCCCATGACCCACAGTCCAAATTGTAACCCACTGAAAGTATTTTTAAAAGAGGTCTCAGGCTGGGCTGGAGAGATGGCTCGGAGCTTAAGAGTAATTTGTGTTGCCCTTGCGGAGTTCTCAGGCTGGACTTGAAGCACCCACATGAAATCACACAATTGTTACTGTCAGTAACGTCAGTTCTAGGGGAACCCACACCCCGTTCTGATCTCCATGGGTACTGCATGCATATCCTGTATGGGAGGGCAAAATACACACATAAAATTAAGTTAAAAATTTTAAGTGGTTTCAGGCTGAACCCTGAGTTCAGATTTGGGTACCAACTTCTGTGCTGTCTTTGTGTGTACACAATTTTTCCAGCAGGTAAGAAGCACAGAATGAAATTCCAAATCAGAGAATCCCTAACTGAGCACAGAGATATTATGCATAGGTATTCTTCATTTTTAGACCCATTTTCTAGTAGCTAGTCTGACCTTTCATACATGGATTTTTCAGGCCCCTTAGTGGCCAGGTGCTCAGTTTATTTCCTAGTCAAAGCTGTCCGGCTCGCCACACCATTGCACTGGATGTGTTTCTAAGTTCTGCCAAAGCCTTGTTATCATCGATTATTTCCATCAAAAATGCAAAAAACAAAAAAACAAAAAACAGAATGATAGATTCACGAAACCTGATTTGGAATTTGGTATTCACTCATATAGAAATGATCTATGGTTAGTTCTCTTCTTACATTCTCTATGGCCAGGAGTGGGCCATCCTGGCCTTTGTATCTTGCAGGGAAGGCTTGCAAGTGTGCAGAAAACCAGTACTCTGGGCTCTGCTGTTACCAATGTTCACTTCCTTATGCTTGGGAGCAAGCGGAGCAGAAGTGACTTTTTCAAAGCCATTCTGGAAGGTTCTGAAGAGACAAATCCAGGGTCCACAGCTTCGACTTGGTACTGTTTCTTTCTTATTTATTTAAGTTTTTCTTCACTCTAATAATTAAAAACAAACAAACAAAAAAACAAAAAAACAACCAACAAAACTTGATCTTTGTAGTGCTTCCTGACCTTTCCTGGCTCCAAGCATGGACCTAGTCTCAAAAACTAAAAACAAACAGCTCCCCCCAAGGAAAAAAAAAAATCCAGATGGCTAAACTGTCCTCTGCAGGAGCTGGGGACAGCTGTGTGACTGGTAGGATTACATGAAGGAAGAAAAGGTGTCTCTAGTCCCAACTGGACACAAGTGCAGGGAGCCAGAATGAGAGCTTGCCTTGGACTGGAAAATTCCCAGAGGCAGCTCAGGGTCGTGGTGGGTGTTTCATGCCTGAATTCCTTAAGGGGAGCATGCACAGGGCTGTTGTCACTGTCATCTAGAAACAGCTTGGGGATGTGTACTTAATGCTTACTAGCTCAGCGGTGCAGGAAACTGTCAGAGCCTAGCCTCCAGGGCACCATCTGTAAACCCAGCTGGGAAAGTGACCATGGGGTGTGCAGAGAACAGAGGCTGGCACTCCATCCCTCAGCTAAAGAAGGCAGCCTGCTTTTCTACTCCAGTCAGTCTGCTCTGCGCCTAGAGAGCATCAGGGCTCTAAAGATGCAGCTCCTTTAATTTACTTGTGTAGGTGGGGGGGAGGGGAGAGGGAGGGAGCACACCAATCTTTCCTTCTATACTTTGTAACTCTGAGGGCTGGAACTCAAGTTGCCAGGCTTGGATGCCTTTACCTACTTAGCCATGTCTCTAGCCCCCTTCTTATTTTAATTGTTGTAGAATGAGCTGGGAATGTAGTTTACAGGTAGAACATTTGCCTGCGTGTGCAAGAGCCTGGTTCCATCTCTGCCCCTGGAAAAACAAATGAAGAAACCAAAACATAATGGGCCAGCTGCCCACCCACCCACCTGTATTCACGCTGCACTAACACTTCTCTTAGGACACTGGAGTGACTCCTTATCTTCTGAAGTGGAGGCCACCATCACAGGGAGGCGTCCTGGTGTCTCCACCATCAGGACTGGGTGAAATCTGCCTGGAGGGGTCAACCCTGGGCTGCAGCCAAGGAGCTGCCCCCCCTCCTCTCTCTCCTCTTCCATCTAAGTATGGTCTTGTCTGTCTTGCCCCTCCCTGGAACTCCAAGAGATGATCAGCAAATAGGAAATAAGTTTGTATATATCCAGAAACCAGGGATGGCCATGAGAGAGGGCTCTGTTAGGCTGCCAGGAAGGCGCTGAGCCCTGCTCATAGTCGGGTGTCTTGGTAGTGACTGACTTGTAAAGTTCCCTGCACATTTCCACATCCCTGCAGGTCTGTATGACCTTGTCCTGGAGCTTAGGTGGGATTTTCTACTTCTCTGAGTTTCTTTTTGTTGTCTCCTGATTGATGGAAGAGATGTCAGGGTGGAGGCCAGCCTTGGTAGGGTGCCTGGGGACCTTCAGAGCCCTCAGGTCCCATCTCAGAGCCCTGGGGCTGGAGATCAAGGTCTCATATGAAGAGAGCAGACCTTCCTATGCCAGAGTTCACTCACAAAGTCCAGCTGCCTTAACTTGAGACAGAATATACCAAAAAGTCAGTATAGAGGAAGTATTCCAAGAAATGGAGAGTTAAAAAAAAAAAAAGGATAGGAAATATAATAATTTTGAACCAATCAGGATGCACACATGATGATACACCATTGATATCATGTAAAAAATTCATGAACATAACTGAGTTACAAAAACATAAATATAAAACACACACACACACACACACAAACTCCTAACATTTTAGGTAGGTTCTTGATTTTATATTGGACACATTCTCAGGTATCGTGGCTGTACATGGCCCCCGAGCTGCAGATCGCACACTTCTGTCTACATGCAATGGATTGCTATGCTCTCCTATGAAACCATGGCAGACTCATTGTGATAGAGAGGACTTCGCTCCTCGGCCCCAGTGTCTGTAAATTGCACAGGTGTTGGAAGCTTGGAATTAGAGATGTGCTTCTGCCACATTTTAAAATGGCAATTACTTATTTATTTTGCTGGCTTTGGTTTTGTTTTTTACTCTCCCCCATGGTTCTAAGGTGTGTGTTGCGTTACCAGTCAGTCACCATGCCTGAATTCCAGAAGGAGGAACAGAGCGTGGTGCCTGGGCCTAGAAATCAGGACCCCCTGGGCAATACCCAGGGGCTCTCTACTTATAGTTTGCTGGGCAGAGTGTGTCCTTGGCGCCAGCTGGGGAGATTAGGAAGTTGGTGTCTCTTCCCAATCTAAGTTTTTATCCTGAGTGAGGAACAGAAGCAATGCTGGACTCAAGTTTGTCTGTCGTAGGATGCAGGTTCCCTAATCGGTTCCTCTGATCCAGGCCTGTCACCCAGAGTTCCGGTCAAGGGGCCCCAGTAATGCTATGTGGCTCCATCTCTATCAGTCTTCTCCCTGAAGGCCATCTCCGGAGTGCCACCACACACCCCCATACACACACACACACACACACACACACACACACACAGAGGCTTTTGCTGATTATTCTGAGGTACTAGTAGCAGTGCTATCCCTAACCTGAGATGTTCAGATATTACCGCAGCCAGGGAGATAAAGAGCCGCACACACCTTAAGCCATAACTGCAGGGTCTTGGAACTGAGTCCTGGAGACCAGGGCTTAGTGGAGGGTAGAAGACAAGGCCTTGTTTCATGTTGCTTCCAGTCTTTCTGTTCAGGGTCCATTTCTTGATCCCTTCTAGGTCACTCAAGAACAGATTTAGCTTAGCTCAGGACCATGCTTTCTAACACATGCTTGCAACGTCCCACTGTTTGTCATAAAGTTCTGACAATGGACACCTGCTGGGAAAGACTCTCTGAAAGATGCCTCTTCATCGAGTGCATCACTTCTGATCTGTGAAGAACATGTGTCACTGAGCACCTGAGTCACTTAAAGCCACAGAGTGTCTGACAGTGTCACCCAGGTCAGCTCTGGGCTCCAGGCTGTGGGCACTAATTCACAGTTTCCATTTTGTTTCTAATTTTCTAGCAGTTTCCACAGTCACGTCTTCTGGTGCATGCTTGTGTTTGCAGAACTCAAGAGACTAAGGCAGGAGGATTATGAGTTTGATTTTCAGTTGAGCTTTGGAATAAGATCCTGTACTCAATCACCAAGCCAAAACAAAACAAACAAAAGAAAATTTACCATCAAGAACAAAATCTGGCAGAGTTCTTTCCCTGCTCTACAAAGCATCTTTAATTTTCTTTGGTCTTCTTTCACTCAAGAGAGAAATAAAAAGAATAAATGTTTCAAGCCCTTCTGCCTCCAGAAGCATTTGGCCACATGAGTTGTGGGTGATCTGCGGCCGCCGGTGCAACAGCAGTGCATCTGAGACTCCCAGTTGGGTCTGAAGCTGCCAGGCGCTCCTGATATCCTGTGACACTTAATTCATTCATTAATCACAGGCATCAACAACAGGAGTAAGATAGAACAATTAAAGGGCGATTGCACTTGGAGGCCATTTTTAAATCAAGCAGAGGTTACTTGAGCATAGGCACAGTGCAGTAATAGCTTAACAGCTGACCCTGTGACCAAGACGGCTGCAGAGTTACCGCCGGGCAGGTAAGAACCTCTAGGACTCATTGAGCAGAGGGGGTGATTTGCCACCCAGGCAGAATGGCCCTAGATCTCATCACTCTGCTCAGAACCTCGTCAAATTGGAACCTTTTCATTCTTTCTAGAACTTTCCATTTCTGGCTGAGGTTAATGGGGAACAGACAGTCAGTCAGCATGGGGCTTACTCTATTTAGCTGATTCTTCTGGGTGGCAGGCATGACTGACTAGAAATTAAAAAGCCACCAGGAGAAGAGGAGTGGGGTCTAAAGGACCTGCCTCTCAGGTAAACGGTTTTCTGGAACAAAGAGTTGGTCTGAGAGAGACAGCTCCTTGTTTCTCCTGCCACAGATAAGAAAGAAAAAAAAAAAAAAACCAAAAGCCTCCAAGATTCTGTGGCAGGCAGGCCACCTCCCACGTTCTCTCTGTGAGCAGCACATAAGTAACACACATTGGATTGCGCAGCTAGGAAAATTAGCAGTCATTGTCTCAAAATTGCTAGAGTTTGAAAGGTGTTTTTCTTTCTCTTAATTTCCAGGTACTCATGTGTTTGAATAAACAGGTCCTTGAGTGGTGGGTCACTGAGCAGCGACGCCTTCATCCCAGGTCTCCAGGTCTCCAATGGCCACAAATGCCTCTGTGGGTCCAGGGGCTCCGGAGTGGCGGGACAGACCTGGCTCAATGAGTGACTGCTTGTCTGCCTTGGCCCAGCCCACAGCATGGTGTCCAAGAGACGCTGGCCTGGAATAAAGGCAGGCTTTCTTTCCCTTTAAGCTCACAGAGGGGCTCTCTGAAGGTAGCAAGGGAACAAGAGTGCTCAGTGTTCAGGGACCGGCCCACCTTTCCTAGTACTTTTCCATGGCGACAGTCCAGTGGCGTACTCTGGCCTTGGAGAAGGTTTTACAAGCCCTGTGAAGGGGCACTGGTGAGTCTCTGCCACTGAGTCTCAGAATCTCTCAGGGGAGATGAGCAAGGATTCATCTGCCCAGGTTAGTCTGTCGGCTGTGGAACAAAGAGCCCTAGTCAGAGCTGGAACACCAGACCCTTTCTAAGTCTGGACATTTATGCTGAAGACGCAGGTAGAGTCTGTCCGCTCTGAGGGCCTGCCTGCTTGGCTGGCCCATGTCCATGTCATCCTCCTCCTCAGCTTTCTCTATAAACATCTCTCTTCCTTACAGGATGCCAGTCTTACAGCATTAGGGCCATCCTAAGAGTACAGCTTTAATGTATGTTCTTCTGGGAAGGTTCTGTCTCCAGAGAGTCTCATTCTGAGACTGTACCTCACAGGCCATGTCTGTCAGGAAATGGGGCACATCCCTGGGACCTGGATGAACACTTCAGAGTCCTCCTACCCCCATACCCAGGTCTTGCTTATACCATGGTAGTAAGAGCTGCTCCCCATGGGTGCCAAGCAAGTACCAGGCATTTAAGCTTATTCACTCCAGCAGGTCTCATGGTGGCACTGGAAGCTAGTTGTTGTTGTCCCCGTTAGACATACAAGGAAGCCGAGGCACAGAGAGCATAAGTAACCTGCATGAAACCTCACAGCCAGGAAGTAGTGGAGCCAGGATCTGAACCCAGTTGGGCTTGCTGTACTTTATAAACCACTTCCTTTTTTGTAATAGACTTAATATACACCATGGGTCCTTTCCACAGCTCCCAGAGGACCCCAGCTACCTTGTCCTTTGACCTCTACTATAAAAAGGATACGTTTGATGGGCAGGGAAGAAGGGTCCTGATTGGCTTTGAGTTCAAGAACTGGGAGCATGCAGTAGATAAGGGCCCAGGTTCTGAGCCCCATATCATCGGTAGGTCATCGTTGGCCAGCTGTGGGATTTTTTTGAGGATGCAGTTTGCCTTTCTTTCCTCATCCTGAATGGGGTCTTGGTGTCTTAGGACTGTTTGCCAAGGATGACAAAAAGGCTGATCATAGCAACCAGTCACTGCATTACTGTGGGTGTGACATCACCATAGCAGCCAATCACTGTATTACTATGGGTGTGTCATCATCACGGCAGCCTATCTCTGCATTTCTATGGGTGTGACATCATCCACTGCATTGTTATAGGTGTGCTGCCATCTCCCCTGGGATCATTACTGTCCCCTCATCCTCTGCCCTCACAATCTGCAGCACCATGCGGTGGCCTCCAGCTCCTCTGAGCAACTGAAAAACAGCTCCTATGCGCTGGGAAATGTGGTCAGGACTGAGTGCAAATAAAGAAAGCAGATGCTCTCAGCATTTTATATTGACTAGCTATTGGGGAAGATTTGTTATTAAAGAACGTCTCTCTTTTCAAATGTGGCCATCAGGAGTTTAAAGTCCCATGCATGATCACATTGTGCTCCCCTGCGACTATATGAACTGGACGAGAACCCGTGAGCTGGAGGAGCCACTTCTCTTGGTCACTGCCATGTCCCAGTCTTGGCCGAAACCTTGTTTCTGTAAAACAGTGGTTCTCACCCTTCCTAATGCTATGCCCCTTTAACACAGCTCCTCATGTTGTGGTGACCCTCAACCATAAGTTATTTTCATTGCTACTTCATAACTATAACTTTGCAACTGTTATAAATCGTAATGTAAAGACTTGTGTTTTTCCAGTGGTCTTAAGTGATTCCTGTGAAAAGGTCATTCGATGCCCTTGTGGAGTCACTACCCACAGGTAGAGAACCTGTGCTGTAGAAGATGCCAGAAAACAGCTGGTGGGGCAGTTTTGATGATAACTGCTGATCTGAGTGTTCTTAGACCCATGCGGTCTGTTGCACCAAGCTAGGGCCAGGTACTGTTTGGCCCCAGAACTGAAGGAGTCAGCAGCCTGGGCATGTAGTTCCCTGGGTGTTGGTGGCATTCAGTCCCCTCCCTGTGGACTGGAGAAGGTGGACTGAATCAGGGCATTTTATAACCTACTGCCAAATCTTCTAGGGAATAGAGGTAACCTGGCTCTTCTGCCCAGGAGAAAGCATGGCTCCAGAAGCTTCTTCTGTTGCCAGTGTGTTAGAGACATCAGATTTGGATGGAGAGTACAGCTCATTTCGTAGGCCTAGGAAGCTAATGAAGGAGAGCCATACTCAGTATTTCTTTCCCAGAGAAAGTCTGGGAAGAAATTTCCACTATACATCGGGTCCCCATTGGGCTTGGCTTCACCCACGCACCTGGTGAAGACAGAGGCTTACTTTATCCTTCTGCCCCATCCCTCCCACATCCCTTCAAGCCAAAAGGAAAGCCATTCTGGCTCCTGAAGGGTGTCTGACATTCCTCTTTGACTTGAGCGCCACCTGCAAACTTGACCTATCCCAAAGGTTAGAATCTGCTGGTAAAACAGACCAGATGGGGGGGAACTCCAGTCCAAGGATTCTGAAGAGGAGTGGGAGAGATGGTCCTTAGGTCTAATCCCTTCCCTGTGTCTGGACTGTCTGTGACATATCCACTGTTGGAAGGGCTCAGTACTCAGGAGAAATTAGGTCAGGAGTGTACATCTGGCGTATACTCCACTATCTCCTGTTCAAATCCAGGCTTCCCTGTCCACATTCCTGTGGACCAGAATGCCAGAACTGGATGTATCTGGATGTATCTGATGTTGGTCAATTATTCCCAGTCCCTCTTATCCCAATACAGCCACATCTGATCATGACAACTTCCCCCGAGCCTCAGTTTCCCCATCTTTAGGCTGGAAGTGTGATCCGTCTATCTGCCAGATCCCTTGTCCCCAGGAAGCAGGGCACCAGCCCTCCCTGTCAGCTGCCTGAGCTTTGCTCCTCCATCCCACATCCCTGGCTGGTCCTCTACAGCATGAGCTCCCGGAACCGGATATGAGAGATGGGCACCAGGCTTTTCAACAAGTTGATTCTTATCACAGCTGAAGGGGAACACAGGGATGGCGGATCAATGTCTGTTGGAGGTGACTATTTGTACTTTCTGGCTTTCTTGGAAACCACCTGTTCTTTCAGGATTAGAGCATGGAATCTTGGCAACAGAAGATGTTTCTTTTAATTAAACATCCTGCATCTCCTTCTCACTGAGGATGAATCAGCTCCATGTGGGAGGAGGGGGAAGGAGAGCAGGAGGTGTCTTCAGAGAAATACAAACTCAGATGATTGCTGGATTAGCTAAGGTCAGGGATCCACATTACCATGGGGCAGACAGCACATAACAGTACCTCTGTGTGTGTTGGTCCCTTGGCCTTGGCATCATGCCTGGAATAGGTCATAGAGCAAAGAAATAAACTCGGCTCCAAGATCAGCATTGATACTGTTTCTCATGTGTCATGCATCCTCATGAAAACCTTTTAACATCCTTGCACCCTGAATTTCTTATCTTAAAAGTTGGACATGATCACAATCATACTTACTTCGTAGGGCAATTGTGTGACTTTAATAACTCAGCGGGAGAGTTATTATGCTGCAATACCCTCCTCCCCCATTACCACCACCCCAGGCAGATTTTCCTCTTTGTGATTTATGGACAACAGTTCCGTATCTTTTGAAGTTTGATTTAAGTGGGTATTAGTCAGTTCCCAGCTATGATTTAAATTCAGATTTTTTTGCCTCTTTTCCTAAATGGTCTAGTTTCTAAGTCGTTGTTCTGTGTTTACAGTCAGTATTGATAACATTTGCTCTCCAGGATCAGAGGCAGAGGGTCTCTCATCTTTTCTGCTCCATGGCTGAGAGTTGAAATGGTCTCCAGCCTGCCTGAGCTCCAGGTGGGTGCTCACGAGTTCTTGTGAGAAGTAAGAAATAAAAAATCTTTGGAAAGTGCTGATCCAGGATGCTGACTTAGCTCAGGGCGGGGGTTAGCTGTAATGCAAGGAGGGTTTACTGCTGGTTGAGCTTTTAATTGGTTTACTGATATTTTTTATGGCTTCTTATTTTAATGTTTACAGTCCCAGATGGCGACATTTACAGACTCCCAAGAAGGGACTGAGAAATGATTTAGCTGAAGTAGCAAAATCAGAGGCATTGTATGGAGTCAGGATTGTGCCACGGCACCCACGAGGGGCCACTGGCTTATTTAATGTGATTTAAGTTGTACGGCTGTTCCTCTCCACAGCCGGGGAAAACAGATGCCCACTGTTCGCTTAGCAAGCAGGGGCTGCTCCAGGGCTTGGCAAGAGCCTAGCAAAGCTTGGGGTCAACCTGGGCTGGAATAGGGCAGGAGAAGGCATCTGTCTGAGAGTCAGCTGTGGTCTGTGTGTACACATGGCGGGGAAGAGATTATCCAAGCATGTGTTTGTAAGACTGTCTCCGTCTGTAGCTAAGGCCAACTTCAAACTGGTCATCCCTCTGCCTCGGCATCTGCACATCAACCCACAGACTAAGACTCACCTCACTTTGAACAGAACCCCTCTGGCATTGCTCCCAGTTCATAATTCCCTGTTGGATCTGTGATTTAGCTTGTGGGTGATTCTTTTGCGCTATCAGTTGCCACTTGATCCGGGTCAGGGAGGTCCCGGGATCTTATTCTTCCCAGGACGTAGAATAAGAATGTTCAAGGCCTCATGTAAGTGACCAGCATTTGTGTTCAGCTGTCTGTCTGGATAGCCTACAAAACACAGCGTCAGTGTGGTCAGTGTGTAGTCCTGGTAGGATGGACCTATGAAATCAAAGTCCTAACATGTTTAGTGTAAACACAGTATCTTCCCCTCAGAATGTTTTCAAGCCACACTCTCTACTGGGGGCCCAGATATAGGATTCACAGGGCGGGTGGGGGGAATGCCTGAACGCCTGAACTTCTGCTAGTCTGACACAGAATTTTCTCAAACTAGGAAAAAAGAAAATATTTTCTTAATATGAAAGAGACTTTCAGACTAGGGATGTGGCCCAATAGAGCACTTGCCTAGTGTGTGCACAAGTCCTGAGTTTGAGCCCAGCATTGCAAGAAAACAAAACAAAACAAAACTGCACGGGAGCTTCAGGGGACAGAAAGAGGGGTTGGGGGCATAGCTCAGAGCTGAGTACGTTCCTAGCATGCACAGTGTTCCAGGTCCTGTCCAGCACAGCACTAATCAAATGTTTAAAGCGTAGGTATCTGTTACACAAAATATCAGACACACACGTCAGATAATTTGCAATCACCAGCAGACTTGTCATTATAAACAGTTTTAGTGAGTCCCCTTCTGGGCTGGGTTTTTCTGGTTACCCACTTTAAAGATTGGGCCCACATCTTGCTTTGTAGCTTCATTGCAGTGCTCTGCATGGTACTCTGGCTTTGCTTGAGTGTGAGGCCATGTGACCAATCCTGACGAAAGAGATCCACCCCGGCAGGGTGGAGACACTCCTTCCAGTGAGCATTTCTGCCAGGTTCTTCTCAACATCATTTCAATGGTGCTCACTAATAAGGCTTGCCCACTTACTTAGCCCAGTTAAGGAACTCTTCTTTTTTAAGAATTGGAGAGTGAAGAAGGAAGGGAGGGAGAAAGGGGAAGGGGAGGGGTGTTTCATACAGGCCATGACACACATCTAGTGGCCTGAAAGAAGCCTTTGCGAGTTGGTTCTCTCCTTCTTCCATGCTTCTGGGATCTAACTGTGGTCCACAGGCTTGCACACCAAAAGTCTTACCCACCGAGCCACCTTACTGGCCCAGGAATAATTTTTAAGAAATTGCTAATAGCCATTATGTTCTTTTTCCATCCTTAACTTCCATCCTTTCAATCACCTTGCCTTCTGCCCATCTACCCACTCTTGTATCAGTCTTCCTCCTGTCTATCTGTCCATCAATCCACCTGCCTGCCTATCTGTCTGTCAGTCTATCCACCCATCTGTCTATCCATCCATCCACCTGCCTGCCTTTCTCTCTGTCACTCTGTCCACCTGCTCGACCTCTTTATCCACCCACCTACTAAGCCAGCCATGTAGTTAGCCATCCACCCATCTCTCTAGCCACCTTTCCATCCACTCATCTAGGCAGTTATCTGCCTGCTCAGGTAGCCACCTATCCATCCACTCATCTAGGCAGCTATCTGTCCACTCAGCTACACATCCATGTACTCACTCACCCACTTCCCCATCCACCCACTCGCCTGCCTATCACTTTATTGGATGGCTGTGCTGTGCTGGCCCTTGTGTTTATGCATGTAAAGATGTAAAGATGCGAGCTGTAAGCCCTTGCCTCCCGGGGTTCCCATTGTCTAGCCAGCACTGTCAACTCCTCCAGACTTGCGGTTGCTCTATCTTATCTCTCCTTGATCTCCTCAGCTGATTTCCTGGCTATGAGTAGGTAAATACCAACTTCCTTGTGGCCTGGTGCACAGGCCAGGAGGTGAACTGAATGCTTGCATGGAGGCTGAAGTGTTGCAGCATTTTCTAAGTCGTTTTTCTACACAACTGTGATGGTGACGGTGATGGTGACGACATATATTACTTAAGGTGTTACCATGTGTGTAGTCTTAGGTCCAGGAGAGACAGCAAAGCTGTTCTGTTCAGACTCAGCTGCAATTCCTGCCCTTGTGGTCTTAAAGGACCACAGTTTTAAGGGAAAAGGGAAGATTTCTGTTTTTGCAGTAAAATATATGGCCAAACGACAGAGGAAGTCCCTCAGGCCACCAGCGTCCTCCACTTGTGGGCTTGCTGTGCTTTTTCTCCAGGGAAGTGGGTTGCTTTCTTTTTATGGCGCCATTCTGTCTTCCTAATGCTGTTACAAGTTTATAAAGAAACAGGCTCCACCAAACAGGACTTAGTGACAACCTAAAGTTTATGAAATTGTAAAAGAGGGGGGTTCATGGAAATATTTTGGTGTCACCAATTTAGACTCCTTTATGACATTTATGGAACTGTGAGTGCTTTCTTTAAAATATCAAAATCACATTGAACAACATCACCCCGGGTAGACACAGAAGGTTAATTATAATAATCAGTGTAGCCCTTGCCTATGCTCTTTGGAGACAGCAGCTCCTTGCTTGGCACAGATGGCCTTCTGCTGGGCTTGTAGCAAAACAGAGTTCTTACCCCCAAGCTCCCTCACCTGTACCTTCACACATTCTATCCTGGAATGACAGAGATCAATGGAAACAAGCTTGCAATCAGCCGCATGGTGTGTTCAAGGCTCGCTGACCTGGGATAGTAAGACCCTGTCTTAAACATACTTTTAGTCAATAAAGGAATGAATTTTGTTTTCCAGAATGCAGTACAGATCGAAAGGCCTGACCGGAGGAAGCCTGGCTCTCTGTCACTCTGGTTATCAATTGTGTGGCCCTGGCAGTCAGTGCCACACTGTGGGCTTCTTTCTGTGTCTGTAAAAGACAGACATAAAAGTATGTATCTCAGGGTTTGGGGAAATAGAACTTTAAGAGGAGG
Source organism: Mastomys coucha (assembly GCF_008632895.1). Taxonomy (NCBI): domain Eukaryota; kingdom Metazoa; phylum Chordata; class Mammalia; order Rodentia; family Muridae; genus Mastomys; species Mastomys coucha. Next base: position 13,710,509 of record NW_022196910.1, on the reverse strand, counting down.
AACATAGACAGGAAAGAAGAAAATCCACCTTCAAATGAAAGATGGCTTGAGAGTTCCTCTTCCCTTCATGGAGAGGCCAGGGGTGCAGACTTTGCAAGGGCAGATTCTGGGGTCACATTGCCCATGTGAACCGCAGCTGGATTGATGAATGGCCACCGACCTGTTTCCCCTTCTGGAATTTTCTCTGGTGACAGAGCAAATACTCATGTTTTGTGAGGTCCCTCACAATTAGACCAGTAAGCATGGAGAGGGACTGGGATAGTGTTTGCGTTGCTGCTGGTCACAGCTTCTGTTGGATTAGCGCCCTAACACTGTGACAAATACAGGTTCCCCTTGCAGAAAACTGCACGAGCCATTTCCTTCCAGCTTGCCCCTCATAGTCCGAGTTTGAAGGGGACAAGAAGAGGGACTTTCTTGCACAGCTGTCACCCCTGCGGTTGTGAGGTGGAGACAACCAGCCCAGGAGTTCAGGGCCATTCTCAGCTATATAGTAAATTCAAGGCCTGCATGTCTGAGGTATATGAAACCCTGTCTTTAAAAAAAAGAAAAGAAAAGAAAACCAGAAGAGAATTTTGCTTTTCAAAATGTAGTAGAGTTAGTTGACTAGAGATTACTGTAAAGTACATCACACCTCAGCCCCTGCCATGAATTATGCACGCAAAGGTGAGATTTTATTAAGTGAAGGCTATGTAATTCCCACACGTGGGTTTTTCTTGGGACGCTGTGTTTGGAGTCATCTGTACACTAGGGAGTACCGGGAATTCTAGTGGTCAGGGAAGGATCTAATGAGATGAATTCACTTGGGTGTCCCACCCTGTGGCTACTCTCCACATGCTGGAAATATGATGGACAGCCCCCAGAGGGGTACAAGTCATGGCACAGGTCACCCTTTGTAAACTGTGGGTACCACTGGTCTCTGCTTCAGGATCTACACTTGAGCCCAGCAGGCCTGTGCTGTGTAAAGCCTCAGAGGTGACTATGGAGGCCAGCCAGAACTGTGATTCAACAAGGTGGAATCCGCAGAGGCCTTGGGAAGCAGCGTGGCCAGCACAGTCTAATTCATAGAAGCTGGAGTCTAGGGAGTTTGGTTAGAATTCCAACATCCCTCAGTTTACTTGGGAAGAAGGTAAAGTTTCTTAGCACCTGACGAGGCCAAGTTGGAAGGGAAGATAGGACCCGAACAGTAACACCCAGGAATCTACAGCTTTCTGCTGTCCCCTGGTCTTTCTGCAGCCACAGGGAGTAGATGGTCTCACCGTCCAGATTCCTTGCTCAGAGCATTTGTATGACTGCCTCAAGGCCTCGGGGTTCAAATGCACTTCCATGACACAGCACTGAAACACTGACCCTTGGGCTGCCCAGCTGAGTCTGGGAAGGACCTGGGGTACCTGGCCATGGGCCACAAGGGACATTGAAGAAGTGAGCCAATTCCTCACCAGCGAGGCTTCTCTTCCCTGAGGCTAGAGATCACTTGTCTTGAAGCAGAAGAGAAGAGGTACCAAGGTCAGAGTTGCCTGTCATTCTGTCCTCTGTTACCTCCTGGGGTGTTCATCTAATGGCAGAAGCAGCCATGGTCTTGGAGGGAGAAGGGAGAGCCCTATGCTTTGGAGGAATTTTGTTTCCCAGAGGCCACAGCCCCAGAGAACTGCTCTTCTCTGATGTCATTGTCTCATAAGAATAAAGAATGGCCTCTAGTGTCAACTGTGTTCCCAAATCAAGATGTCCTGGAGCGGCCATTTCAGCCCTGACATTTCCCTGTCCCCATTTCTATAGAAAGGAGCATGCCCCCAGGAAAGGAGAAAGGCCCCAGCCCAGACCCTCCCTGGCCACAGCCTCTCCTCCGTAAGCTCGCACTCCACAATCACTGGCTGTGTCCCCTAGCCAGCCAGCTGGGCCAGTGTCCCGGTGCAGCCCCAGTGCCTCCCCTGCCTGCCGGCTCCACACTTGTGAATGTTCCATTCTAACAGGCCACAATTAGAAGCCTGTTCCCACTCTGGGAAAAAGAGCAGCCCACAGACTTTTAAACTCACTGGCTAATTTGAGGTATTTATCACTATTTGGAGAGCTGTGCTTGTTTTGAGCCTAGTCCCCCCTCCAGCTTTCAGAAACTTCGAGTGAAGGTTGTGTCCCTAGAAAGGAAGCCTGTGGGTCCTTCCGCTGCCTCAGGCTGGCTTCATAAGGCAGATTTAATACAGTGGCTTTGTCTATGCATTTTTCATTCCAACTGTCCAGATCATGAATGAGGCACACACACACACACACACACACACACACACACACACTCATACACACACAGAGACACGCATGCACGCGCACAAACCTTCTCCAGTCCAGGCCTCACTGTGTACACACAGTCCTGCTGGCTGTGCTCCAGCATAGGGTTCCTGATATTCAACAGCAAGATACTCATCCAACCTGGGCTTTGGATTCAGAATGACCCCTGGCCCAGCCAGCCCTGACAACTTGCTATGTGACCTTATACATAGTTCTTAAAGTCTAGGAACTTGCTGTGTGACCCTAGGCACAGTTCTCTGGTATGGAAATAGCTAATCATCTCTAGAGACTAGACTGCTTAGAATCTGGTCCCTGCCACATCCTCCTGCCCCAACCTCGGCTGTCCGGTTGACTTCCTGTAGGTTGGCTCCTCAAAAGCTTGAGCAAACCTAGAAGTAATGCCAGTGTCTGGTGCATAGAAAATGCTCAGCTCACCAAATGCTAGTTTAGAAAAAGGTTCCTGATAAATCTGTACTTCCTTTCTCCATCCTGGGATTTTTTTTTTTATAAAGCCTAACCTGATCCCACATCTGGCCAGCAGTGGAGGCTGGCCAATATAGACAGGAGGCTCTCTGCCCAGCTTGCCGGAGACCGCACTGGCCTCATCAAGAGAGGGAAGACCAGGTCCAACCAGGCCAGGCCAGGCATGCTCTGGATAGAAGAGTCCTTTGACCACTGCTTCTCTTTTTCCTTGGGATGCCAAAGGGGCTGCAGGAACACCAGCCCTCAAAAGCAAGACCCTTCCTCCTGTGCCTCTGGAGCCAACAGCATCTGCCTGAGGACTTTTTATTTACACCTTTCCACCAGTGACTCCCATCTCCGGCTCTCTAAGCCTCCACCTCTCTCCTGGCTTTTGTTTTCTGCTTTCATTTCCCCAAAAAACCAGACTGTTTTCCCCAACCACACCCTACAGGGGTGATGGGCAAGTGAGTATGGGTCTAGACTGTGTGTGGAGAGCCAGCAATTCCAGCTTTTCTCATGGACACAGGGTGGGGCCAGGTCTCTTTCCCTCCCTGCCCCTTTCTGTTCTGCTGGTGGCATCCCTTCCTCCTGATACGTACCTACAACTTGCCTAGTTGGGCATGGTCCCTTTCCGTTCCCATGATCTTAGCCAGGGCACATAGGAGGCACAAACGAGCAGAGTGCGGATGAGAACTTGACTCTGGTTGCCTTGTTGTGTGACTTTATTTCTTCGTTTGCAGAACATCTCCCTTGGTGGAATTGTTGAGAGCTCCAGTGAGGGAGATTCCCCCTTGCTGCTATTGCCTGCATCATAGAGACCCTACAGTTCCATACCAAGTCCCTCTCGGTCTTGCCCATCACCCAGCCCAACAGCAAATAAGTATCTTCTTCAGTGACTGAGTTCAGGGACATTTGTTCTGTCTTTGAACAGAGAAAGCTCTCTTCAGCGTACGCTGATCAGACATTCCTAAGCACATTAGCACAAAGTGAGAAGGGCAATACAACATCCACATGGAAAGCCATGTCTATTAGTCAGGGTTCTGATAGAATTAGAGAGAGAGAGAGAGAGAGAGAGAGAGAGAGAGAGAGAGAGAGAGACAGAGACAGAGAGACAGAGAGACAGAGAGACAGAAAGACTGTCTCTGTGTGTCTATGTGTATCTCTGTGTCTATGTCTATGTGTGTGTGCACATACATATATATTTACAGGATTGATTAGAGTGGCTATGGTCCAACTATTCCAACAATGGCTGTCCCCTGAGAAAAAGTCCAATAGTCCAGTTGTTAGGTCCACAAGGCTGGATATCTCTGTTGGTCTTCAGTATATGTCAGAATCCTGAAGAGGCAGCATCTGATGTCAGTGTAGAAGTGAACTTACCAGTGAGAGTGAGGCCAGGCAGACAAAGAGCAAACACCTCCTTCTCCCATGCCTTTTATACAGGCTTCCATGAGAAGATGTGGCCTAGATTGAAAGTGGGTCTTCCCACCTCAAATGCTCCAGTCAGGAAAAATCCCTCATAGGTGTACCCAGTAGTTAATTTAGTGGTAGTGGTTTTAGTTCATTCTGCTGTTTATTAGTTAGGTTGGCAACCAAGAGTAGCCATTACACCTGTGTCCCTTGGTAGGCATAGAGCTATGTGGTAGCTCCACATAGAGCTGTGGAATACTAACGTCCCCTGCATCTCTTGGTAGTCATGTGGCCATGGAGCACTGATGTGACTCAGCGTTTCTTCTGCGACAAGGCAGGATGGCTGGGGAAGTCAGAGCCAGCAGTTGATTGGACACCTTGGCACAGTGACCACCAGCCTGTTCTTGAATGTTCAGCCACTGTGTCCTGGTATTGAGAAATGTTGCCATGATAGGCCAGGAGGAGGGAACAATGGGATTTCTTCTTTAGTGTCAGATGCTTAATAAAAACAGTCAAGGTGGCCTGAGTTTGCATCTCCAACTAAAAATGTCTAACAGTGTTGACCAAGAGAGCCTGTCCACACAGAGAACACTGATTACAGGGACTGCAGGCCACCGGACAGAGTAACTACTTTTGTGAGTGACTCTCGGGGACCTGTACAGGGTCCCGCTGTCCCACAGACACGTTGCAGGTATCTGTGCCAAATGGGGCAGGAAGGAATGGGCAGCTTCAGGGAGGGAGAATAAAGAGGCCATTGGTCCTGCTTCCTGGCAGAGTCTGCCAGGATACACCAGCATGTGGGAACATGGAAGGAAACCCCCCTCCGTCAGCCACACTGTGACTCGTGCCCATTGATGCTGCTAGCAGGTGTTTGGAAGTTCTGGCCACCTGCCTGGCTTCAGCCTCCTGCAGCGCAACAGTGTGGCAGTGTGGCAGAGGCGCCAACAAGTTAGCTGTGCTGGGAGGCACCTCTGAGGCCTGCCTCTCTTCATTCTCCACAGTTTCCAGTGACCAGAGTTCTGGACATGTCCTTATAGAAGTAACTCAATGTGTTCTGAGTCAACAAAGTCACCCCCCCTCTGGTCTAGCAGTTTAGAATGTTTTCTTTGATCCCCGAATAGAAACAACCACAAATGTTTCTCCCAATGATTTATCAGCCCGTGGCTGAGCTCTAAGATACCCAAGCCTTATCTGTACATGGAATGAGAAGGAGTCTCTTTCTAGTCCAGGTGCTGTGTGGCCTGAGCAAAGTCATGTAAGCTCTCTGAGCCCTGGGTTTCTGGGGCATGCCAGGCATGAGGACAGGCTTCCATGTACAGTAACTTGAGAAATAAATGCAAAATAGATACAAAAAGCTTTGACGTGTTCTGAAGGTGCTGAAGAACTCGTAAAATGTTTTATTGCATTTGCAGCTCAGATTAACACAGATATTTCTCACATAACATCTGTCTTCATTCAGATCTTGCTAATCTGTGCTGTGTTAAAAGTGGTCTGACCAAGTGAGAAATGTATAGGGAAATACTTATAACATTGAACCAGAAACATGACAGTGAATGTCCGTCATCTGTGAAGTGGGACAGTCCCTGGTGGAAATAGTGTTAATGGAGGAACTGTGGTGGACAAACGTGGCCACGGCCTCTCTCACACTTGTGTCTTAGTAGGAGTTGTGGGTCTTCAGGGCCACATCCCCAGCCAGACTGCCTCCTGCCCATCTCCCTCTGGGTGAGCTGGTCTTGCTCTATGTAGACTTGATGTCACTGTATGGTGTGAGTGGGATACTCTTAGTGTCTTTATCCCCAGGATCCAAGAAGTTGAGACTTCAGTGGATGAATACATGGGTGAGCGAGGGAGTAAGCCATCAAGTCAGTGAATCAGTGAATCCTGGGAAAATGAGGGAGGGAAGGAGGAAGAGAGGGAGTGTAGGAATAAGGGGATGTGTGAATGAATAGTCAGAGAAAAAGGGAGGGAGGGAGAGACAGAGTGAGTGAATGAGTGAGTGAATGAATGAAGGAGTCAGTGAGAGAATGAGTCAGTGAGTGAGTGAATGAGTGAATAAGTGAGTCAATGAGTCAATGAGTTAGTGAATGGGTGAGTGAGTAAATGAATGAATGAGTGAGTCAGTGAGCTAGTGAGTGAGTGAATGAGTGTGTGAATGAATTAAGGAGTGAGTGAGTGAGTGAGTAAGTCAGTCAGTCAGTCAGTCAATGAGTCAATGAGTGAGTGACAGAGCAACTGCTCTGAGGAGTGGAGAGCCAACTCCATGTTGATGTAAAGGCCAAAAAGCTACAAGCTCTGCAACTGGACTCCTGGTCCTAAGTTGTGTCCTTGAGCAACTCACCATTTTGTGCCTCAGTTTCCCTTCCTATGGAATTGGTTCCCGCCAGTCCTGTTAGGGTTTCCATGTGAAGTGTCACCCAAAGGCTTGCATGTTTGAACACTTGGCTCCCAGATGCTTATACTGTCTTGGAAGGTTGTGGAACCATCTTGGAGTGGGTCACCAGAGGATGGGCTTTGAGAGTTGCAGTTGGGTCATATTCTAGAGCTCTTTGCTCCAGACCCCTTACTTCCTGCAGGAGCTTCACAACCATGCTCTCCTACCATAGCAGACTGTATCCCCTCAGACCATGAGCCAAACTCCCCGCCTCTCCAGTTCTTTCTAGCAGGTATTCTATCACCATGAGCAGAAAGGTCACTAATGCGAGTACCTATCAAAGGGTATTCTGAGACTGAACTGCAGACATGCCCAAAGCCTATGGCATGGTGTCTGGCCAGCTCGGCACTTGCTGCGTTACTGCTAGGTCCTTATAAATCTCTCTGGCACTGTTTTGTGTCTAAGCCTAGAGGGCCTGCTCAGGTGTGTACTGTGGGAGGTGAAAGCACTGATACCCAACTCTTCTAGAGATGGCACACTGCAGGATCAACTCCCTCAGCCGTGACCTTGCCCACAGCCTGCATCCTTCAGCTGTTTCTCTCCTTGGCAGGAGACCACCCATGTCTCCACTTCATACGGGTTTCATGTGACAGTGACAATGGAACAGGGCGTTTTGCTGTAACAGTGAGAATTCTTAACAGTTCTGGGGATTCGGAGATCAACGTGGGCCTCCTGAAGCAAAGTCAAGGTTGCAGCCTGTCCATGGTGTCTGTAGGTTCTGTGAGACTCTGCTCCTGGCCCTCTCCAGCAGACCTATGTGACCCAAACCGCTTGCCTTCTATAAGGACTAACCCATCCTCACCTTCCCACCTCACACTAGTCATGACTGTAGATTCTCTCAAGGTCACAGTGGCCACAGGTTCTAGGTGCCAGGATATGACTGTCTTTGGGTCCATTTTCCTGTCTGTCATCCAGGTCCTCCTCATGTCCCTGACTCTGACCTTTCACTCCCTTCCACTGCTGGGTCTCCCTTCTCTACCCCACGAGCAGATGCCAAACAACCTCTTTCTTTATCTATTTTCCTGTTTCTTTCCTGGTCCCTCACTTCCTCCAGTCCTTTCTAATCTGAAAAATGGTGGTTTTAATAGCAGGGTTGCCTGGCTGGTGAGAGCACAAATTACCCAGTGTGTAGAGTGCATGGTCCTAATTGGCTCCCAAAAAATGGAAGCCATTCTCCCCATGACGGCTCTGCATTGGTTTTAATGCCTCTATAACAACAAACAGTCCGGTGATTTGGCGTGGTCAGAAGGAACAAGGGTTTCAGCTCACCAGTCAAGGGGTCCCGGTAATGATCTATGGAATGCAGAAAAAAACAAACCTGGTCCCAGCTAGTCAGAACCGGGCTCCATGGGGGAACAAAAGAGTCATTGAGCTGAGCCGGTGATGGGTGTGAAGCAGGAGGGCACAGGGAGCAGGCATCAAGCTCAGCAAACGGTGTTTTCTTGTGAACACTGTGGATCAAGGCGTTCTTTTGTCACGGCGTGTATATTAAGAGAGGTCCAGGATATTTATGGCCCCAATCGCCTCAATGGCCACCCTGTGTGATCAGCCCTTTTTTCAAGTTATGTGATGTTTCCCAGAGGAATTAGGAATAAATCTTCCCAGGAGTCTGATTGAGATGGGAGAAACCACAGAGTGTAAGGGATGGAGCAGAGAGGAGCAGGATGCAGGATGGGGGAGCTGCATCCTTTGGGCAGTTGTGAGAGCTCAATAGGAAGTTCAGCGTGGTGCATAGCCATGCCTGGCTCTGCCTCCTTAGCCACCATGTTGCCAAGTTGGCTGTTGGGAATTGGTACCACAGGCTAATGTGGTGCTTTGTTCACAAGGAGCCACATGGTCTGTGGCAGTTTCGTCCCTCCCACTCCGCACCTCAGTCACCATGATTCCTGCTGGTTCCCTCAAACCCTGTGCAGGGACCGGGCTGTCTTGTTCTTATCATGGCCACACTTTCTATAGCACTGGGACCAGCTCCATCCCAGCTTCCCAGTGCCTCTCCATATCACTGGCTGTCATCTTGATCACTACCTATGGGCTGTTACCACTAAGGGAAAGGAGTGGCTCTTTCACTGACCCCAGAGCTAGGAGGCTCCTGACACATAGGTAACATGGTAATACATTAACTGTGGGCACACTACCCTTCTGTCCCGTCCCTCGCCCACCTCAACACAGACCCTTGCCTCCCTCATTTTCCTTGTTCCTTCTTTCTTTTGTTCCTTGCTCAGTTGTTTAGTGAATCCATTTTTCAGATGTAGAAACTCAGGCTTGATAGATGAGAAGGCCGGATGAATAGACTCAGACATTTTTGCAGTTTGGCTGAATTGCAATCCTCACTGTCGCTGGGATAATTTGTGTAACAGGATACTCCATTTCTTCATACTGTCCTCAAGACAGCAGAGAATTGGGAAGAATAAGTTTGCTTTTGTTTTAATATTTCAAGTGTAGACTACCTGCATGCATGGCACCTGTGCGCACGCAAACACACGCACACACACACACACACACACACACACACACACACACCAGAAAATGACTTGTAGAAATGAGTTCTCTCCTTTACCACCTGGGGCTCAGAGATCAAGCTCAGGTCTTCAGGCTTCGTGTCAGTCCAGCTCCACAAAGTGTGGGATGGCTGAGTACTCTGGGCATTGGCCTGGTCACCTTGGAAGTGGGGTAACTTCCTGGGAAACATTGTTTCTTGAGAGCTGGGCATACTTTACTTCCTAGCTCTTTCTGTCCTCTTGGGGGAAGATTTATTTCTGCCTGTGGCCCATTGAGTCCCTGCATGTGCTCCAGGTATGGAGAAAGGCTCCCGGGATCTCTGCATGCTGCGAAAAGGTCTCCCCATTTGTTACTTCTGATCGTGGCACCCAGACTCACCCAGCCTCTGGCTTGGTCTGTGCTCTCTTGAGTTCTTCAGGTGGAGGGAATGTCTAACTAGCTGGGCCCATAACTCTAGGTGCTTCACCCCATGTTCCTGCAAGGGAAGAAGAGGGTGGAGTGCCTAGGGGGAAGGTAGAGATGTTAAGGCAGACAGGTCTGGATTTGATGGTGGCTGTGTGGTTTTAGTTCCTGGGTATCTCTGAACCCCAGTGACCCCAGGAATAGTAATACATCCTCATCAGAAGGCTGTAGAGGGATGGGGTGAGAAAAACAGCACACCAGGGGCAAGTCCTCCTCCTTCTCTTCCTCCTCCTCCTCCTCCTCCTCCTCCTCCTCCTCCTCTTCCTCCTCCTCCTCCCTTCCGCCTCATCCTGGTGCCAGATAAAGGAACCCTAGGACTTCATGCACACTAGATAAGCACTCTGATAAGTCACGAGCCTTAGCCCTGACTTCTCTCTCAGTCTTTGCGGGCTCTTATGCTGTACCAGGCAGCAAAGCCATTCCGTTTCTCTGGTAACACAAACCTGAATGTGGATGAGCGGGGTTTGAGCTATATGTGTCTATGCTGCCATATGAGTAATGGTCAAGCAGTCACATCCTTAGTGACTCTGAGTCTAAGCTTGTTACTATCTGAGTGAGCTTCAGAACCACACTGAGGGAATGAAGCCACCTATAAACCGCACGTTCATGTGATCCCATAAATGTTAGCCTGGACAAACGTAAAGGCAGAAAGTGGCTGCCTATGTCTGGGGTGGATTGGGGGTGAGGGCGAAGTGACTGATGGAGGAGAGGGGTTCTTGGATGTGATAAACATATTTTAGAATGAGAATACAGTAATGGTTGCACACCTCTGCAAATGCACAAACACTGTCTTATTATACACTTTAAATGGGTGCATCTCACACAGGCGTGCCCAGAGACTTGTGACATAGGTGATCCTAGGCTGTCAAGTTGACACTGTTCACCACAAATGTATCAATTATCTGGGAAGATGCCCCGTTCTAGCATACCTATTCCTACCTCATGGGGCATCAGAAAATTGAACCCTGAAGTTGGTGATTTGAGGAGAGTTGGTCCCTAGACCATCCCAGAGCTTAGGGCTGACTGCGGAACCTCATCAGGGCCTCCATTCTAGATGCTGCACCTGACCCAGGCAAAGTGGCTGTCATCAGTATTTGGAATGGGCTGAAAGTCTAAATGGGGTTCCTCCAGACTCCGACCACCTCACCGCTTTCCGTAAAGGAAGTTATGTATAGAGAGTCACTTAGTATAAGGGAGTGTGACAGGCTGGTGAATCCCTCACTGCACGGACCCAGAAGAATAGTGACTGGCACATTTCAGAGCTTTTGTCTCAGTACCAGTGTGAAGGAAAGGGGGGTGGGGGAGGTCACTGCTGGGCAAGAGGAAGTGTGTCTTGCTCATGGGAGGGTCAACCTTTTGAATGCTTTAGTCCTTCCACTGCCAGGATAAAGCCTGCCCACCTTAGAGAGACCCCTCCTCTCCTGTCTGAGGAGCACCTGTAGGGACTGTGGCTCTGAGCTCTGCCCTCAGAGTCAGGTCTCACGGAGAAATGGATCATTGTACAGATGACTCAGGATGACCCCATGTGGTCCACCAATAGTACCTATAGTACCTGTTCCTGATTTTCATACAAGGCCCATCTCTGTGGTATATAGACTTTGTTTTTCTTCTACACTGCCTCTGAGAGACAGACAAACTAAATAGAGATGGAGTGGTGTTCCCTCCATGGCCCAGGGCTTTAACCATCCTGGCATATGTTTATCCCAGGAAGACACCTCCTTTGAGGATGCAAGCTGCCACACACCGGCTATTAAGATGTTCTATCCAGTAGTGGCCTACTCCAATGGAGAGCAGCACTAATCGGGGTCTGGATTTGAATGTTGGTGCTGGCACTGCCTTGCCAGCTTTGGTAACCATAGCAACTAGCCATCACTACAACCTGTTCCTGACTCTGCTGGGAGAATGCCTAACAAGCTTTGTGGCCCATCTCTGAATGTTTCTCCCAAGGATAAAATACACGTCTTTGATGCTTAGTCTTGTGTTCAAAGTCAGAAGTCAGTCTACTTTAAAGGGTGGCTGACCTTTGGCCGGGAAACAGAGAATGGGGAAGGGAGAGGGAGAGGGCTGAGCAGAAGGAAGGATAGACTGTGAGGGGGAGGAGGTAGGGCTGGACTGACGCCTCAGCCTCAAAGCCTTCTGTTCACTGAGGATGAGCCAGCACCTAGACAGCCGTCACTGATACTCCAGCATGGAAGGGGCTGTGCTGTCCCCCATGAGGGAGCATCCCCATGTGAAAGCCATTGATGTCATCGTGGGAAGAGTGGGAAGTGAGTTGCATCTGAGCTTACTCTGTGGCTGAATCCCATTTTCACGTGTTGAATCATATCTGGATGTGGCCCTGTGGTTTTGCTGGCCCATGGAATCTCAGAAGGTTAAAACACTGCTGTGGCTATACTACACAGGTTTCCTGTAACATCAGGGGGCAGTGTAGTGGACTCAGACACAGTCATTCAGAACGACAAGCTGTGACCATACTACACAAGTTTCCTGTAACAGCAGGGAGAGGTGTAGAGGACTCAGACACAGCCATTCAGAACAGCACTCATGGATGGATTTTTCTCAGAAAGTAGTAAGATGTGATATTCCCCACCCTAGGCCTTCTGACTTCCCAGGGCCCCTCCTCACTTTGCCAGCACCAGACTGCCACATGTAGGGCAAATGTCTAAAACCTACAGTTTTATCTGACATCTGAATTTTATTCATTGTTTTATCCTTTAGTCCTATAGCTGGGCAGTTAATAATTCCTGTTATTATTAATTATTCCTACATAAATAGCTATTTATTGGATGAAGGAAAGAAGATACAGGTGAATAAGAGTGTAAGTTAAAGTATGCCTTCATATGTGTGGGAAAAGCCAGCCAATGATTCAATTCCATCAAGCAAGCCAGGCTGCAGGGACCTGGAATCCTACCAAGCCTGCAGAGGACAAGGGCAGGGAGGTGAAAGAGTGATCCCATAATGCTTAGCACTTGACTGTCTTAGCACATGCCAGTGGAAAAGCCAGCAGAGGAGACATAAGAAGAGTGTGGAGATATAGCTGAACCCAGAGATGAGCAGACCCAGGCCCCGGGCTAATGCATTATTTGTGGGAAAAGGAGTCCTTCCGATCAACTGTGCTGTGTACATTGGGTGTGTGCATAAAGAATGAGCCTTTCCACTTTTCCTTTAAGAAGGATCACAGAATGATATGAAATAGGGGTGGATGGATGGATTGATGGATAAATGGATAGATGGATGGATGGACAGTTGAATGGACAGGTAGGTGGGTAGATAAGGATGGACGGACAGTTGAATGGACAGATGGGTGGGTGGATGGATGGATGGACAGATGGATGAGTGGATGGACAGACGGACAGATGAATGGACAAACATGAATGAATAGACAGATGGATGGATGAGTGGATAGATGTGGGCATAGGTACCCAGATAGGGTAGTTAAAAGAATGTTGTATTGGCCTTGAACAGCAAAGCTGCTCTCTCTCTCTGACCCCAGTTCTGCCATCTTTACATGGAAATGATAAACACTGAGCCTCCCTCAATCTGAGGGCCATGGGAATGCCCAGATTTAAGAACCAGGCACTTTTGGTTAGCGAAAGGCTGGGCAGTTCTGAAGAATTGCTGGCTCCATAACCTCTCCCCCTACAGCTGGCCTCCATGGCAGAGTACTGTGCTTAAGGTCTGATATTGCCGCAGGAGCCCCGGGAGTCCCCGGAGCCCTGGGAGCCTCGGGAGCCTCGGGAGCCTCTGGAGCCCTGAGATCATGTTGGAATTCCTCAAGTAAACCTTGTGTGGATTTTCCCCTGTTCTTGGCTCCCAGGCAATTTTTCTTCCAGTGGAGGTTGCCAAGTTTTTTATGGCTATTTGGTTATCTTATCCATCCAGATGGTTAGTGTTAATTTATGCTGAAATAAATGTGCAAAACCTCATTTGTCTTATTGCTCCAGGAACATGAGGTGTAAGACCTAAAAGACCTTAGTAGACAGCCTCCTGCAAGCCAGGGTGTGATATGACTGTCTGCGTTTTCATTCACTCTGGCTCGAAAGCCTGCTTTTCTATCTCTTCATATTTATGTATAAGCAAATTAGGTTGTTTGGTATAAGAAACTCAGACACATTTTATGACTTTTAATATATATGCTTGCCTCGTATTAGTTAGCTGCTTTGTATTGAGGAGGGAAAAAAATAAGCTGTGATTTATTACCTGATGATAAATTTCAAACACCTTTTCTGTACTTTTTAAAACATTAATCATTAGGCATAATGTTAGAGTCGGTGACCAGGGATTTAGAGAGTCATTAGCTGTGTGGCCTCACTGTGTCTCTCAGGCTAGCACAGCTGCGTCCCTGTCTCGTGAGTAAATACTGCTGTCGAGCCCACTGTGAAGATGGCATAGTAGATGTGAGGCCCAAGGACTGAGAATCACCTGGGAAACGGGATAGGACCGTGGTGGCAGAGCTGATGAACAGTTCTCTCCTAGAGTTTGTGTGTGTCCACAGGAGTTGGCTTCCTGTGGAGCCCTGCTAGGGCTGGTCCTGAACCCTCTGCTTGGACACTCACTGAGACGGGGGTTGTTTCCCAGATTACTCTTGTGTCATTTGGGAACTTCTCAAGCAGGAAGTTGCCAGAGTTCTAATAGGAGCCGGCATTTCCACACAATGATTCATGGGGCTGACCGGTGACTTTCTGAAAGTCAGATGTCTCCGGCCACAGTCCGGAGGCCAAGCTACGGACAGTTACTTACTTGTATTGTGGTAGATGCCTATCTATTCCCTTGAATACACAAGGCTCAAGGACTGAGTAGGTGATTTATGATGGTTCTGATAAAAAGAGGGAGGCTTGCTTCTAGAGCTGGGTCCACACAAGTTCAATCATGATGTGTCACTTCCTGTGGGACACTGTGAGATTTCCGGTCAAACTGTGACCGTCTAACTGTGGCGTCTAACTGTGGTTTCTAAAGAATCCTCTAAGTGGAGCCTTTTTTTTTCTTTATTATTATTGGTGTTACCTAGTGAGGGTTTTCATTTCTTTGTTTTTAATTTTATGAACTATTCTTTAAAAGGGGGCGGGGCATGCTAAAGGGGTTCTAGCCAGTCTGAGCATGGCAAACATGGCTCTGGAAGACCTTGCCCTTTGCCCCATTCCCTCTGCCTTGCTAAAAATTGTTAAGTTGTATTCCTAAATACAACTAGCCACCAAGTTCTATTCCCTTATTTGGCCACTTCCTCCTGAGGCTGTCAAGGTCCAGCTGTCAAAGTACTGAAGTCCAGCGATCAAGAGCTCCCTTTGGCTCACCAATTAAAATGAAATGCCTCATCCTAACACAGGGTTCCCCCTTTTACCTTTATGAACCCCCCATTTGCCTCTGGGCCTCCTGTCTCCTCCTTATCCAGAGGCTGGTCTTTGTTGTCCTGGACAAATAGCTCTTCCGCATATCTCTTCCGCCTGTCCCTTGTTCCCTCTCCTCCCTCCTTTTTTTTATTTATTTGTATGTTTATTTATTTATTTATTTATTATATGTAGCTGTCTACAGACACTATATCTCATTACGGATGGTTGTGAGCCACCATGTGGTTGCTGGGATTTGAACTCAGGACCTTCAGAAGAACAGTCAGTGCTCTTAACCACTGAGCCATTTCTCCAGCCTCTCCTTCTCCCTCTTTAGCTCCTGTTTTGTCTCTCATTCCCTGCCCTCTGTCCCTCTGGGGCACAGAAACCTCCTTTGTGCTGGTAACTTGGTCTTGGGGTGTCTTGAGCCAACTCTAGGGTTCCCTACACATGGAAAAAAGAAAAAAAAAATCAGACACCAAAATTAACCAGACCCAAAGCCCAGAGCCATGGGCTTGTATAAAGTTAAAATGGGCATTTGGAGCAGAAGCTATGGAGCTTCACATTGAATTTTACACTTTCAATATTGAATGTATTTTATGCACTTACCCACCACCAAAACCAAAAAAAATCAGACAGCAGGATGCTGCCACCTTCTTTAACAGTTTTACACACTGAGTCTTGTTTTTTTCTGTCTCTGCACAGGCTGGCCTGACAGTTGGGTGGGTCCTTATTTCCAAAGCACCCCCTTTCCTGTCTGGCTGCCACCAACTTACAGTAAGGCAGCAGCCTTTCAGGTTCTGTGGGACTAAGAATAGTCCTAGGCTTCAGGACCCAAGGACCAACAAAGCATGTGCCAGACACCAACTTGAATTTCAGAGTCCTTCCTTCCTTCCTTCCTTTCTTTCTTTCTTTCTTTCTTTCTTTCTTTCTTTCTTTCTTTCTTTCTTCCTTCCTTCCTTCCTTCCTTCCTTCCTTCCTTCCTTCCTTTCTTTCTTTCTTTCTTTCTTTCTTTCTTTCTTTCTTTTTTTTTTTGGACAGGGTTTCTCTGTGTAGTCCTGACTGTCCTGAAACTCACTCTGTAGACCAGGCTGGCCTCGAACTCAGAAATCCACTTACCTCTGCCTCTGCCTCCCAAGTGCTGGGATTGAAGGCGTGCACCACCACTGTCATTTCTTAAACGTTGAGTTGAGTGTTGCCTGCCTTGTCTTCATTCTTGGGTGACCAAGCCACGGTTGTTGACTGATGTCTTAAAAGAACCTTCCACGCTAGAGGCACTAAATTGTCCAGGATCCCAGGTGATCTTTAGACATGACCAGGACAAGGTGAGATGGGACGCAAGATCAATACAGTTCTAAATCCCTTCTCTCTGTGCAGAATGGCCATGTCCCAGAGAGCTCCAAAGACACATTTCCTTACCTGCTTTTGTCCGATGTTTGCAGCCCCAGCAGTCTTCCATACAGAAGCCACAATCTCTTTTCACAAGAGCTTTACATCAAAGGGTAGAGGTGCCACTCAGCATTTCCTGCCCTTAACCGTCAGTGGCAGTGTGCGCGTGCACTCAGGCTTGAATTTGGCAGCAACGTAGTCATGTTTCTGCTTATCGCCTCCCAGAGTGCCGTCAGGAGTCCCTGATAAGTCTGAAAAAACACTAAAACAGAGAATCACAGTTATTTGTTTGAGTGTGAGTTAGGGTCCTTCTCTGTGCTTCTGATACCCCAATCTAAGTTTGAGAGAGGGAGTTTGCTAAGACCCTCCAGCAAGCATTTGCAAGCATTCTCCATTTGAAGCACTCTGAAGACCCAGCTATGGATGATGGCTCTGGAATATAGCTTGCTGTTACACACTAGGTGCTGACAGATGCCTCGAATGGGAGTCCACGGCCGCAAACATTTGCAAGTGTATTGATGGATTTAGTCCACCACGGTCCCTATTCTGTCTCTGTGATTGATGGAGATACCAACTCAAGGGAAAGTTAAGCAACTCAACACTGCCCCTCTACCAATACAGAATAAAATAGATGCGGCTAGAGGACCACACACCACAGTGTACGCGCATGCACTCAACCACGTACACGTGCACACACGCATACACAGATCTTTAAGATAGTTTCAAAATAACTTCACATGTATGCCAAAAGAAAACCTTGAAAGCTCTTGGGTGGTCAGTCGAGCTGTGTGATTTCTAATAAACTAACACTGTTCTAATAACACTGTTGAAAATCTATATACTATAAAACAAAAATAGGGGCTTATTTAAATAAGTTATGCCACAGGCATGTAAGAAACATGGGCAGAGGCTTTTACTGGTTTGTTTTGAGACAGTCCAGGCTGATCTTGAACCAACCCCTGAAAGTTGTCCTCTGACCCACCTCCCCCAGGAAATGCCATGGCACGTACACACACTGACACAAATACACAGTAATGCTCTATAATTAAAATATAACCACTTAGACATGTGGAAACTCTTCTTGTGACTAGGACCATTAAAAAATGAATCTGACTAAGCAGACAGCTCTGACAGTTAAGTGCTTCGTGTGCAAACACGAGGCCCAGCATTGGATCCCCAGAACCCATGTAACAAGGCCAGGGGCAGTAGGTGGCATACACTTGTGACTCCAGTGCAGGGGGGGCAGAGACCAGTGGGTCCCTAAGCAAGTCCCAGGCCATTGAGAGACAGTGGTGGACAGTGTCTAAAGAATGACACTGAGGTAGCCTTCTGAGCTTTCCTTGCAAGCGCACACACATGCACATGCATGAGCACCTCACTACATGCATACACATGCACCTGTATGCATACATGCACGTGCACACACTAACAATAATAATCATCATCATCAACAACATCATCAACATCATCATCATCATCATCATCTAGGATATTTGGACTAAGGGGTTGTGACAGAAATGACCTCTGACTGAAGTGTCTAACCATCAGAAAGTTCCATCAGGAAGCTTTGCAATGGATTGTACTCCACTTTCCTGCCTGCTTGGGACTGGTCTGCAGACCAGCAAGAGCCTGTTTATTGACTGCTGCCTCTTTACGCCCTCCCCATACATCCTCCGGCTCTAGGAGATTCTGGCCTCATTAGCCCCTTCTCTTCCTTACCAGCCGTGGTACAGATTCTTCCACCATTCTCCCCCTTGTAAGTTTGAAGCTTCCCCGGGGCTGTGTCTGGCATAGAGGGTGTTTAATTAAAGCTCTTGGTGACTGTGTCCTACGCTAAGCATGTTCAGCAAAGCCAGTGTTCCCCCCAAGTTCATTGCGTGTTCATTGGTATTGCAGGCATGAAAGAAAGTTAGTTTCATTCTAAGAAAATAAACTGGGTGTTTGAGAGTTGAACACTGTGCGTGTGGATGAAAATTCCTTGCACTTAACCAGGAAGTCTTACCTATTCTCTAAAGGAAGACCTGTCTGCCCGGGAAAGACGTCTGTATTTACTCTTTATACCTGAAAGTAATTCAACTAAAACTCCATCAAATACTGTCTTTAACTCAGACTTCACTAAGAAGGTCAGGCCTCTCCAGTGAGGTGTGAATTCGTCCTCCATGCTTATCTGCTGATCTCTGTGAAACACAGGGAGTGACTGAGTGGAGCTTTTCAAGGTTCTTAGGTCACCCAAATGGATGATCAAGAGCACGTGGCCCTCAGAATGGATGATCAAGAGCACGTGGCCCTCAGTGTTGGACTTTCACAGAGCCTTTCACTTCCTTGGGCCTCAGTTTCCCTCTGGGATGTAAGTAGAGGAACAGGAACCCTTGCATTTGCTTCCATTTGGAACTCAGTGTTTGAGACCAAGCACCTTAGTCCTCCCCTCAAAGAAACAAAGGCAGAGAAGACTCGCTCACTGAGCCAGGAAGTGATGCTGTCCCAGCTTACAGAGCAATGGGCTCAGATGCCCCTGGGCGTCCTCTGTGACTTTACCTTCTGTGGCAGCCCTTCCCAGATCTCCTCATGGGCTCTCAGGTCTAGGAATAGTCCTACTTGCCATCCCAAGTTATGATATCCCAGCCTGCTTGCAGCTGTGCCCACAGAACCACACAACGTTTTTGTCCGTGGCCTATAATTTGTGACTCAACTATAGAAATGCCAGATTAAACAGATCTGGATCAAAATGCTGGGTTTATTCGACTACTCATCTACTTTTTTTTAAAAAAAAAAAGGTTAGAAGTAAATGTTTCAGTCTTCCAACTAAAGTTTAATACTTCAAGGGAAGTAAGATGATAATACACTGGAGAGGGATGCCACAGGACACAGTTGTCTAAGTTAATGAAGAAAGCTGGGGAGGTGGGTCAGCAGTAAAGAGCTTGTTGCACATGCAGAGGGTTCAAGGTCAATCGCCAGAACCTACATGAGAGAGAGCCAGAGGAGGCAGTGTGTACCTATAATCTCACCACTAGAGGCAGATCTCCAGCATTTGCTAGCCAGGCAGCCTAGCCTCATCGGAAAGGCTCTCTACAAGTGAAGAGACCCTGTTTCAAAAAAACAAAGTAGACAGTGTCTGAGAAGGAACTTCATCTGAGGCTGTCCTCTGACCTCTAACCACACACGTGCGCGCACTCATACACACAATCTGTATCCTCACGCACACACACACTAAACTAATTATTAATAATAATAAATTAAATTTATTTATTCTAATTAAATTATTGATAAAAGTAATACACTTAATAATAATAATAATATGATGGGGATGATGGACCAGATAAAAACCACCAAAAATAGAATCACAGAAACCCATCTTGAAATCCAAGAACGCAGAAACACCTACCTTTTGTTTACAAGAAACTTAATCTATGAGGTATTTGCTTATTATTGTAAAACTGACTTGTTTACGGGGTAGAATGGTGGTCAAAAGGCAATTCCTGACTTGAATAGGTGACTTACCTTAGTGTCCTTGTCTGTAAAATGGGGAGGATACAGATTGGACACCCTAAAAACCCCAAGTATAGGCACAAAAATCTCACGCTAAAAAGCTGTATATTGCACATGAAATCATTTTGGTTTTTTTTTTTTAAGTGTCTAAAATTACTTTCAGCCCATGTGTTTAAGGTATATGTCAAACAAATGAATTCCATGTTTAGACTTAGGACCCATCCCTAAGATTTCTTATTTTAAATGTGCAGCTGATCTGAAATCTGAAAGGGGAACACTTTTTGCCAAGATGTTGAATGAGCAATGAGCATCCGGAATGTGGTACTTGTTAACTCACAGGGCAGCGGAAAGGGCTGTGAGAGAGTGAGGTTCGTCAGGCAGGTAGCTCGGTGCCTGGCCCCGCATGATTGTCCTTACTGCAGTATTGCTCCCTCCTGTGCCAACCAGCTCATCCTGTGCCAACCAGCCCATCCTGTACCAACCAGAGGAAGGGATGCTCTTCATGCCTTACAGCGGGGTTTCAGGAGAGACCCAGTAAGGGATATCAGCAGCTGTAAGGTTTGGAAGGGCAGAGGATCTGGACAGGCAGTAAGCACAAGATGCCTGTGCCTGCTAGGCCCTTACATGAAACCCCCAGGGACTCATTCCTTCCCCTGACCACTCATCTGACAAAATGGAGAAACTGAGGCTCAGAAATCCTGGAGCAACTGCTCCAAGTTTAACCTGCTAGTAAATGCTAAATCTGAACCCCATCTTCCTGCTTGGAAGGCTCCTGCTCTTTCTAACGCGGTTTTCTCTACAAAAGGAATGGGACAGCCCTTGGCTGTGCACCCCAAAAACTAGCCCTACAGTGAGACATGTCTCATTCCATCAGTATGGTAGATCTGGTTAAAGAAGAAGAAGAAGGAGAAGGAGAAGGAGAAGGAGAAGGAGAAGGAGATGAAGAAGAGGAGGAGGAGGAAGAAGAGGAGGAAGAGGAGGAAGAAGAGGAGGAGGAGGAAAGGAGGAAGAAGAGGAGGAGGAGGAGCAGCAGCAGCAGCACTGAGGTTAAAATCCAAACACCCCTGCTTCCTGCAAGCCAAGAATGAAGAATGACCCATAGGAACAGTGGCATGGAAGTGGGGGGCACTTCCCATTCCGCAAAAGCATGAGGAAGCTGGGGCAATGGCAGCCCCTGTAGGAGTCCAGATCTTTCATACGGGAGTATGAATAGGAATCAGCATCCCTGGGCTCCTGGTGAGGTGCCTCCAGGACCAACCTTGGGATGTGGGAGCCAGGACCTGCATCATCACTATACTTGGTTCTAGTGTAATTGGACAGGGCTGTGGAGCCCCACACTCCCAACACCGGTGTGACAGAGGACACAGTAACCCTGCATATCCACTACCTCCAGTCACAGGTTTTCAGTATTTCCCAAGCTCACTTCACCTTGACTTGGGGTCAGAGTGGGACTCAGAGGTTCTTGTTCATGGAGCCAGTTGGTGCCGGATGGCACACCTTGATGGGCCATGTGCACGGTTCCAGACACCTTGTAATATGGCCAGCAAAGTCACTGTTTAAAAAAACAAAACAAAAAAAAAAACAAAAAACAAAAAACAAAAAAAACGTGGTCTCACATAGTCCAGGATGGCCTGGAACTTGCTGTGTGGTCCAGACTGGCCTTGGACCCAGAGCTGCCTGCCTCTGCTGTTTCTAGAGGCCTGTATCACCTATGGCCTCAGGAGATGCAGAACCTAGTCAGTGGTGGAGGCAGTGTCTATCCCAGGAAGCCCCCCAATGATGGTGTTAACTCCAACCTCGCTTCAGTTGAGGCCAGCATATTCTAGAAGCTTAATAAGTAACAACAGTAGCTAGCAGTGCTTACAAAGCAGTGTTGAATGCTGTTCTGAATTTAAAAATGCTGTGAGATTCCACAACAGCCCTAATCTGTGGGTGTGGGAGCTAGGGTATAGGGGTATGTCCCAGGCCCAGCTTCAGACTTCAGTAGGACGATGCATGTGTTTGGGTCGCTGGAGGGATCCTTCCGCCCCTCAGAAGCTCCGAGGAGCAGATAGCTCTTTGCCCCAGTGATTGAAGGGCTCCCAGCCAGCGGGGCAGATGTCTCTTGCCTGTTCCCTGGGCCCCTTGCCCAGTTTCTCCCTGCCCTGCACAATGTCTTAATGCATATTGGAAACATTAACTCGTCTCCTGCTATTCATCTTCACTAGGCTAGCTCTGACAGTCCAATTTCAATGTTCCTCCCAGGGCAGACAGTAGGTCACAAGAATCAATAATGGATCCCAGGCGATTGGACACAGTTGCAATCTGATGGGAACCTGCCCCTTCCTTGTACTGAGCCTCAAGCCTCCTTTCGAACCCACAACTTCAGAGTACTACCTTCCGGGAATAGCCTGGCTCTGAGGTAGCTGGGGAGACAGCAGGATGGTTGTTCCTGGATCCATGGATCCCTCAAGTCCTTAGGGATGATAAGAAGGACAACAGGCCTTGACCCTCCTAGCCCCTTCCTGATCAAATGGCCCTCCCTAGGCCATTGTCCCTGCATACCCAAGGGCCAAAACTTTGTCTCCCTGTTTCCTTCTCTGTCTTTTCTACCTTGAATCAAGACAAAGGGACACAGAATACAGTAGCTCCTTTATATGATGGGGTGGCTTCTGAGACCCCCCTCAGATACTAAAATCCACAGCAGCACTTGTCCCGGTATGAAATTTAATTATATTTGCATAGAACCTGCACACATCCTACAGAGTCTCTAACTTACTGGTACCACTGAGTATGATGTAAATGTCCCATGAATAGTTGCTTTCATAGTGTTCAGGGCAGATGCAGTTTGGATCCAGGAGTGGTTGATCCATGGGTACAGAGCACACATGTCCACTGCGTGTGCTGGGCAAATAAGTCCTAGCTACTACCATCTGTAGTATGTGTGTAGCCCCACAGCAGCTTCCTGCCTGCCCTTGCCTCCTGTCATCTTCCTGAGCCGCACATGTAACATATCTTTTTTTTTTTTTTTTTTTTTTTTTTTTTTTTTTTTTTTTTTTTTTTTTTGGTTTTTCGAGACAGGGTTTCTCTGTGTAGCCCTGGCTGTCCTGTAACTCACTCTGTAGATGAGGCTGGCCTCGAACTCAGAAATCCACCTGCCTCTGCCTCCCAAGTGCTGGGATTAAAGGCATGCGCCACCACTGCCCGGCTTCATGTGATGTATCTTAACCCGAGATCAGCCCCACTTCATCCCCACCCCGCCAAACTCAACTGGTCTCCCAGCTACCACAGGAAACCCCCTTAGAGCCTCGCTTTGATCCCTCCCTTGCCAGGCCATATGCTCAGCTATGCATGGAGGCCTTAGACTAGCCTTGAATGTGGCTCCCCACGCCTTCACTGCAGTCTCTCTGGCCTGCAGTCTGGACTGGATTCACCCGAGTTTGTCTTTCATCCTGTCCTGGTTCTAGTTCACTTCCCTGCTCAACAGGGGCCTGCCTCTGAGGATCCATGGGGTAGCAGTGGCACGTGGCAAGTGTTTGGGGCAGTGCCCCTCCGTAGCTGTTAGCTGCTATGTGTATTTACAGTGGTCCCTTGGGGGCCAATCCTGAGCAGATCCTGATGGGTCAATGGGACTCTGGCCTGGCGCCTGGCTTCATGCCGGAACTTGAATGTGGATGGATAGGAGTTGAGGAGATGAAGCGGGAAGACAGTGCATGTTGACTTGGTGTGAGCCTAAGAATTCTGCAGCTAGAGAGAAAGCATGAGAGCTGGAGGTGGGCTGGAGGTGGGGCAGCCTCCCTGGAGGTAGAGGAAGAAGAGGAGGAGAAGGAGGAAGAAGAGAAGGAGAAGAAGCCTTCCTGCCCATACCATGGGCACCTCAGGTCCAACACTCATTGTGGTGATATATCTCTCTATGTTTGTGTCTTCTGTTCTGTGTCAGTCTATCAGTCTGTCTGTCTGTCTCTTTCTCTCTCTGTCTCTGTCTCTCTGTCTCTGTCTCTCTGTCTCTGTCTCTATCTCCCTTCCTCTGTCTCCCTCCTTCCCTCCCTCCCTCCCTCCCTCCTTCCCTCCCTCCCTCCCTCCCTCTCTCTGCTAGAGGCTTGAGTCATAGCCCTCTTCAGATAAAGCCTACAACCCGTATCTCCTGGTCTCTTTCCAGAAAGCCCACATGGATCTACTGTTCTGATGGATTCATAATTCAAAACAGTCTCTGTCCTCAGACAAAGTTACCCTGTTGGGGTCCCAGAACCCTAGCCAGGAAAAGCCTGAAATGCAGGTTGGTTTGACTCCAGGTATTTATCACAGGAGATAGGAGGGAAATGGAAGGTGCGTCACCGGGTCCCTTTGGCTGCAGGCCTCTTTCCCATAGCATGTAGGAAGATTTGGCCTCTGTGGGTGTGTAGGGGCACATGGTCCTCCCTGTTTACGTTCTGCCTGCTTTGGGATGTTAAGAAAGAACAAGCTTGTAAGCCCCCTATGAATTATAGCCTGAATCTTTCCTTCCCTGAAGCTGGCAAGCCAGCTGTCGGCTGACAGACACCCCTCTCTCTGCCTTTCTCTGGCACAAGAGAGGGGCATGCCATGCTAACCTGGGAGAGCCAGCTTGGACATTGTGCTTTCTGTGAGTAGACACTTCATGCACAGGATGGTTTGGAGTCATTGAATTCCAGTCTCCAGCTCCAGATCCACTATTTAATCACCCCTCTGAGCCTCTGGCTTCTCTTCTCTAAAATAGACGTAACCACCATGCAGGATGTCCGGGAGGACTAGGGATTAATAATCACGTAATGGGCTCAGTGCATGCTGGGTGCTCAGTATACAGGCGCTGCCCCTCACTGGCCCCAGCAGCAGCATTTTCTAAGTACTATCTCTGTGTTAGGCAGGAAAGATAGCAGTACCCTAGACAAAGAGACAAACGATAAACAAAGAAGTCACTAGGTAGTAAGTTTATTTAGGTAACATGGTCAGGAAGTAGCCGACAACCTGGGAGCAAGGACTGGTGGCAGAGGAAGAGGCAGCCACATGGACACCAGGAAGTGTGCGGTTTGCACCACCGTGAGCCTGGGTCCCCCTCCCATTGTCCTGCCATCTTTGGACACTGCTGTCCGGTGTACCTTTCTCAGCTCAGCGCACCCAGCCACTGCCTTTTGGTTTCTGAACTGGATGATTGACAACCCCAATCACCCTCTGCAAGAAAGACCTTGTCTTCAGGGAGTTGGCCTTAGTAACAGAATTAATCAGACCAGATGCATTTCCAAGTGTTCCAGGAAGAAATGAGTGTGCTCCAGTGCAGCACTGCCAAACGCTAACATGGAGAACTTAGAGAGACTGATGAAAGGCAAGAGGGGAAGAGGGCGTTGAGGAGGGCCGGATAGCTGCCAGGAGCTACGTCAGGATCTGCTTCCACCTCGCGTGCTGGAGACCGTGCCAGCCAGCTGTCATCCTTTCTTCTGTCTGACAGCCCTTTCATCCATTCATCTGTGTGTGTGTCTATCTGTGTGTCTGTGTGTCTCTATGTGTGGATACATGTCTGTATATGTGTGTGTCTGTGTGTCTCTATGTATGTATATGTGTCTGTGTATATATGTGTCTTTATGTCTGTCTCTGTGTGTCTTTGTGTCTGTGTGTGTCTATGTGTGTGTCTTTGTGTCTGTCTCTCTCTGTGTGTCTTTGTGTCTATGTGTGTCTCTCTGGGTGTCTATGTGTGTGTCTATATATGTGTGTCTATATGTGTCTGTTTGTCTGTGTATGTGTATGTGTCTGTATGTGTGTCTCTGTGTGTGTATATGCATGTGTGTCTGTGTCTATGTCTGTGTGTTGGTGTGTGTCCATATGTGTCCCGCCCACGTGCCACATGCACGCTTTATCCCCCTTGTGCGGATTCCTCATCCAGGTCTAAGTGCACACTCTAGCACCGGACCAGTCCATTGCATTTCTCTCCTGACCTCTGTCCCTGTGAAATTCTCCAGGGTGTTTCAGATCATGTCTTATCTTATTCTTGAAGATTAACATGCCAAGAAGACTGGAAACCTGTCTCCCGAGAACCTAGAACAGCGGATGGCAAAGAATTCCCTCACACTCCCCTTATTTATCTTCCATTTCACTTGGGGCAGTTTGAGTTACCCATGCTCAGCCATGTTCCAAAAATATTAACTAGAAAATTATAGCAATCATTCATAAGCCTCAAAACTTGTGCTTTTTCAAGGCCTGTGGTAAAATCTCGCTCCACCTCCCCCATCTTTCCTGAGAAAGGAATTACCCCTTTGTGCAGCGTATCCACAGTGTATACACCACGAACCTGTAAGTGGCTCACCATCTTCTTATCAGATCGCTGCCTTAGATCATGGTGCTTTTTATTCGGTAACTCCTTTTAAGGTCAGCCCCAGAGAGTGGCGCTAGCAATTCAGATGCAGCAGAGAGAGGCAGGAGAGCAAGTCTCAATGCGAGAGGTTGAGAGTTCCCAACTTAATAAGGACATGAAGAAATCATTGGCTGAGTTTGCTGAGATGCTTGGTAAAGATGACTGTAGGGCCCTGAAGAAGGGAGAAGGAATTTGTGTGAGTTGGCTCTTGCTCCAGACTTGCAGAACATTCGGCTGCAGTGCCTACAGGCTTAGTCAAAGTGGAAAAAACCTCAATGCCAGGACCCCAAACAAACCACATCAACGGAGCATGCTCTCCAGCCCTGGAAAGGGACAGCCACAGCCACTTGTTAGATGCATGGAGGGGACCCTGCGGAAGGGTGGGGCTCACCCCACCTGCTTTCGAACCGTGTCATGGCATAAGTGATTTGTAACCAACATTTGAAAATAGAATAGTCAAGAATGTTTTAAATGTCAGAGTGGTTGGGGACATAGCGTGGTGGTAGAGCACCTTGGCTTGCATGTCTGAGGTTCTGCATTCAACTCCCAGAACTGGAAAGAAAGTCAGAGCACAGGTCATCCGTTCAGGGTGAGTGTGATTGAGGAAGCATCCACAGTGTGGTATACTCCGTTTTCCACTGTGGATTAGTCAAAAACAGTAAATCTAAATTCCTTAAGCCCACTCTTCAAAGCAAACACTCTTGTCCGTGAGACTGTAAAGCCATGAATGAAGTTTATGCTCTGGGGACCAGAGGCAGAGCTCGAAGGAAGGATTGCTTTGCTTTCTATTATCTTAGAAAAATGAACAACTCCCCACTGTAGAGGAGACCTGATTTCCTGTGTCTCACAGTAGGACCTTTACACACTCACACAGTGTGTGCACACTCAGATGCATACACCTATATAGTGTACACCCACACATGCACACAAACATAAGTAAGAGACTCATAAATACATGCTCAGTCACTCATAAATCTGTACAAACACCATGCGCGAGCAGACCTTGGGATGTAGACACGGGCACACATGAACTCACACTCACAAACACGCATTCATGGGCATGTGAGCAATACAGGGTTGGAACCCACGTGTGCATGGCCACAAACACTTGTCCATACAAAAACATCCTGGGAGGGGACAATGGAGGACCTTCTGGGTGGTGGCGGGCGAATTCACACATGTTAAATGGTCCGGGCACAATAGAGTGTGCTTATCCCCGTCTGTCCTAGGATTCTTGATGTGGCGCAGCCATACATTTCCCATCAGTCAGGGGAGGTGCTCCCTCTTGAGTGGAGGTCAGCTCAGCAAGGATGGTATCTTGGGAGCAGGACAATTCACCCGCCTTTGTGCTCTAGGCCTGCAAGCCTCAGGGAAGAACAGCTGTCTGATGCACGCCTGGCTTCTCTCCTGTCTGCCCCACAAGGACAGTTCTGGCTCTCATGGCCAGTTCCCTGTCTATAGTAGATACCTAGATGGACAGAGGCTACCTAAGAACTCAAGAGAGGGAGTGGGAGAGGCCAGGGAGTGTAGCTGTGCTGGGCCCCTTTTTGGTGGCTACTTTCAACAGGCTCTGTGCCTGGTGACTCCTGGGCATTAGAAATTGCAGTGGCTTTGATCCCGCAGCTAGTGAGATGCAGAGGGAGGGCTGGTAGGCCTGGGCCTGTTGGCTACCGAGAATGCCTGTTGCTGTTACCCACTCACTCGAGGGCCTCCATCCATGTAGGCCACCCCTCCCCAAACTCCTATGTATCACCTTCCACTTCCTCCGTCATGAAGCCTGGACACTCACTGCCACACACAGGGAGCCCTGCTGAGAGGTGCATGGACTTAGGAGGTCACCAGCCCTCCTTCTTTTGAGAGAACACAAGCTCTCTACAAATGTGGGAAATATAAGCAGGCTCCAAAGGATGGCCTTGTGCTCAGGGAGGCCTGGTGACTGTCAGGTAGACCCTAATTAACCTCCATTCATGTTCGCATCAGACTCCACAGCCAGTGTCATGGGAGCCCACCTTAAAGGGGACTTGGTACCCCTGGGCCAGAGGAAAATGATGAAGGCCATGCCCACACCTTTCTTGCTTCCCAGCACTGTCCCTTGCGCCAAAGCATTAGACACAATAATTACAGGAACCTTGAGCACATTGCCCAGTTACCCTGTGCCTCAGTCTCCCCATCTATAAAATGGGGTCACTCATGGCCCCTTCCTGATGTGTGCTCATGAGTACTAGAGTTACCTTCGGAAGACTAGAGGCATGTTTTGTTATCCTACGCAAACCCCTGTAAGGATCATGTCTCCATGGGCGCTAAGCTCCATGTGGGACTGACATAAAGAAGATTCTAGAACGTATTTAACAAAGATAGTGCTCCAACCATGCCAGGGCAGAGGAAACAGCTCACAAATTACTTGAGGAAGGAAATATTGTCAGCTGTTTCAGTTTCCTGTTATACCACATTGCTGTAAACTCATTGGCATATCACAGCACACATATATATACCATGGTTCTGGAAGTCAGGAGTCTGACATGGGTCCCACGTGTCAGAAATCCACACACCTGTAGCATCCACAACCACCTGTGTTCCTTGACTTACAGTTCTCTTTGTCCTCAGAGGGGATGGCAGCCGACTGGAGCCTTCTCCCTGCTCCCCCCTGCATCCCCTGACTCCTCCTCTGCAGGAAAGATTCTGTGGTCAAGTGACATCACCCCTGTACTTTAGCATCATGTGGTTAGCAGCAATTCTTCCACCTGCTCCTTCCCGCTTCCCCCTCCCTCCCACTCCCACCCCCTCTAGCCAGAAAACGCTATGTATTCAGTGTCTGGGTTGGGGTGTTTGCCCAGCTCTCTGCCACAATTGCATTTGGGGGAAAGTGACTCGGTTTCTTTGCATGGGGCTGTGCTCAGCTCTTCCTAGTTGTTCTCCAGGAACCTTCACAGGATTTCAGGGGTGGGGAAGGCAGGGAAATGAGGCCTCAGGGGAGGAATGGTAGCTCAGACTCAGCCATGGCTTGCTCATTGAACGTATCCCCACCCCCAACCCAGCATTGTCATGGCAGCCTTCGACCATGCAGAACCCCATCTTGTCCTCTTCATAGAGGGTTTGCTGCATGGATGCCCTTCACAAGGCCTGGGTGCCTGCCTCCTTCCCTTGATGGCCCCTTGTCATATCCCATTGCTAAATTGTGGTTCTCCTGGCTCTCATGGATTGTGGGCTGATACAGTCCACGGTGGCAGAGCTGGGGGTTGGAAGCCCTGTGAGTACATAAGGTGAATGACCACACCAGTACCAGCTATCAGGAGGCAGAGCAAGATAAATTACAGTGATTCAAGGCTTATAGAGTTTGTGGGGGGTGGGGGGGACTGAGGGTGGGAACATCCAGGGTGGGCAAAGGTCATTGGCTGAGAGCTTAGGGGATCAAAATGCCTCATTAGTGTGAGAAAACATTTCAAGAATCTCTGGCACTGGCTGAACAGGTTCTTATCTGGAGAAAGGATCCTGTAATCTAACTAAGGCTTCCTCAGGTAGAGGCATGGGGCAGAGTGGGCAGTGAATTCCCCAGACAAGGTCAGAGAAGGAGAAGCCCTGCTAATGAAGGAGCCGCCATTTTTCTCCCCAGAAAGCTAGCGGGTCAATGGTAGACTTCGACCTTAATTAGCAGAGTTTTCCCAGGTGAAAAACTGGTGGCACAGAGGGGTTTAGTGGCTTGCCTGAGCTCACACAGCCCATCACTGACATAATGAAGGTGTGGGCCCAGGGACCTGGACTCCAGCCTCCCTGTCCTCCCTGTCTCTGCTTCGGTGCCTTTCAAACTGCCTGTTCCAATCCAGTGGTACATCCCAGGTGAGGACAGAGTTTCTTATCAATCCCTGTGATTGAGATAGTATAGCCAGCCTCCAGGAGACCTCCAGGCTCCTGTCTGCACCTTACAGCCATGGTGTCCATTATCAATGGAGAATTCCTGTGTCATTGACCTTCAGTGTGACCTTGGGGACCACAGCCTGCCTCACATACAGGGCGACCATTGCATGTGAGACCAAGACCATCAGTTCCTCCCTAATTCCTCTGCCCGGGTCTCTTCATTCCTTCCAGCCTTAATGGTTTCCTTTTGTAAAATCCCAGAATTCTTGCCTCACTCTTTCAAGAGGGCTGCTGATGTTCTTGCAACTGCTCTGTCTGTCACCTAATGGGCCTTGGTTGCCAAGGGAGCTAGTACTTAGCTGCTTTAGAGGCGTGCTTTACTTCAGGAATCCAAACTTGTTGATAGAGGAAATGCAGTTGACTGCTAAGCATCGAGCTTTCGGCAAGGCACAAAAGTTTTCTTTCACTGCTGGGGATTGAACCCAGGACTTCACTCTTGCTGAGCAAGTGCTCCACCACCGACCTAAGTCCCCAAGTTCTATCTTTGTTTTAAACTAGATGAATT
Organism: Mastomys coucha; assembly: GCF_008632895.1. Classification (NCBI taxonomy): domain Eukaryota; kingdom Metazoa; phylum Chordata; class Mammalia; order Rodentia; family Muridae; genus Mastomys; species Mastomys coucha. Next base: position 13,680,018 of record NW_022196910.1, on the reverse strand, counting down.
CTGTGTTCCCCAAAATCCCACTCACAGACATCCTGACATACTCGATTTGTCTTCTGAGCACCTTCATGCCTACACCTTCCAAAACAGTTGTTTCTTGTGAGTGCCTGCAGCATGCTTAGGGATGGGGTATACCTGTGGCAAGAGTAAGCTGCCAAATACAATAGGAATGGCCTACAGGATATCTTCCCTACCTCTACTCAGCAGCCTGACATCTGCCTTCTTGACATCCGCCATCTTGCCACCTGCCATCTGGATGGTCTGAGTGTAATTGGGCAACAGATGAGCTTTTGCATCTTTTGGCCTCGTCTTCTCTGTCCATCCATCCCCAAAGGCAGTGAGGTGGGATGGATGGCAGACACTGTACCCATGGTAATGGCATTCAGAGCTGACTCCTGTCAGCAGGCAGCAGGACCAACCGCTCAGGTCCCTTTCCGAGCATCAGAGGGGCAGCTGCATCCTTCTCATGGATGGAAATGGTGCAAAATCCCCCATCAAAGGCTTTTCCACCCTTGACTCCAGGTCCTGTTTCAGAGTTCAAAGGGAACTTTGTCCTTTTCATTTGCTGACATCTCACTTAGAAGTTAGGCTTAGGGTGAGACCAGATCAGACGTCCCACCTCCCAGGTGTAGGACCCCTCTGCATGTTCAGAACAAATCGAGGCAGCTGATTGGAAACTGAGAAACTAAGGGGATTGTAATTAGAAGGCTGCGGTGGTAAACCAGCTGCCTGGAATCAGTACCTGGTGCTCAAACTAAAAATAGACCCCTGTCCACAAGAAACAGGAGAATCCTGTGGGGGTGGCCAGACATCAAAAGGTATGTGCCTTCTTTTCCCCGTTCCGCTGAGAGAAAGAAGCGCATCCAGCCTGCTCCAGAATGGGGTTTTCTGTAAGGGACTGACTGGTATGCTGGTGGCAAAAACAGGCTGTAGTGTGCCAAGGCTAGGGGACATCAGTGGCTGTGTGATCTAGACTTAGTCACGGAGCTTCAGTCCTCCCGGATGTTATAGACAGCAGTGTCACACCTCAGCATGAAGGCGGTGTTTGCGACTCATATGTGTCCCCTGCTGAACCCACTGGCAAGGGCTGGTATGTTTGAACAGCTCGCTGCAGGCAGAATCACAGAAGACGAGGATATGAGACAGATACGTTGTAGTGGGTGGGATAAGAGAGGTGTTTGGGGAGAAATCCAGGACACGTGACACCAGACTCTACGTGGGTCAGCACCCAGTGGGGTGTCTACCCTGGGTCCAGTGAGCAGATAGGTGTCTATGATCTGAAAAGAAATGGGCTTTCATTTGGCTCCGTCCTTGATAATGTAATCATAGCAATGATAAATGGCATCATCAGGACCTTCAAGAATGAACTGTGGCCATTCTTTGCCAATCTCCGGGCATGGGAGAGGTCTGGATTGCTCAGATCCTGTGTCGCACACCTTGAGACCCCTCCAGCCTCCTGAAACTCTTCCGTCACCCCGCTGAGCCACTGGAAGATCCTTAGATATGCATCCTACCTGAGAGCATATGGGCAAGCTGTAGAAGCTGTCATCTGTCCAGGCAGCTGGGGTTACACAAGTCCAAGCAGAGGTCCCCTCAGCCCTGCCAGGGAGTGACATTCAACAAGGCCACCAAGGCCTCCACACCTTGCAGCGGTGCCTTAGACCGTAGCAGGGTGGAAGAGATGAGAGACAACACACCCACCACACCAATGGCCTCGGTGTTTGATGAATGAGTGAATGAAACAACAAAGTTGAGTTTAAACAGGAATCTACTCCTGAAAGCCCAGAAGGGGACACCCCATCCTCCAGCCTGTCAGCCATTCGATTGCGTCTACTGTGCCCCCTAGTCCAGGGAGCCCCAGGCATGCTGTGTGCACCCACAGAGAAGGTGGGCTGGAGGGACGGCAGGATGAGCCGACAGCTGCTAGGCACGCATGGTTTTTCAGAATTAAACAGCGACAGTAATAATGATAAGGATGAACAGGGTTGGAGCAGTGGGTCTGGGTAGACATTGAAGACTTTATTTGGATCCTAGAGCACCTGTATGTAAAGCCAGCTAGCGTCACATGCCACAGTAACCGTGGTCACGTGCGCTGGTAAGCCCGTCTCTGGAGAGGCAGAGACAGAGGATCTCTAGGATTCCTTAGCTAGCTGCACTTGCTGCGTTGGTGAGATTTTTAGTTCAGTGAGAAACTCTGCTTCAAAAGAAATTAGGTTGGGCGTGACAGAGGAAAGTTCCTGATGTGAACCCCTGACCTCAACATGTACTCATATAGATGTGTACCGACCCCCCCACACACACAAAATCTAAATAATAAAATTATGATGATGGTGATGATGATGATAATGGTAATGGTGACGCTGGTGGGTGATGATGACGGTGATGGTGGTGGTAGTGGTGATGATGATGATGATGATGATGAATGCATCTTCACTGTCCATCACTGTCTCCTTCCTCTCTGGCTGCAGCCCTAATTGGGTGAGTGGTTCCTGAGGCAGTAATTAGAATATAATCAGCAGCTATTCTGTGCTTCCTCGGAAACTGATTTGCAAGTCTCCCCAGGGCTGGCTTGAAAACTTCCCCAAAGCTGTGCTAGCCGGTGAAGCGCACCCCTATGCTAGCTTATGCTGTAGGTTCTAGCCAAACAGGAAGAGTGCACCAGCTCTGCCTCATTTGTCCTGGGTTCAAAGGCGTCTAGGGTAGTCAGACCACCATTGGCTCCAAGTGTCTGTGTTGAGAACAGAGCTGAGACCATTCTGGACACAGTGTGCTTTGGTCTGAAGGGGCTGGGGGCTCAGCCTCAAGCCGCCTGAGTTTTGAGTTTAAGCCCTGTGGCACTTTCCTTTCTGCAGGGCCCTGCACCGAGTGTGCCTCCTGCTTTGCATTGCTCTAGTGGCCTCTTGCTCAACCTCAGCTCAAGAGACAGCAAGAACCTTAAAGTCCTGATGAGCTTAATAACTTGATGGTCATAAGGCCCAACCTTGCCTGAGGATGCTTGTCCTAGCCCACCTCCTGGGCCCCACCCACTCACAGGCCGGAGGGATGGAGGAAGGGGGCCGGAGATGAGCACCACCAGCATCTTCCTCCAGGCTAAGGGATCAGCTGAAGCTGTCCATCTCCTTCTTGTTCCTGCTTCCTCTTTGGATGGGGGTGGAATGTGTGTGTGTGTGTGTGTGTGTGTGTGTGTGTGTGTGTGTGTCTGTGTCTGTGTGTCTGTGTGTGTGTGTGTGTGTCCTACAAGGGCTAGAGGAGGCTGCCTCAGTTAGTGGAACTAACTTGGCATGCAAGCATGAAGACTTGCATTTGGAGCCCCTGCACACATGTAAAAAGCCAGGTGTGATAGTGCCTGCCTGCAACCCTATTGCTGGAGCAGTAGGCAAGAGGATCCCTGGGGCTCTCTAGCCAGTCTTGCACAATCAGGGAGCCTGATATTCAGAAGGAGACCCTGTCTTGAAAAATAAAGTTGAGAGCAACTAAAAGACATTGATGTCAATCTCTCACATGTGTGTCTACACACATGCCTGTGCACATATAGACCAGCTGGTCTGTGTCTGTGATAGTCCATGCAGGTCCCAACACACACACACACACACATACACACACACACATACACACCCCACCACCACCACCACATATACCACATACACATACACATAGACATGTATACATGTACATAGATCAAACCATGCCTGTGGATCAGTCTGATACCAACAGAAGTGTAAGAAGCCAGGCAGCCATGGCAGAGCGTGCACAGTGGCTCCGGTTAATGACAAACTGAGGACTTTTATTTCCCTCAGTTTGCCTCCAGCGCTCTTTAGTTTCTAGACGTATTTTAATAGTTACAATAGGCAAGAAGAAGAGGAGACGGGGGAAAAAGCTGAAATGTGCTGAGACAGATGCATCCCCAGAACAGCGGGTAGGAACGGGAGTCTGCCCTTACCTCCACTCATGTTCCCTGTCAGCAAGAGCAGGCATCTCCTGGGCCTCCTGTCCCTCATCTGAGGATTCGCAGGGCCCTAGTTAGACCAGCTAGTCTGTGACTGTGATGTTCCAAGCAGGTTCTGGCAGTTGGCACACACACACACACATACACACACATACACACACACCACATACACATACATCTCATATACACACACACCACATATACCCATACCACATATACATACATATCACACACACACACCACATATACTCATACCACATATACATATCATACACACACACACCACATATACCCATACCACATATACATACATCACACACACACACACACACACACACCATATACACATACATCTCACACACACACACACACCATACACACACACATACACACACCACATATACCCATACCACATATGCATACATCTCACACACATACACACACACACAGTCACTGTCTTTTGTGGCACAGTTGTGTTCCTCCACAGGTGATTCGTGGGAAGGCGTTTAGGGGTGCAGATCCCAGGCCTGCTGTGCAGGATGGACTCTGAAAGCCCAGGATAGGAGTCTGTCTCTTCCCACTCATTCCCATGGATTCCCACATTGAATACAGTGAACGGAGCAGTACTGGAAGCAGACATCCACACGGCATAAAGACAGACAAATGGCTTTCAGGAGTGACCCAGTGTTGATATCTGAAACCTGGTTTATTATCTTGCCACGTCTTGAACTCACGGAAGAAATGACCCGTGGATGTTGAGTCTCATGGTGGGTGGAATGGCTAGATGGTGGAGTGCTGTTGTCCTCCTTAGGGTTTCTATGGCTGCAATGAAACATCCTGAGCAAAAGCACGTTGGGGAGGAGAGGGTTTATTTGGCTTTCGCTTCCACATCACTGTTCATTATTGAAGGAAGTCAGGACAGGAACTCAAACAGGGCAGTATAGAGTGATATTTTAATAAATCTCAGAGCGGGGTTCCCTCCTGCTTATGACTATTTATGTTCCTGGAAGACAGACACACACACACACACACATACACACACATACACAGCCTTTATATTTAATGTGCCCTAAGCAGCACAACAGCTGGGCAGCTGCCTAACCTCCACAATGTTAGAATCCACCTCTCACGATAACTTCAAGTTACTACTCACTGATTTCTGTTTTCCATCCTGGCTGCTCTTGACCCAGTTGAGCAGCCGTCTTGGCCACGTTCTCTTGGCCCTTTTTTTTTTTTTTTTTAAGATTTATTTTATTTATTTTATGGGTATGAATACACTGTAACTGTACAGATGACCGTGAGCTATCATGTGTGTGGCTGCTGGAAATTGAACTCACGACCTCTGCTGGCCCAGTTAGCTCCGGCCCCACTCGCTCCAGCGTTAATTCACTGTAGCTGTCTTCAGACACTCCAGAAGAGGGCGTCAGATCTCATTACGGGTGGTTGTGAGCCACCATGTGGTTGCTGGGATCTGAACTCAGGACCTCTGGAAGAGCAGTCAGTGCTCTTACCCGCTGAGCCATCTCGCCAGCCCTCTCTTGGCCCTTTTATATGGCGGCTCTGGTTCTCCCTCCTGCATGTTCTTAGCGTCCAAGGCCTGCTTCTCTATCTCCTCTCCTCCACACTCTCTCAGGCATGGCAGATCTCACTTTCTCTCCCTCCCTCCTCATTGTCCCAGGCCTAGGAAGCCTAAACCCTGCCTTTCTCTCTTCTCCCCAGGTCTTGGCTGCTGGCATCTTTATTTACTAATCAGAATTATCTAGGGGCAGGTTTCCAGAAACTGAGTACGTACTCCAAATCTTGGAGGCCAGCACTTAGCATTAGAATATAAGTAGACCAACCTACTACAGGGCAGGAACCTGGAGGCAGGAGCTGATGCAGAGGCCATGGAGGGGTCCTGTTTACTGGCTTGCTTCCCATGGCTTGCTCAGCCTGCTTCCTTATAGAACCCAGGACCACCAGTCCAGGAATGGCACCACCCACCATGGCTGAGCCCTCCTCCACTGATGCTGACTTGAGAAAATGCCTTCAGCTGGTTCTCCTGGAGGCATTTCCTCAACTGAGGCTCCCTTCTCTCTGATGGATGACTCTATCGTGTGTCAAGTTGTCACACAAAACCAGTGTAACTGCGAACTCAGAACCCAAGAGAGCTGAGGATGGGGGTGCAGGGCATACCTAAGAGGATGAGAATGCTCAGTGCCTGAGTGGGGTGTACCCCAACCAGGGACCACCAAGGCACAGGGGCCAGTTGACCTCATGGCTCCCTGGATTCATCTTGCTGTGTGTGCTGTGCTGTCAAACTCCAGGGCTGGCTCTAAATAGCTACAGAGACTGTTGCTTCTCACTTGCTGTGTCTCATGGCCTTGATCCCTCCAGTCTCAGATACTTGCTTATACACCCAAGATGAGCTTATGTAAGTCCCAGGGCCAAGGAGACTTGGTGTGGCCTGTGTTTGGTGTCTTTTCTTTCACTTCTGTAGACTGTCCACCTGAGCCGTGTTCTCATCACACACCTGTGGCCCCTGCGGGCACACTTGTTCACTGGACATCTTTTGAGTGCCTGGCTCTGTCCTCGGCTTCGGGGACACTTCTGAGACATGCCCCTCACTAGAAGTTTCTTGGAATCAGCAGTGATGGTGGTCAGCTTCATCTTCTTCCTCTCTTGCTGAGGCAAAAGGATTGGGGGCGTGGCTCAGCTCAATCACTCTAGGGGGAAGACTGTAATGGGGTCACCAGAAGATGTCTCCTAATGGTTCTTCATGCCGGGGGTGGGAGGGGTAGTGGATTATGGCGGCTTCTGATGGGATCCGACCTCCCAGGGGGTGTGGGCTCTGCTGATATGGTCCAGGTGTGCCAGGACTGTGTCTGTCTCTCTTCCCTCTTTACCTCTGTTGTCTGTATCTGTCTCTGTGTCTCTCTATCTCTGGTTCTGCCTCTCTCTCTCTCTCTGTCTGTCTCTCTCTCTCTGTCTCTCTGTGTGTGTGTGTGTG
>NW_022196910.1:13625999-13672956 GCF_008632895.1 Mastomys coucha | reverse complement strand
TGTGTGTGTGTGTGTGTGTGTGTGTGTGTGTGTGTGAAGACTTATCTTTGTTCACACTAGAGATGGGCTTGCTTTCCTATCTCAGAGTAGCTTCCCATCTCCTGCCCACTTCCAACTCACCATCCAAAGGGTCCAGGATGGGGAGCCAGATGGGAATGTCTGCCATGCCCAGTGCTATACAGTAACACACCTGTTGCTTCCTGGGCCCCTGAAGTTTTAATCACAGCATCCCTTGGTGTCCATAGCAAAAGCTGAGCTCAGCTGGGTTTGTGGTCTATGCAGTTGCAGGGTCCCCTGCTCTGTTCAGACAACTAACAGCATTAATTGATGCTCTCACCTCCAAGGTCTTACTGGCTTCTTCCTTCCAGGCCTCCTAATTGATCATGAGGCTCTGTGGCAAGACATGGTTGGCTTCACATAACATGGGACTGGAGCCCAGACCTCTGCTGTTGATTATTAACACTTCTTCTCCTACTCTGATACTCTCCACTGAGAGGCCCTGGGCTTTGAACTCGGGTATGCCATCCATTTAATCTTCATGTTGTGCTTAAGCAGGAGCTGTGACCAGAAGCCCCACTGGAGGTACCAACACATACTACCACCACAGCACTCCACAAACACCAGCTCTTGGGGCCGATTGCTATGCTGTTGATGCTAACAATAACAGAAAGTGAGACAGCTCAGATCTCTGGCAGAGGCAGTTAGCATCAGGTCTGGGCCATCAGAGACACCATTTCAGAGGAAGTTTGGGAGTAGATGAAGTCAGGAAACAGGAAGCAGTAAGAGTCACATTCGGCAGGGACACTCTGAGGCATAGGACTCCACCCCATGTGAGTCCCTTAGATATGAGGAAACACCCACATCTAGTCAGCCATATCGTGAGACATGTCTTGAGATATAGCTGAAAGGGGTAGGCAGAGTGCAGACATCCAGAGCTGTCACAGGCCTGGGACAGCGCTGGATGTCCCATGGACAACTTGAAGGAAGAAGGAGGGCTCTCATCCACACTGTGTTCAGAGTAACAGTAGGGTCTGTCAGCAACAGTCAGATCTAGAGGTGACCTGTCAAGATGAGGAGAGGGCTGGGGTGGGGGGTGGGGGTGGCGCACACCTTTAATCCCAGCACTTGGGGAGGCAGAGGCAGGCAGATTTCTGAGTTCGAGGCCAGCCTGGTTGGTGTACAGCATGAGTTCCAGGACAGCCAGGGCTATATGGAGAAAATCTTGTCTTGAAAAATAAGAAAAGAAAAGATGAGGAGAGGGTCACAGGGGCCACACCCTGGTTCTAGCAGAGCCACCTGTGTGGACAGCAGTGTTATCCCTATGATGGGATAGAGATGTGCCAGAGAGACACCTGGACTTTAATCAGTTGGAGTTTGGGGTTCCTGTGGAAAGTTCTAGGTTGAGTAACTAAGAGGAAGATAGGCGTGTACTCTTGACCCCTGACTTGTGGATCCTACCTTCCTAGCGCTCCTCCCTCCCCAAAATGGCTGCCCTTGTATGCTACAAGGTATGGAGAAAGAACATTCCATAGAGAAGCAATAGGAGGTTCGATGGTCATGACGGTGGCACCAGTGTGGGATGTTCAGTCAGGAGAGAAAGTGAGATGGAGGGACGGAAGACACTGTTGGGGAAAGGCGCTGGAAAACAAGCTGGTGACTCACAAGCCAAGGCCTTGCCTCTCTGAGCTGCAGACACACTCTTAAGGCATCCAGTTTAGTCCTGTGGTGTATTAGTCAGAGCAGAACTTAGAGAATGAGTCTTTGTATGCATAAAGGGATTTATTAGAGTGGCCTACAGGCTGTGGTCCAAGTAGTTCAACAATGGCAGTTTACCATTAGAAGGTCCAAGAATCTAGTAGTTGTTCAGTCCACAAGTCTGGATATCTCCACTGGTCTTCAGTGTACACTGGAATCCCAAAGAAACAGGCTCTAATGCCAGTGAAGGAACGGACTTGTCAGCAAGAGTGAGGGCAAGCAGGCGAGGAGAGCAAGCTTCCTTCTTCCGTGTCCTTTATATGGCTGACAGCAGAAGGCGTGGCCCAGATTAAAGATGGATCTTCCCACCTCAGGAGATCTAGATTAAAGGCATGTCTTTCCACCTCAATGATTTAATTAAGGAAGAAAAAAAAAACTGCATCACAGGTATCATCCCCTTGGGTTTTAGTTAACTCCAGATATAGTCAAGTTGACAAGCAAGGATTGCCAGATGTTTCTGGTTACAAGAGTCCAAAGTCCAGAGAAAATGCCTTGCCCTTCTGGGTTCTGGCCCAGTTTGGAGAGTGTCCCAGCATTACTGGGCTATAGCCAAGTTGTTCTTTGAGAGCTGCATAGGCCCCTCGCTGAATGCATCTGGAGAGCCTGTGAGGACCAAGAAGGAGTTCAGTCCTAACACCACCCAGGTATCTGTGAAAGACAGGGCCTAGCTCTGCAGAGCCATGGTTGTGCTAGGAGCTGTATACACATCATCCTGAAGCCCTGGCCTGTGGCAGCTGTGGGGGGGGAGGGAGACACACCCTGTGCTGCCTGAGGCCCTCATTGTGTGTCTGGATGGGAAGGACTATACCTTTGGAAGACTAGAAGGCAAAACCATGCTCAGTGAGCTGCAAACAGCTTAGAGGAAAAACCTGGACATCCCTTCGACTTTAGTATGCATCCCTCTGAGCAGGTTCTTTTCACCGACTTCAGGAAAGGACGTGAATTTGGTGTCTCCTGCAAGGTTTAGTTAAATTGTGCTATATGACCTTTCCTGCACAGATGTGGACCCCAGTTAGCACTTTAACGACAGACCAAAGAAACAATTCTGCCCAAACTAGCTGAGTGAACAGATGAGCTAATTGGAGTTAGGTATGTAAATGGATGAGAGGTTATGTACAGGAATGTGGATAACTCAGAGGCAGCCATGCCACCTAAAAGCCCACCACAGCGTGGATGACAACTCAGAAAAGCTGCGTTCCTAGAACTCTATATACAACTTGCAGGCAGCCTCACCAGAGAGTCCCCTCTCCCCAGCAATTGTTAGCTCTCATATTAACAAGGGGCCTTGTAAGTCTTCTATGTTTTAGGGACTTCCTGAGACTTGAGAGTTTACTTTCTAAATCCTCTAAGGTTCCTTTGCTGGCCTTGCTCCTGGAGGGAATGTTTCAATTCAGAAGAAAAGTTCCACAATGCTAACTTTTGTTCCAGGGCCTTCCTTGTACCCAGGAGTTTCCCTCAGCCAGGCTTTTCTCATGGATGTATCAGATAGAGGTCAAAGTCTTGTAGCCTGTTGCAAGCTGAAGACTAGTCCTCCAACACAGGATAGTGGGGGTAAATTTGGGGTTTGTCTTTATTATGCTGTGAGGCTTGGTTTCTAACAGTCATGTTAAGACTCCAACCTTCAGTTTACTGGTCTGTAAACTGCCAATAACACCTCAAGATGGGAAATGGCTGGTACTTGATAGGTTGGATTCCTGGGCACAGATCTCCACAGGTGAGTATGTAGTCAGTCCCCCTTTTCCCAGCCACCCTGGAATCATAGACATGGACATGAATGATCTTATGACCTAAAATAGCATCACCTTTCTGTTTCTCTGCAGACCTCGCACTGGCTGCCTTCCCAGTGCCTTCCTCAGGGCCGCTCCATGGGCAGAGTGGAGGTATTCCTGCCTTTTCTCGACAGATGATAGGTTCTGGGGTTTGTTGTTTTAATGTTTTCCATAAGAGAACAGATCTGGGGAGATGGTGCAGTGCTTGCCACGAAAGCTTGAGGTCCTCAGTTGGTATATTCAGAACCCAGGTAAAAAGTCAGGCATGCATAGTGATACACATTTTATCGTCCCAGCACCAGGGAAGCAGAGACAAAGCTGATCCCTGAGGTCACTAGCTAGTCAACATAGTGTAATTAGTGAGCTCTGTGCTACTGAAAGAACTCGTCTTAGAAAAATAAAAACCTAGTGGTAGTACTTGAGGAAAAACACCTGAGGTTCACTTTGCACAGACAGACAGACAGACACCCTACTGGGTGAATCTGCAAAGAAGTCTGGCCTGAAAAGGCTTCCTGGGCAGGGGAAGTCAAAGCCAAGCCCCGGGGGAGCAGCCAGACATGGCTTTTCCCCTGGGAAGGCCACAGGGCTGTCCCTGCTGTCACCTGCTGCCTTGATTCTCCAGAGCTGGAGTAATAGTTAGATTGAAGCAGATGCTCTCATCTGCGACAGTCAGCCATCCCCATAGGACCAGTCCCCAGGCCCTGGCCCTACTTGCTTTTCTGAGCCTCTCTGTTCATTGCTTTGATACAGAAAAAGGCACTCAGAGTGAAAAACAAAACAAAACAAAACAAAACAACAACAACAACAAAACCCAGAAAGTTCCCAGCACCCCTCCCTTTATGACCAGTGTAATTAAGTCTGAAAGCTTCCTTTCCCCAGGGCCTCCCTACCCTCGACTGGTCCAGCTTCGATGTGTCGATGTATTCCTGGGGCCTTGGAAACATACACAGCCTGTGGGCATACCACACATTGAATCAGCCAGGGTTTGGCCCACCCTGCCCTCTGTCCCCCAAGCCAATTTCTAACCTCCCTAGGGCTTTATTGAGCACCCCTATTTGGGGAAAATCAATGGATTTCCTCCTAAGCTGAACCAGCTCTACACGCTCCCACCTCAGTGTTCAGGATGGGCTGATGTCACCCAAGCACACGAGCCCCCTCTGTGCACCTCACATCTGCCTTGCCACACTCATTCCCACGTGGGCGTGCAGAACTCCCTGCTGGTGCCTGACTCAACAGCCAGCATTGAGCCAGGTGCTTTGGGGCCTGCCCATTTTACAAATGAGCTCACAGAGGCCCAAGGAGGGAGTCTGCCCGGCCTCTCTCCTAGCCTCTCAGCACACTCCTCATCCTCTCTTTTTCATTAGCCTGGCACTGCTAAAAGGATCATTCTCTTCCTGAAAGCATCTCATCTGGAGCTAGGCTTCATCAGGGACTGGCTACTTACCTGTCCACCATACTGACAGGTACTTCCTATGTAGGAAACCAGACCCAGGACAGACACCCCACTAGACAGGTGGCCCCTGTAGAGTCTGGTGTGAACAAAAATGTCTAAGCTTCTCTCATCTTCTACCCTGAGCTGCCCCCTACCCCAGACCCCACCAATATCTTTCGGTCCTAACTTTCCCATCCCCCATCAAGTGAGACAGAGAAGCCAAAAGATGAGGATCATAGGCCACCCAGAGGCTAGGTAAGGGTTAAATATTATATCCTGAAATAGATTCATTTTGTCTCTCCTGTTAGCCCAAGCAGAGGCACTGTTCTTTAAAAGAGAACCTACCATTTCCCTTTTTTTTTTTTTCCTCATTTTAATGAGTTCCCAAATCAGGCCGGCCCAGGAGAACCTAGCCCACATTCCCTGCTATGGTTAGGAAAGTAGGCCACCTGCTCCTGCAGAGTTTCAGAACTTGCAGCCATTCTGACTCCACAGGTTTCACAGAAATGTCCCCTGAGAGCTTAGGAGATGGCTCAGTCAGCAACATGCCTGAGGACCTGCGTTCAGTCCCTAGAACCCACGTAAAAAGCTGGGCATGTTGGGCTGAAGAGATGGCTCAGCGGTTAAGAGCACTAGCTGTGCTTCCTGAGGTCCTGAGTTCAATTCCCAGCAACCACATAGTGGCTCACAACCATCTATAATAGGCTCTGATTCATTAGAAGCTGAGACAGGCAGCTTCTGACCAATGAGAGGCTGTCTTAAAAGGGGAGGAGGAAATAGCACCTGAATGAGCAGAGGTTACCCTCTGGTTTCCTCTGTGTGCACAGGCAAACATGTGCCCCTGCAAACAAATGAACTCATACAAGGGAGGGGCCTCCCCTTAGGTGGGGAAAGGAGAAACAGTATTTTCCTCAGTGTACAGAGGTGGCCTAGAACCACATACATAGCAGCAATCCCCTTGGCTGACTCTGCTCATCCCATGCTCTTGCCTGGGATTCGTACCTCCAGGCGGGCTGCTGGTTAGAGAGACTAACCAAGTTCTCCTTGCTGCTGCATCCTGGGAATGGGTGGCTGAGCATCTAGCAGTTGGGATTAGATGGGCGCAAAGGAATGTTCCACCTGGGTTATGAGCAACCCCCCACACACACAACCCTACATATGCAGTAGCTCAAAAATCTACCAACTACATGGCATTTACACCTCTGATATCTTCAGCTTGTGGGCGTCTTACTCATCTCTGGGCTCCAGGTTGTCTGTGTGACCGTTGTGCACAGCTGTGTGTCCTCAGCTGTGACCTAAAAATCAACGCAGCGCTTACATTCCTCAGCTAGTGAATTCAGACATACTGGTCCCAGTGGCGCCTCCCTGTGGCCTTCCTGGTACACTGCCGTAAGGACCACAAATGGATATCCTCCATAAACCGTGACAAAAGACGTAGCAGGAGAGAAAGCCTAATGTGTTGGCACAATGCTAACCTTCCTTCTCTGAATCCTGCAAGTATTAGGCACCAAGTGTTTGAGACATACAAGCTGCTTAGACCTGTGCCAGCAGCCCTGGAGACAGGGAAGGAACTGGCTGTGTTCATTCATAGTGGTGTAACTGTGTTGAAGACTGGGCAGCTAGAGGCAGTGAGGCCTGCTGCTGCGGGTGGCTCCTTGGACTTTTGGGTTTGTGGGTGGCTTGTGGGAGGGGTAGAAGGTGTCTAGCAGGCAGGAGAGGGAGGAATACTTTGGGGTGGTATCTGCAGGGTTGGCCCAATTCTAGCCTCTTCCCCACCAGGAACTGCCCATCTTCTATGAACCGTGACAAAAGACATAGCAGGAGAGAAACACTAATGTGTTGAACCCTCCTTCTCTAGTACATGGGAACTTATAGAAATGAGGGAGATGGGCTATTGTTGAAACCTGCTGCTCTATTAAGAGAAAAACCAGGGGGCATCAGAGATAGATCAACCAATACAGTGCTTACCACACAAACATGAGGTCCTGGCTTCCATCCCTAGGGATGGGGGGTGGGGTGGGAGCAGGGACCAAAATAACAAACAAACAAACACTGAGCATTATGACCTGTGTCTGTTTTCCCAGCATAGAGCGTGGGCTCATTGCCCAGCAAACCTAGTGAGTTTCAGGCCAGTAAGAGAAACGACATTATTATTGTTGTTGTTATTGTTGTTGTTGTTAAGGGAGGTTGATGGATAGCATCTAAGGAATGATACCTAATACCCGAGATTGACCTCCACAAGCACACAGACAGACAGATAGACAGACAGACAGACAGACAGACACACACACACACACACACACACACACACACGCGCGCGCACATGCACACACACACACACACAAGAACTCTTTGGGAGCCCTCTCAGCCCACAGTTTAACACCCTGAAATCCTCTGCCTGTTTTACAGTGTGTTAACTGTACCAATAGCTCATCTCTATGTGGCTAAGCAGTTGCCCCTTTCTTCAGCAGCTGCCCAGCCAGGATGTTTTTCCAGTTAATGTCTGTCAGTGAGACAACCAGATCTCCATGAGTCAGGCCTCGTGTGCAGATGACAGATGTATCTGGCATTCATGCAAAGCCCACTCCCAGAGAAGGATACCCAATCAGCAGTTCTGCAGGTGTAACAGAGCCACCAGAGCTGATCTGATGGAAATTCCCCCAGGACGGTGGTTAGGAACAGGTGCCCAGACCACCCATGCTGACCATACAGTCAGATTCCCAAGGTGGAGTCGAGGAGTTACAGTCACCAGCCGACACAGGGAATCTCACCTGTGCTGAGCATTCAGGTCCAGTCAAGGCTTTGCAGCATGGCTCTCCTGCCCACCCCTTTCCAGACAATCCTCCACAATGACATTAAACAGAAAGTGAATTTCTACTTCTTTGGTGTTCACGAGACTCAGGCATGGTGCCTGAGTCTCTTCTGAGCCCTCAGTCATCAAAGCAGCCCCAGAACTGCACAGCTATTGTCCCCATGGTACAGAATGGGGAAGCAAGGCCTGAAGGGCTCAAGATGCTCAGACAAAATGTTTAGTAAAACATGCTGAGTCTCTGGAAAGAGGCAGGGAGGAAACCACAAAGCCAAGTTGTCTGGTCAGAGGCCAGAGGAACCTGCAGGGCCAAGCCACATCCCCCCACACACATACCTACATGCCTCCCCAAAATATCACCGGTAGCCCAGCCCTGTGGGGGACCTGCCGGCCTCCTGTCAGAAGTGACTTCCAAGGTCCCCAGAGTGTGTCATCCAGCAGGCACAGAGCCTGCCTGCCCCTCTGATTGCAGATTTCTGAGGAACCAGCCTCCTCAATGTCAGAACCCTGTCCCTTCCTTACCGTTGCCCCTGTTCTGGGCCACTATTCAAGGGAAGCCAGGCCAGCTTGCCAATGGCCCCATTCCTAAGCCTGAATCCCCCCGGAAGCCCAGAGACTTTGCGATGTAAATAAGGCCCCTCCAGCTGCACCTGGCTTCCTGGAAATGCACCCCTAACTCACAGAACCCTGTGCAGAGCCCTCCCAACCTCTCCTGGTGTCTTCACCCTCCAGCATGACGTGAGTGCTCCTCCTGTTTCCTGGGCCGACTCAACAGGTAGAAAGCTCCAGGGTCCTCCCTCATCAAAGCTGTTTCATCAGAGCCGATTTCTCCTAAGATGTATGGCCTCTCTACTAAGGCATTTATGCATCTTCAGATTCTGGTTCAAAACCTCAGTGGGAAGATGGGCTAGGGCGGCAGATATAGGCACCAGAGGAACATGCAGCCTCTCCAGTCACCAAGAACCTGCACAATCCCTACATCCCCACATCATTGACACATACCTGCATCTATTCATGCGTGCATACATGCATGTATTATATTCACTCCTGAGTGTATGCACACATTCATACATGCATGTGTGCTCTGACTTGTGTGCATCCATGCATTCTCCCACTAATTCAGACAAACCTTTCAGTGTCTCCTATGGGCCAAGAATTGGGAATGTAGTAGAGGGCAAAAAAAAAAAGTGGGAGACACCTGCACCCTGGAATTAGTATGCTAGGAGGGAGAGAGGCCAGAGTGAGTCAATGGTGTGTGACATGCATACAAGACGGTGGCTGTCTCGAGAGAGGAGCCAGGCAAGGGCTTGAGCCTCAGCTTGCTCTTAATAAACTGACTGAGTGCTTTTTGCAGGATGCTCACAGCCTGGCTGGTTCCATCTAGCTTTTCTTTTTCCCCTGGGGGTCCGAGGACAGGTGAAGCAGAGGCTCCAAGAGGGTGTCTTAACAGCCCTCAGATGCCAGGGCGGACACCATCTGGTTACCCAGAACAACCCCAGCCCTAGCAGGTTTAGTGAAACTCAACAAGGCTCACACCCAGGTCCCAGTGTGGTCCAGCCCTAGTATACATCATGACTCTAGGCCCTCTGAAACTGTGGTTCTTACCGGGACAGTACTAAGACCCTGGGACCACCGGCAACAGCCGGAGAAGTTATATCAGACCTCTGGGATAGGATTAGGACCCAGCTTAATGGGGCTGTTAACAGCCCACTGGGATGCCTCTGAACTGCCAGGATTGAGTCCCCAGGCGGCTTCATCCAGAGATGGGAGTCCCCAGGTGTGGTTTCTGACCCCAGGAGTACCCTGCACTCGAACCTCCAGCCCCAGTTCCTATCTCTGGGACCTTGAGCAAGCTGCGTCTTCCCCAGTGCCTCAGTTTCCTTCTCTGTAAGTTAGGAATGCTGATGATACCTGCTTCAGAGTGCGTGGCTCAGCAGTAACTCATATGCAGTAGTGCTCAAATGCAGCTAGTAGACATGGTACTTGTGTTTACTTGGGCTGCGGTTTCTACATCAAATCCATCCATCCCTGAAAACCCAAGACAACAGGTGGCAGCGGTGCCAAAAAAAAATGCAGGAAGGACTGTGTCACCTCCACAGCACTGGTGTTACAAGCATGCACCACCATGCCGAGCTTTCTGTAAGTGGGTTTCAGGGAATGAACTCCAGCCCTCATACTCACAGGCAAGGGTGTCACCAACTGAGCCATCCCCATAGTCTTGAATTCAGATTTTTGAATTACGAAACAAGAGCCCTTGGGAGTCATTGGAAGCTTGCAGGTTTACCTCTTTATCTGGTTTTTTCTGCCCAACCGCAAGCAGTGAGGTGGGTACACTTGGGCGTGGGTGTCACATCCGAAGAGAATGCAGACCTCACAGCGTGGACCGGCTCTTCCTTTTAAGATGAAATAGAGTAAAACTTTAAAGACTTCTTAAAACAACCCCTGAGCTTGGTCCTTACACTAATTACAGTTCCCTTCCAAAACGTCCATATTAAAAATAGACATCAAATCCAGCATGCCGGATGCAGCCCAAAGCCAGGAGCTGTGTTCAGGACATCCTAGGCTCTGCCTTCTCCTGCCCTATACTTTGAAGACATCACAGGGAGATGAAAGGAGTTAGTGGCAAGGCGAGGGTAGAGTCCCTCAGCATCTGATGGTGAACTGTTCTGTGTTCTGTTATTAAGGGTGGCTGTGAATTGGTCCAAGATGTTAGAATACTGTCATTTCCACATAACGCAGATCTGCAGCTCTGAAAGCATGGTCCAGCGCAGCAGCAGCAGCAGCACTTGGCATTTGCTTGAATCATCTCTCCCACTCCGACTCATGTTAAATTCAAATCCCCCAGCCTGGAGGACCCCAGGAAGTGACTGTAGTTAGAGAGAGGGGCTTTAAAGATGCCACTAACGCTGCTTGGACTGTACGCTGGTTCAAGGATGCCTGTTAGGAGAGAGGAGAATGTGAAGAGCCGGCAGGAGAAGGCCATCGTGGAGCCAGGGGGATACCACCCTGGGGACTCCATCTTGGACTTCAGCCACCATTACTGTTGGGCAACACACTGCTATGGGTTAAGCCTCTCTCTGAGGTATCTTGCACAATTTTGGCAGAGGAACTCTGGCAGACCCTCTGCCCTGCGACATCTCCAGCTCTGGCTGGAAGCCAGGTAGTGCTGGAACAAACAAGCCCTCAGGGTGACTCCCACACAAGCCGGAGTTTGAGACGCACCAGAATAAACTATCACTGATAGATGCTGCCCAGGAAAGGCTGACAGTGCTGGGTGTGAGGGCTGCTCCGCAGGGCAGATTCTCTTTTCATGGATTCTGCTCTGTAAGAGTCCCAGTGGGTTCCTTCCTTGAGAGGAGCAGGGGACCATACACACCACCACCTTCTGTGGGCAAGGAGGAGTGGATCCCAGTGTTGGCATTCAGTCAACCAAAGACAGTGCCCTTTGAAGGCGCTGGACCCATGAAACACCACCTCCCTGGATGACTTTTCTGCACCCCTTAGTTCTGGTTCACTTTCTGACCACAAACAATCAAAATGTTTTTCTCTTTGGTAACAAGAGCAAGGAAGATTTCTGCCTTGTTCCCCACTTTGTGCATGATGCTCACTCTGTGCATAATGCTCAGAAGCTTACAACCAAATAAGATCCTTAATCTCAACTCTCAAAATTGCACACAACTCCTCTGCTGTGATCTCTTCAAACCCTTTTGAAAAACAAAAGACAGAGAGAGGGGAAAGAATAGGATGCTGGAATTGATTCGTGTTCCAGGTCTACTCACTGACAGGGCCACAAACCCCAGCTTTGTAAAACTGATGGACTGATCTGCAAGCAGCCATGTTCCCTTCCAGTGGTGGAGAACAAGCTGCTTGCCACTAACATGTCTTCTTCACCCCTTTGTCTTTTGCTGTCCCCAAAGAGCTGCTCCTCAGATAGCTAAGCCCCTCAGACATCTCCGGAAGTGTGCTTGGACTGCGAGCAGCAGATGTGTTATTTGTAAAAGTTGTGACTGTTACTACAGCTCCTGTGAGCCCTAGTTGGAGATGAGAATGCCATCCTGTAGCTGGGACATGAGGATGTGGCATTAGTGGGTTTTTAAGCCGCACATCATAACTCTTCATTGTCCTGTGAGTGAGTGTTCTGGCTTTTCTCTGAGGTCTCTCCATCTTAGCCTTAGCATTCAAGCAAAGAATGTCTCTCTTCCTCTGGCCTGTTCAGGACTCCCCTAAACCCACCAGGTCTCTTAAAGCAGGCTTCAAAGAGGCCAGGTGGAATTCCTGTGGCCTAGGGTTCTCTGTAAGAATCTCGTCACTTTTGCGTTTTTTATTTTGGTGGTTTGATTTGATTTATTTAACATGTATGGGTATTTCATCTGCAAAGTATGTCTTTGTACTATGTGTGTACACTGTCAGATGCCCTGGAACCAGAGTTCCAGATAATTGTGAATCACCATGTGGGCCTTGAGCATTGGGGGGAAATGAGGTCAATCATACTCAGGCAAGAGCAAAGGGGAAACAAATGCATCCTTTCTCACTTGCTAGCTTTTCTCACTCTTGCATAGTTCAGAGCCCAGCCTAGGGAATAGTGCTGCCCACGGTGGGCTGGGTTTTTCTATGTAAGTTAACAATGGAGACAGTCCCCCATAGACATGACCACAGAACAATCTATTCTAGGTAATTCCTCATTTAGACTTTTACCAGATAATTCTAGGTTGTGTCAAGTTGACAGTTAAAACTGACCAGTATATCTACCTCAGGAAGGGGCTTTTGCCCTCAGAGAACACGGCTATCTTCCCAAGCATTCCTCTCTGACCTCTATTGCGCCTCCCACACTAAGCTGTTAGGCTAAATCTCACATCACCCTTTGGAGGCAAGCTTTGTACCTGACTGGGTCTAGATAGCTGCTTGAACAAACAGATCAGCCTTCTGTTGTAATCACAGAGGACTATTCTAGATAAGCACTGATTTCTCCTTCCTCCTCTGTCCCCCTCTGCAGCTGGAGCTATCCAACACTGCCATCCTGCACCAGATGAGACGGGACCAGGTGACAGATACCTGCCGGGCCAACAGTGCCATGAGCCGCAAGCGCAGGGTGCTGACCCCCAATGACCTGAAGCACCTGGTGGTGGATGAGGACCACGAACTCATCTACTGCTACGTGCCCAAGGTAGCGTGCACCAACTGGAAGAGGCTCATGATGGTTCTGAGCGGCCGGGGCAAGTACAGTGATCCCATGGAGATCCCAGCCAACGAGGCCCATGTGTCCGCCAACCTGAAGACCCTTAACCAGTACAGCATCCCAGAGATCAACCACCGCTTGAAAAGCTACATGAAGTTCCTGTTCGTGCGGGAGCCCTTCGAGAGGCTGGTGTCTGCCTACCGCAACAAGTTCACGCAGAAGTACAATACCTCCTTCCACAAGCGCTACGGCACCAAGATCATCCGACGCCAGCGGAAGAACGCCACGCAGGAGGCCCTGCGCAAGGGGGACGATGTCAAGTTCGAGGAGTTCGTGGCCTACCTCATCGACCCCCACACCCAGCGGGAGGAGCCCTTCAACGAGCACTGGCAGACGGTCTACTCCCTCTGCCATCCGTGCCACATCCACTACGACCTCGTGGGCAAGTACGAAACGCTGGAGGAGGACTCCAATTACGTACTGCAGCTGGCCGGAGTGAGCGGCTACCTGAAGTTCCCCACATATGCAAAGTCCACCCGAACTACCGACGAGATGACCACGGAGTTCTTCCAGAACATCAGCGCCGAGCACCAGACACAGCTGTACGAAGTCTACAAACTGGACTTTTTAATGTTCAACTACTCAGTGCCAAACTACCTGAAGTTGGATTAGAGGGCTGCGGGGGCGGTTGGGGGAGAGGGAGAGAATCCTGCTTTTTAATTTAAGATTTTTATTTGTCAAAAGAATTCTATGGAGACTGGGTTATTTTGTAAGTTAATATGTCTTCGGGGGAGATGCCGCGAGCGGCATGGTAAGAACTATTTAAAAATCCTCCACGGGGAAGGACAGCTGCTTTTGCAGGGGAGCCGGGTGAATTGTCCCTGTTTTTAGAAGTGGATACTGCCACACTGTCTCCAGGGTGTCCTTGTGTTCTGGTGAATTCCACAAACTGTGCATTCCATAAAGTCTAATGAATCTTATTTATAGTTATTTAAACGTGGTCTCTGTATAGGCTTCTTTCTGTGGCAGGAGCCTGCTCCCTGTCTTTCTAGAGGAGAGTACAGTCTGTGCTTTGCTGGCTATGGTTCCTTTGTGGGGGGCGTGGTTATCTCCCCACTGACCTCGTGGAGAATCTCATGGTGACAGCTGCAGGATGTGTTGATGCTGCCATTCAAGAAATCCTGCTAGAAATAAGTCAGTTGTCCTTGCACTAAGAAACAGGGATGAGACTGGTTCAAACCAATTGCTAGCAACCCCAAAGTCCCTTGCAGTAAAGAAATGCAAATTTTTTTAACCCAAGAAGAGAGCAGATGATAGCAATTTCTCTTCACTGAAATTAGCAGGCTATAAGAATAGGCTTTTTGTGGAAATCTTTAACTGGCGCTTCCCAGTTTTAGTGAAGGCAGAATAATGAATGCTCTGTAGTCAATAAGTATTTATTGAGCATCTACTATTTTCCAGGCTTGACTGCAGGTAGAACATGGAGTGAACCAGGAGCCTTGGCCTTCAACACACTTTATGTGAACACAGGGCATCCAGCTCAACAGTGAACCAACCCCCATCCTTATGGTCCTCATAAGGCTTTGGACTATTCTCAAGTGGCCCAGAGAGTCCACGACCCTAGAAAATTTGCATTTTTCTACAGCTCAAATTTGAAAGCCACACATTTGGACCAGGCCACTGAACAAAGTGGTTCATTGACCAACACAAGAAATGGCAGAAACCTTTTTGACCATGTATATCTATTGCAGTGTAGTAGAAGCCTATAAGCCACAGTATTCTCCAAGCACAAAGATGGAGGAGCTCTGTGATTGATTAGTGATGTCTGCCTTGGCTAGGGGAATGGGGGAGCATTTCTCAAGTGCCTCCTACTGTGATCTCCAGTCCACATTTGTCCTGTCTGCCACTTAAAAGAGTGCACTGCATATGTTTGGAGACTGGCAGAGTTCAGGTGTGAAGGTCAAAGGTGGAGTGTTGGTACCCACAGGCACATGCAACACCCTCTCGTGTCCTGCATTGGCAGAGCATCCAGGACCTTCCTCTCCTCCAGAAGACTGGAAACTTACTGTTTCCTGTTCCTTGCTGATCAGTGCCCAAACCTATTCCTCATTTCTGGTTGTTTCTGATGCTTCTTGGTTGACATTTGAGCCACATTCCCATGATAGCCAGTGTCCAGGTACGTAGCAGATGCTGTACATAATAGTTCTGATGATAGGGGAGCGGGTAGGGTGTAAATTTTGCTTTTTGTGTTTTTGTGGGTTTTTGTTTGTTTTGATGCAGTATAGAGTGAAGGGGTAAGAATATTCTGAAAAACATAAAATTGAATAATTTATTCACAGAAACTATTAAAATGCTATTGATAGGCTCACAGGGAGGCTGGGGGCAGCAGTAGCTGCTACACTGTCTCACTGAAGAAATTATTTTATTTAATGTGAGGGAAATGTGAGCCAGAGTGGCTGGCTGAGGCTATTTATAAAACGCAGGTACCTTCCCCAATTTCTCTCCCCTCGTATTTGATAGATAGATTTATGTCATGTGTTTGACCAAGAACATTGACAGATCTTGGCAGTCCCTGGAATAGAGAGGTGGTCATTGTCCTCAGGACCTGGGCTTCCATTCCTGCAACAGTCTGTGTGATGTTGCTGATGCATGTCCCACAGAGCCTAGGCCCTCCAGGGTATCAGTTTGTGGTCACGTATCCTTAGAAAACAAAATCAAGTCAGGTTCCTCTCTGCAGGAGTTTTCAGAGCCTTGAATGCATGGTCTGCCTTGTGAATCTGGGAGAAAGTAGCATTTCCGGGCTGCACGACCTGGGTATCCTGTACGGCAGACCATGTCTTAGCTGGTATTTCACACAGTAGCCTTCGGTGAGGGTGATCTAGCCTGTCTGAGGTCTGCAAAGATTGACAGCTGCTTCCTAGGTCCTTCCACAAATTAGCAGAAACAGCGTCTATCTGGGAACTTTATGAGAATTATGCTTTACCTAATTGGGGTGCCTCCATCTAGATACTGCCCCAGATAGTGTTCCTGTCCCTCCAAGCACAGCGGAGGGAGGTCTAGGGTGTTGTGGAAGGGGGCAGGTAGCATAAGGACACAAAACTGTCCCCCACTCCCTGGCCCTAAAGGCCACTTGGTGGGAATAATGGCCTCATGGGGAATACATCTTCTCACTTCCACCCACAGTTTGGAACTGTTCACCGTGTGCTTCAGGAGTTTTTAAATGGAAATTCATCTTGATTTCCATGTTTGGCATTTCTGTTTGTCCTTCGTCTGTGGTCCAGTGCTGTGTGCAGATGGTACTTACTCCATTTCTCTCTCTAAAGTGAGGAAGATTGTCCTTCTGGGGATACTGTATCAATATGCTTCCAGAACGAGGGACTCTTTCTCCTGTCCTGTGTTCACACTTCCTAGTGACAATTTTAAAAAATATGTATCAGCTCGACTGTTTATTGTAGAATGTAGAAAGTATTCTGTGTCCCTAGCTAAAGGCATCCATTGGTGAAGTGTGCTTGGAAATCCAAGTGTTTTCTACTGGGGAAAAAAATGTTGGAAAAGCTTTCTCGTGCATGCCTCTCATGCTTAGCTAGAAAGGGGAGCTTCCAGCGTCCCAGCTCTGAGCCACTGTTCAAAGGTGCAGCTGTGTTTTTAGGACCAGGTACAGGCAGAGTGCTAAGGACATGCCTGCTTAGCTTACTCATTTTTCGGGAAAGTTTAGACTATGAGCCACAAGGGTCCCTGCCTGCAGTCCCTATAGCCTCCTCCTGCCCCAGTGCCTTTCTCAGCTGGTCTGGGAATCAGGGCAGCCCATTGACAGGGGCTCAGACAGCCCTTTCCTCCTGGTCCGGAGAGCAAGGCTTTCTCTGCTGTGTGTTTGGCCATAAGGATTACTATGGGGACCAGAAACTTCTCTCCAGCCAGTCCTTCTGAGCACACAAGTCTAGCCCATGCTCCAAGAGTGCTCCTGGACATTGTATAAGCCCCTAGGACTCATAGCTCATATGATAATGATTGCATTACTATCCTGCTTTAACTGACGAAACCACAGAGAATTTCGCTTGCTTTCCTACTCTCTTCCTCTGGCCAGGCCTCCTCCCTACATATACATGCACACATAGGTATACATGCACAGTAAACATACACACATACACACACACATGCACACATGGGTATGCATACACACATATGCACAGTAGACATGCATACACACATATGCACACATGGGTATGCACACGTGGGTATGCATACACACACATGCACACATGGATGTGTACACAAACATACACAAATTGCCCATGCCTGTGCACTCCGGTGCCCACCCCTTTGTCAGCAGGACTGACTCCATCACTCCCTCAGGTTCCCTCCCCCCAGCACCTCCCAGCTTTCCCCCAGCACAGCTAAACAGCCCCTCTGAATAGACAACAGGACCTTCTAGAACCAGCTGAACCCTTGGACAGCAGCAGGCAAATTTTGATCTGCTCTCATCAGGTACAAAAGGCGGCATCCGTATTCTCTTCTGAGCATGCTCAGTAAGGCATATGGACATAGAATTTAACATTTCTGTGGAGTGTGTGTTTCTTACATATTTGTATGCAGTCGAAGAGGGCCTGTTGTAGAATTCTCTCCCTGTATCTTACTATACTGTTAAAGAAGCTGAATTCCATGTTGCCAAGAAATGCGTGAAATGTTCCCGAACCTTCCTCCAGGAAAAGCCATTCAAGCCTGATTATTTTTCTAAGTAACTTCAATTAAATTGAAGAAGAAAAAACAAACAAACAAAACAGAAGCTGTTTTCTGTGTGTGGACTATTTTTGGTTCATTAAGTAAAGACTGTGGAGTGGAGTGGGGTGGTCTGTGCGCCTCAGCCTGCGAGTGTTCTCCTCATGTGTTCTGCTCTCCCCCCAGTGGCCAGGGTGAAGCTTCCTCACCCCCAGTGACCGGGTCTTCTTTGTTAAATGGGTGAATGGAAGCTTTGCTTCATTCTGCTTGCCTCTAGAAATCTCTGTGCACACTGGAAGATCCTCTGGTTAGTGGGGTCCTGGCACTGAGTCAAGAGCAAGGCAGTACAGCCCCCCCATGGGTGGTAGCAGAGCCAGTCCAAACACCCTACGCCCTGGCACGGGACCATATCTTCCTCTGAGCAAATGTCCATTCCTACCACTAGGAAACCACAGGGCCGATCTGCAGACTTACTCTATGCCTTTCTGATGTGCCACATCACTTCCCGTGGCTTCATGGATGGTGCTTTATTAATGTGGAAACAACTTAAGGAAAGAGAGCTTGTTTTGGCTCACAGTGTGGAGAAAGGATACATAGTCTTGGTGAGGAGGGGGTGGCAGTTGGTCACATGGCATCCACCATCGGGAGGCTTTCAAAGATGAGCACACTGGTGCTCTCAGCTCACTCTCTCCTTTTTGTTCAGTTCGGAATCCCAGCCCAGGGCATGACGCCACCCACAGTGGGCCTCACCATCTCAGTTAACTCAGTCTGAAAGAAAGCACCTCTCGCAGGCCTAGAGGTTTGTTCCCAAGGTGATTCTAAATCCCCCATCAAGCTGATGATCAAGATTAACACCACAATTGGGCATTGTCTTGGTCTGGTTTCTGTTCTAACAAAATATTTGAGGTGGTTCAGTGGTGAGCACATTTATTTGGTTCAAGATTTGGGTAACAGAATCGCGCAGATGTCCTAGAAAGAAGAGAGCCTTTGGGCCTATCATGATATAACTGGTAGAAGAGAATGGCCACCTGTGGGGGAATCCAGCAGGAAAGAGGGACTCAGGAGCCAGCTTTTGACTCCCCGTTCAATGGCTCTGTTACCACCAGGTACAGATCTTGAGGTACATGCTCATTTGCTATCCAAACCCCAGAATTTTTTAGCTTTGTTGCCCAGATCACTTTCCCATGTTTTTCCACAAAACAACAATAACAAAAAAATCCCACTTGAAAGCTGTTTCTAAAACCCAAATCTCAGAAAAGCCACATAGAACAGCTATCAGGAAAACAAAAAGAAAGGGCACTTGGTGGGCTGGCAAGCTTGGAATCCCAACATTCACTGAGGCAGGAGGATTGCCCTGAACTGGACTGAAATCTGAACACAATGGTATTACATTGTTTCAAAAACCTGTGTGACTCTGTGTGTGTGTGTGTGTGAGTGTGTATATGTATATGTGAGTGTGTGTAAATGTGTGTGAGTGTGTGTATGCGTGAGTGTGTGTGAGAGTGTGTGACTGTGTATGTGTGTGAATGTGTATGTATGTGAGTATATGTGTGTGTATTTGTATGTGAGTGTGTTTGAGAGTATGTGTATGTGTGTGAGTGGGTGTATATATGTGTGTATGTGTGTGAGTGTATGTGTGAGTATATGAGTGTATGTGTGAAAGTATAGGTATATGTGTGAGTGTGTATATGGGTGAGTATATGTGTGTGTGGGGGTGAGTGTATGTGTGTGAGTTGTATGTGTGAGTGTAGGAGTGTATGTATGAGTGTGTGTATATGTGTGCATGTGTATATATGTGTGAGTGTGTCTGTATGTGTGAGTGTGTGTGTCTGTGTCTGTGTGTGCCTGTCAGAGATCAACCTTGAGTATCATTCCTCAGATACTAGCCACCTTGTATTTTATGACAGTCACAGGTTTCAGCTAGGCTGGCAGGCGAGCCAGCCCCAGTGTTGGGGTTACATGTGTGCATTTCTATGCCCAGCTTTTTTTTTTTCTCACCTGAGTGTTAAGAGATCTAACTCGCATCCTCATGCCTGTGTAGCAAGCATTTGATGAGTCCTCCTACTCGGCCCTCAATTCTGTTTTCAGCCACATCATGTATGATTGCTGATGTGTGTCCACTCACCTGCTGTCTTTGCCACCAGCAGCAGAGCTCATACCCATTTCTGGTGTCACTATTACTCTTGGAGTTGAGAAAGGCCCAGACCTCAAGGAAAGTTTGTCAAGCGGACTAAATGTAACTTTGCCATCTAACCCAGCCCTGACCCTCCAAGGCCACTGTGCAGGTCCATGGGAAGGCCTGCAGATGAAGACCTTCCTGGCTGCATCTCTCTGGACTTCCTTGAGAGAGGCGAATGGCTTGTCTGCAGCTAGCCAATCAGTAGAAAATCCCGATGGTGTCGCGGGCGTCCTCTGTTGGACACTGCAGGAAGTGCAGAGACTGGGGCTTGTTTAGGGGAAGCTCTCCCTCCTGGTCTGGCCCCAAGGAGACAGGTCCAGGTCTTTAGGGAAAAGAGTAAAGTGCTCCATCTTAAGAAGAGATAGATTTTCCCAAAGTATGACTTTCCAACAGTATTTTAATAAGAACATTTTATAATACACACACATAAAACAAAAAGGTTTTTTAAAGAGAGGGAGAATTAGTTTATACCCAAATTCAAGTCAGAAATCAAAGTATATGCTTTTTGTATGGTCTGCTAGGGAGACAAGGAACCTCTTCATTCAAAATATGGAAATAAAAAATAGCCTCTGCATTAGCAAGCGGCTGCTGTTTCTTCTCCTTCTCCTTCTCTTCCTCTCCTTCTCTTGCTCTCCTCTTCCTCCTCTTCCTCCTCCTCCTCCTCCTCCTCCTCCTCCGATGCTGCCGCCGCCTATTGTTTGTTTGCTCCTGGAGCCCAGGACTTGAACTTTTTATGTAACGAAAGATAACGTTATACTCCTGATCCTTCTACCTCTGCTTGCCAATTCCTGGAACCACCAGGCATACAGTCCGTGCCCAGTTTTAGACTCAAACCCAGGGATTAGGCACATGCTGGGCAAGCACTCTGCCTACCAAGCGACATCCTCAGCTCTTCAGCATTATTTCTATGATGATAATACATCTTGGCAGAGAAACCACAAAGGCTTTGGGACCTTTCCCATGGGTATGAAGGAGCCTGGCCTAGTCAGACCCTTTACCAGCTGGGCTGCTGTCTGAAACCAAGCTGAGGACAGAAAGAACAAACTGCTCAAAGCCAGAACGGACTCTGGGTGTGGGCCTTAAGGTCCCTGCAGAGCTACTCTGCCTGGTCCCAGACACCTTGAGGGACCTTAGAATGTTTGCTTTCAATGTGGCTTTTTCCAAATTATGTCTGTCTGTCTGTCTGTCTGTCTGTCTGTCTGTCTCTGTCTCTCTCTGTCTCTGTCTCTCTGTCTCTCTGTCTCTCTCTCTGTCTATGTGTTGTGTTTGGATATGATGTGTGTGTGTGTGTGTGTGTGTGTGTGTGTGTGTGTATTTGGGCACAAATATATCACAGAGCACATGTGGAGGTGAGAAGTCTGCCTCAGGAGTCATCCTTGCTATCTACCTTGTCTTAGAAAGAATCTCTCATTGTTTATTGGTGCACACACCATGCAAGCTGTCACATGTGCTTCTAGAGTCTCCTGTCTCTGCCTGCCATCTTACCATGGCTGCACAAGAATTCCAGACTCGTGAGTGGCTTTGTGAGTCTCTTTCAGCATTTTAGCGGATTCTGGTGACATAACTATAAAAGAGAATTTAGCTTGGAATCTCATTTGGTTTGGGGTTATGTACGTAAATGCCCATGCACGCATGCACACATGCACGCGCGTGTGTGGACACACACACACACACACACACTTTCTTGTAATAACACACTCTGCATCCTAGTTCACTTGCATATGCTATATATACAAACCCCTCTCCAAAATGCACCAAGCAACCTCAGAAGCCCCTCCCTTACCCCCTTGCATCAGGCAGCACTCACAGCCCTGAACAGTAGTACAGATTTTTCCACTCCAGGTTAACAGTCAAATTTAGTCACTTTCTATTCAAATGTATTCCCAATGTCTCTATATATGAAGAACAGAAAGGATGATCTGGTCTGAATTGGTTTTAGTCACATGAACAGTAAAGCAGAAATGTATCCTCTAGTAACCTTTTAGGGAGAAGACCCTACTTAACATCTTATGCCTATGCATACTTGGGTGTACATAAAATCAGATGCATTATGGGAAGGGGGTGTGTAATGGGGAAAATGAATCTATGAC
The DNA here is from genome assembly GCF_008632895.1 of Mastomys coucha. NCBI lineage: Eukaryota > Metazoa > Chordata > Mammalia > Rodentia > Muridae > Mastomys > Mastomys coucha. The sequence goes on along the minus strand of NW_022196910.1, from coordinate 13,651,030 downwards.
CTAACCTGTCAATCAGAATAGAGAACTGTCCAAACTGCCATTCCCTCCTCCTTAGCTCCAGAGAGTAACGGGGTTTGAATACTGTCACTCGGGTGGCCTGCTGTCAATCCTAACAGGACATCCCTCTATAATCTACACTCTCACTTCACTCTGAGTAAAGCTATTTTGCTTCTCTGCAAGTGTATGTGAATCCATCCCTTATTTTCAACTCTTTGCATCAGAGGCCAAGAATTTGGAAACACTTGGACAAGACTCCATCTACCAGAGCCATGGGGATCCAGACTCAGGCTGTCAGGCTTGCCGCCTGGCCTGTACTTTCCTCACTGAGATCCCAGCCCCCAAATTATGTATTTTCTCCTTTGTTATTAAATTTTCTGTGTTTACGTGTGTGACGGTTTGTGTGTGAATGTCAGAGTACAACTGGAAGGAGTGGGTTCTCCTTCTACCATGTGAGTTCTGGAGAGCAAACTCATTAGGATTGGCCACAAGCCCCTTGGCCCACTGAACCATCATGCCAGGCAGCAAGCTATGTATTTTCATAAGAAAAGCTGGCAGAGAGGGAAGCAACTTTTATGCATTAATGCATAATTTAGTGTAAATCGTGCAGGGTGATCTGTGCTTTCCATAGGAACAAGTGAGGCAGAGGGCACTTTCTTCAGATGAGAGTTCAGATTAGGATAGTTAACAACTGCTACAACCCACTCATCCCAATAGCAACAGAGAGGGGATGGACCCCAGGTGTGGTGACTCCACAGTTCATAGGCATCATGTGTCTTTAGTGAGCTGAGATTGATAAGAAGGAGGAGGAAGAGGAAGAAGGGGAGGAGGTCTGAAAGGAAACAAGGATAGAGTCAAACCTGAGCCATGGGGACAGAAGCTGGACAGCAAGTGGACAGACATCATTAACATGGGATAAAGTAAGAGAACCAGCAGAAAAAGGGCAACATTCAAGCTAAAGCAGACACAGAAAACTGGGCCATCTTCCAAACAAAGACCCTGCCTTCATGACCTATTACACAGCCTTCAAAAACTCCTGGACTGGTAATTACCAAATGTAGACCAGCTATTCAGAAGGGGTGGTCTTATATAAAAGCCAATAACAAAGTGGAGGCCCTGGGGGTGGGAGGTGGGCAAGTCCTGGGGATTGTTAAATGGCAGGGTGAGCTGTAAGTATCTGGTGCTGTTGGCCAGCAGCATCTGCCAAACCTTCAGAGCAGCAGCTCAGGGGGATGGCACCATGTCCAAGTCACTTGTCCCCCAGGAGAGAGCCACACAGTGAGAGCACTGTGGGGATGGAGCCATTTAGCTAGGAAGAGTGACCTTCCAGACAAAGCCAAGGTGAGGAAAAGGCCAGTGAGCAGCGGGAATGGCTTAGACACACTTACCCTTAGTTGTCCATGGTCTCCTGTACAGAGTTCACCCTGAGTGGAGCTCTCTGTAGGAAGGCCCAAGCCATTGCACATCCCAGTCCTGGGGCAGATCTGTGAGCATCAGAGAATCTGGGACTCCACCACCATCTCTAGGAGCCGGCATCTGTATGCAGAGAGAATTGTTCACTCACTCACTCACTCACTCACTCACTCACTCACTCCAAGAAGGCAGGGCTTCCACCAAGGTCAGACCCATTGCCAGGGCAGAAAGAATGAAATACTCTTCCTCAAGGGAGAATGCAGACATCTTCCCAGATACTAGCACACACACTCAACCCTTTGACATTCAGACATAATGTTCCCATGTACAAAGTTCACACAGTGAGCCACACAATCACGTCATCCCTTCCCGCACCGCTCCCCCGCCCCCCCCCGGCCAAAAAGGCAAAAAACTGATAACGTTTTAGGTAAGTTTCTGGTTCTGCATTAAGCTGCATTCAGAGCTGTCCTGACCCACATGGGCCTATATTAAAGGACTGCTGATTTATACACAGACAGAACATCAAATTCTGCTTGGGAAAGACTAGCCCAAGAGGTGGAGTGGAGGGGAGGTGATTGGAGGAATGGTCCCCAACCAAAGGGGATCTGGGATCCCTGCAGACCAATCCCCACAGCAAAGAATCGCCTGGCAACCAGAGTCAGTAGCACTCAGGCTGGGTAGCCTGAGTTTCTACTTAACCAAGAACACAGGTAGATGGAACCCATGGCCCTCCAGAACTGGGAGGAAGGGAGGAGGGGCAGGGAGAGTTGCCACGTGACCACCTGGGAAGGCCTTGTCTGTGGATGGGAATCGCAGGCAGAAACAGCTGAGGGACAAAGGCTATGGAACTTGATGAGTGAAGAGCAGCATCGGGGACATAAAGGAGAGGTTCTCGGACCTTACAAAATGTGTTCTGTGGGCCGTGAGTGCTAGCCGCTAACATTTACTGTTTCGGACACTATCCAGTCCCGCTGTGTTTTAAGTTCCATGGAATGATATGGGCGCATTCCCATTTGCTGGCTGAGAGCATGGATCGGAGGTAAAGCTATGGGGGAGAAGGACACCTCACACCGTTGCCTACGCTTCAGAAGCCTGGAGGTCTTCAGGTTTCAGAGCAATGGGTCTGACGTCACAGGTTGTGTGCACTGCGTAAAAATCTAGCTGAGGTTAGGGCTGGGGTTTACCCTGAAAAGCAGGGTTCCTCTTTCGTACTCTGCTTGCCAAGCGATGGGCCCAAAATGCGGGGCTTCTAGAGAATGTACTGCATAGTGCCCAAGGCTTCAGCCGAGTAACTTCACACACCCCTCATCTGCAGCTTCGAAACTCATAAAAACCCTTGAATATTAAGGGGGAAAATTCTTAAAAGATTTTTTTAAAGACAGATTTGAGGTTAGCTCATTTGGCAGCAAACCCTGACCTTAGCTAACATGAGGCTAATTATAGTCTGTGCTTGTCCCACTTTCTGTGAAAATCTGAACATTTCTTGCTGAAATATTCACATGTTTTACCAGAGGAGAGCACCCTCGCTCTCTGCCAGGAAGCAGGGGTTGGGGGTCGACGCACATGCAGTTTACACTGTGTTTGGGAATGCGTTCCTTCTAATTCACATCTGTGCCAAATGTTGTATCACCTTGACTTTATAGATGGAGACACTGCGGCCCCCAAAGGCCAGGTCACAGCTCATTCCTTCATCTGCCCTCACCACAGGAGACCCAAAAAGCTCATGGAGTATGACACCGCTCTAGGAAGAGCCCTGGCCTCCGGTCACAGCAATGAGGAAGTTTTCAGCCCAAAACACACAGGTGAGGAGCAGAGAAGCTCGGGACCCCAGTCACTTCCGGTGAGGAGGATGGGCACCGGAAGCTCAGCCCTGCACCACAGCCTCACAGGGGCCTGGGGCATCCAGCCCAAAGCTATAGGAGTCCTCAACCTCTTCTAGATGACCAGGCACAGCAGACGCCAGATAAGGTCAAGGGATGGAAGGAAGCTAACAGATTCTGGAAAGGTCCAGATGTGGGTGAGGTCCAGCTGACTGGAACAACCCGGAGAATCACAAGCTGACATAGAGTGTGTTACCAGTTCCTGCTCCTCGGACCCTGCTGGGTCCAGACCAAGACAGACTCCCACCTCTGCACCAACCAAGACAGACAGACTTCCCTGTACTCAGTGAAACACAGCCAGCCCCCAAATGTATCAGCGCCTTCTGCCCAGAAGCAATGTAAATCCAAAAGGGAACCCCGTCGGATACAGTGTGTCTGCCCTCTCTTATTGCCGGGAAATGATTGAAAATCCAAGTTCATGTCACCAAAGTCATTTTTATCCATCACCCACCCAATTCAATTTAAGCTCTCTAAAAATATGTCTTCTTAAATCCATTTTAAAAGTATTCCAGTGAATATTGAACTCAGAATCACTTTGTGATTCATTTCTGAGTCTCACTGTATATCTGAATTACACATTTAGACAATTTGCATTGCTTTATGCTAATATACATACATAGTTCTATATCTTCTCCAAAGAAGTAGCTATTCAAAGTCTTTGCCCGTTTTCATGCTTAAAGGCTTGTCCTTTGCTGTTGTGGTTGTTTGTGGTTGTTGTGGTTGGTTTGGTTGTGTGGTTTTCATTTTGAGACAGGGTCTTTCTATGTAGTCCAGACTAGCTTTGAACTCAATATGTAGCTGTCAAGTTGACACAAACCTGTCACCTGAGAAGAGAGGACCTCAACTGAAGAACTGCCTGGATCAGGCTGGTCTGTGGCCGTGTTTGTCAGGCATTTTCTCAACTGGTAACTGATGAAAAGGGGTCCAGCGCACTATGGGTGACACCATCCCTAGGCAATGGGCCTGGGCTTTATAAGAAAGGTAGCCTAGCAACATAGAGGAAACAAGCCAAAAATCAAGGATTTCTGCTTCGGTTCCTGCCTCTAGGTTCCTGCTTGAGTTCTTGCTGCAACCCAATGATGGACCACATAAGTCCTTTCCTATCTCACATTGCATCCAACCATGGTGTCTATTACAGCAAAAGAAAGCAAACATCTTTCATTTGAATGAAACTGAATTACTCAACTTCTGTTTTAGTTGGGGCTATGTCCGGCTACTGTTTGGGTAGACATATATCCCTCAGAAGTCTCTGTATCAAAGGTGTGGTCCCCAGCCCATGATGCTACTGGGCAGTGTTGGAACCTTTGAGAGGCTCAGTTATTAAATACACTCTTACCTGGACTTTGGAATTTTACTAGGCATGCACATTCATTCTTCTGTGGCTCTCCCTACCAGATCTGCACCCAGCTCTAGCCTGCTTGGCCTTCCAGAAGGCCAAGGTCATTTGGTCCTTAATTATTAACAGAACCATAGACATTCCCCTATCTGTGATCCTAGGCTAGGAATTAATTCCCTCCAGACAGAAAGTCTTCACAATGGGGCTGGGAATGTAGCTCAGTTGGTAGAGTGCTTGCCTAGCATGCATCAAGTCTTGGGTTCCATCCCCAGCAACTCATGAAAAGGGGGGTGGTAGCATACACCTATTTATCCCTGTACTCAGGAGGTAATGGCAGGAGGATCAGAAGTTTCAAGGTCATCTTCACCTACACAGTGAGTTCAAGGCCAGCCTGGGATACAAGATCTATGAAAAAACAAAGTCTCAGCAATATTAGACCTGACAGTTTTGCTCCCTTTCCTTGGTGATCCAATAGCTCTTGGGGTCCAAGTGCCTGAAAATAGCTGTTAATTGTATTTTTTTTCTATTTTCCTAGGTTTTGTATGTGTATATATACAAATATATACATATATACATGTAAGTGCATATGTGCATGAATACTTGTGCATATGTAAATGAATGCATGCACATATATGCATGCATGTGTATATGTGCATATGTGCACGTGTGCATGCATCTATATGCATATGTGCATGTATGTATATATGCATATGTGCATGCATGTATATGCAGAGGCCAGAGGTCCACAATATAAATATCTTTCTCAACTTACCTTTGCCTTATTTGTTGTAACAAGGGTTCATGTACTGGAACTCACTGACTGGCTGGACTGGCTGGGTATGAGCCCCAGGATTCTCCTCTTTGTCTTGATAGCACTAAAATGACAGCTGTGCATTTGTGCACCCAGCCTTTTATGTGCTACTGAGGATCCAAACCGGGTCTCCATACTTGCCCAGCAAGTGCTTTGTTGAGCCAACTCCTCAGCCCCTGTTTAGATTTTAATTGTGTCAGGTTGATTCTGGTCCTCACTGTCATGGTCAGTCGCAGAAATCTGACTATTTGTGGTGGAACACACATCACCTGTGGGATGATGTCATCAGTCCCATGTGCAATGGATGTATAATTCTCTGTGACACTGCAAACTTAGTGACACTTCTCTAATCTAAAAAAATGGGGAGGGGGATTCTGTAAGATGGCTCAGAGAGTAAGGTGCCAGCCACAAAGCCTGAGGACCTAAGTTTGATCCCAGGACCCACATGGTGGAAGGCAAGTGACTCTTGCAAGTTGTCTTCTGACCTCTACACATGCACTGTGGCCTCTGTGTGTACACACTAAAACAATATTTTTTAAATGTACCAAAAAATGTAAAACTTATAACCAATTTTCTATTTTTTCTAGTGATTTCTCTCATTTAGGAAATATATGTCAATATGAATGTTACTATTAAAAAAAAAAAGCTCCTTTTATTTCTTGAAAGTCAATCTCCTTAAGATCCAGTTGCCAGGACAAAGGATGAGAGTGAGCCATTTTGTGGCTCCTGTTGCCATGTTTCCTTATTGTCTCCAGAGAGCCACGCATGTTCCTGTTGCCTGGGAACAGCAGTATGCGTATCTGCTGATTGCTGGCTCTGGGCTTATCTGCTTTAATTTCTTTTCTTTAGCTGGAACCTTGAGTAATGGCACCTAGAAAATGGTTCAATTTATTTTTTTCTTCTTCTATTAGTAGGAAAAGTCACTTTGGATAATTGAATGCCTGAATTTCCTTGTGTCCAAAGTATTCCTGAGCTTTGATGACAGATCAGATGGAATGATGTTATGATGTGTTATGATGTGTAAATTTTGTAGGACTGTAAGATACTACCTCTTGTGGGTTTGTTTAACCCCTTAATTCTCTTCTAGTTTTTGAATACCCTTCATTTACGAGTATGTTTCTTCAAGCCATAATGACTAGATTTTGTTCTTGGATGGGTGTTGTATGCAGGGAGCTGACCAATTCAGGTGAGCTCCCAGCATCCTCCTGGCTCTGTCTCCCCAGCTGGAGGATCATAGGCACCTCACTGCCACAGCATCTGCCTCTTTCCTTAGGTGCTGGGATTGGAACTCAGATCCTCCTGTTTGTGGCCAATGCTTCATCCACTGAACCACCTCGCCAGCCCCAGATTGTGTTCTCGGTGTCTCTATATAGAGGGTTCCATTCTTCCCTCCCCACCCCCTCTTACACAGATGCACCTATTTATCACCATCTCAACTCGGTTTTTATCTCTGCCGTGGCTCGGTTCCTCTCTACATCGGCATGGGTGCTACAGGAAATCCCCCGGGTCTCAGTTTTTCCCTTTCAACACAAGTAGACTATGACTATGTTGTTACCGTCATTCTCTTCTGGTCTAGTATTGTCCCGGGACACTGATGTATGCAATTATCAGAGGCTGGGGTGTAGCTCAGTTGGTGAAGTGTTTACTTAGCATGCTGGAAGCTCTGGGGTTTATCCCAGCAGCACATAAATGCACGCCTGTGATCCCCAACACTGGGGAGTCGGAGGCAGGAGAATCAGGAGCTCAAAGTCATCCTCAGCTACATAGTGAGTTTGAGACATCCTGGCTTACTTGAGACATTATATCTCAAAATAAAAGCAATTATGGAGAGCCTGCTAGGAACTCTGTGAAGGACAGGCCTGTGGATTCACCCAGGAATCCCAACTCTTTACAGAATCTGCATTGCGGCTTTTCATGTTTCACAGTCTGATTTTATAAACATTTACATTCCCTTGCTGAGCACGCCTCTGAGGATGTTCTGGAAATTTTACATTTCCTGAGAACATCCATCCAATGTAAGCTGCTGCCCTTCCCCATGAAAGGTCTTGCAGCTGTGGGATCTATAGCCAGTGAATCATTTCAGTACCTTTTTATTCTAAAATAAAATGACCCTGGCCTGGGTCAAAGGTCAAGAGGAAGGTCAACCCAGCCTTTAAAGGTCAACCTGGACAGTCCTTGAGATTACTAGATGGCCTTTCTTACTCCATTTTATTCTCTGTAATTGAAATTTGTTTCATTCTTATGTCTCAATGTTTCTTTTCATCTCAGATTCTTCCAGCTTTGACTAGAGTTCATCTTTCTTTGATTGCTGCTCCTGTGTGTGTCTGTGGATCATTCTCTGCACTGTCTGGATACAGCTTACCATGCAGGTCAGAACATTGATCTTCAGTGACTTCCAATAACCCTGGCCTTCCCATGGGAAGGGCTGCAGCAGCTTACTCTATTCAGTCCATCGAGTTCCTGACAGGACTAGCAAGGCCTGTCCATTTTTCTTGCCTGAGGGCGGCTGCTTCTGTGACTTGTGCTCAGCACCGGCCTGCCTTCCAACCCGTGGAGTGGCTCCTTGTGCAGATGTGGTAGCCTTCCTGTGAGCTCTGCAGAGACTGGAAACACTAGGGTCATGGTCACACAACGTCCTTTGCAGAAGTGATGTCTGCCAAAGGAGACATGCCCTGGTCTGCGCTGGTGTGGTTGTGGTGGAAGGGAGCTGAGGAGGTGTGGTACCCTCTTATCCCTTCAGCCTAGCACAACACAAGACCCAAAGAGCATGCTGGGAGTCCCAGAGCTGGCCAATTGCTTTGGCTCCAGCTGTCCCAGTGGGAGCTGCCTTCACTTCAGGGACCTGCCTCCTCCTATTTGTGAACTGGAGCTGAGTTCCACCTTTTCTAGACACTCTTCTTGTCTTGACAAGGACTATCACCTCTTAATCTTTTGCACTAAACCAAACCTTATCCTGACACTTGCGTAAGGATCTTTGTAAATCTAGGCAGAACTGGTTAACTTTAAAAAAAAAAAAATATTTACACTTAGGAGTGGGAAGAAGCCAGGAATGGAGAGCTTTGGGTTTCAAAACTACACATATGGGCTTCTTTTTATTTATTAACAGCTTTTATGTATTTTCAATATTATCCCTGAAAGCAGATGTTTCTCCGGTTCCATTTCACACCTGCCTGTCACTTCGGATTTCCATGTGATTCCATGTGTTAATTTACAGATCTGAGCTGCAAATGATAAGAATGGAGCCCAAGGTGATTTTTCCGGGTTTGGAATTTTGCTTCCAAGCCCAAAGATTGCTTAGAGCCTCTGCGAGTGCAGTGAGGCTCCCAGACAGCCGCTGCTTACTCTTCACCCCTAAGTACTATTTTTGAGGTGTTAATACTAACACAGCACTTGCCAAAATGATATTACTTTTGTTTGTGTGTTTTTCTTCCACTACATTGTAAGACTGAAGAGAATACTTCCTAAAATCCATTAGTATATAACTTTGCATTATGCAAATAAATAAGGCATAGTTAATTGGGAAAAGTTTGATTATTTCTATTGCCCCAAAGTCTTAAAGAACTAGGAAAAGTCTTTATTGAGCTAGGAATGTGGTCAGTTGGTAGGACATTTGCCTAGCACACAGGAAGTCCTAGGTTCACTCCCCAGCACTGCACAAGACCATGTGACACACACTTGTATTCTCAGCCCTTTGAAAGTGGAGGCAGGAGGCTGACGGTAGAGGCTATTCTCCTATATATTGAGTTTGACACCAATCTGGACCTTGACAAGTTAAATAAGTAAAGAAATGAAGTTTTTATCATCCCGGCACTGGAGACAAAGTCACATGCTCTGATTTACAGAGGCAAAGAGAGAAGAAGCCGTAACAAGAGAGTGTGGCATTCTCTGTGGGGTCCCAGAAGACAAGGGGCTCTCTAAGTTATCAAAGGGCAAGATGAGCCATTAATATACAACCAGTAGTACTTGAATAGGGAAGTTTCCAGAGCAGTCAATAGACTCAAGTGGTTTGGGCTCGCTGAGCTGCAAGCCATTACTGTCCTTGTTATGGAGTTAAGATACACGAATGACTACAGCCTGGCTGTAGGGAGATGCACAGCACAGCACAGCATGGTGGCTTCCTACTGGCCCTCTTGGGTTTGTTCGGTGGTTAGCTGACACTATTGGTTATGGGTCTATTAGATGTGAAAGCCCTAGACAGGGTTTCTCTGTGTAGCTCTGGCTGTCCTGGAACTCACTCCATAGACCAGAAATGGCCTCAAACTCAGAAATCTGCCTGCCTCTGCCTCCCAAGTGCAGGGATGAAAGGCGTGCGCCACTACTGCCTGGCTAAGAAGCCATTTCTTAAGACACTGGGGAATGCCAGGTGATGACAACGCATACCATAATCCCAGACTCAGGAGGCAGAGGCAAGTGGAACTCTGAGTTTGAGGCCAAGCTGGTCTACAGAGTGAGTACCAGGATAGACCAGGGCTACACAGAGAAACCCTGACTTGATAACCAAAAAAAAAAAAAGACGCTGAGAAAGACACTGAGACCACCAAGAGGAATCAGTAACAATATTCTTGTCCACCAGTCAGCTCTGAGGGATGTGAGGGTAAGATGTGGTGCTTTAGTCCATCTTCTGTTGCTATAACAGAATGCCAGAGAGTGGGTAACATGAATAATAGAAGTCATGGTTCGTGGTTTTGGGGGTTGGAAAGTCACCAGCATAGCACCGCCTCCAGGGAAAGGCCCCTTCCTGCTGCGTCCTAACATGGGGGAGGGGAAACAGACACCCGTGAGAGAGGGGGACTAGCCCACACTCACCCTCTTACCAGAAACCCACATGATTGTTAATGTACTTCTGTGACAAAGTCATCAACCCATGGGTGACAGTGGAGGACCTGAGTGTCTCCCCCAGGTCCTGCCCACCACGCTGCCTGACAATGGCAATCAAATTTCGAAAGGAACTTGTCAGGGTGGAAGGGCACATTCACACCATGGCACTCTGTAAGGACATAGCTTACATGGGTCACGCTTAGACAGTGCCATCTCTCTGCTGACACAGTCAGCCCATGTGGGAGCAGGCCTGGTAATAAATACACCTACCAGGTGGGCCCAGAGAACATTCCCTCTAAGAACACCCAACTGTCGTAATAATTTAATTCTTCACTACTGACGAGTGAAGGACGTACGTGACTCTTGAACATAAGCACACAGCCCAGAGCTCCCAGATAGTCAGAAAGCCATCTGGCGCAAAAGAAAACACGTGGAGCTGAGAGAAAAATAAATAAATAAACCTAGAGGAAATAGCAAGAAAACAAAACAGCCAAAAGGTGAGGGAGGAAATTGTTTACCGAGAGGTGTCAAGAATGAGAGACTAAAAGAGGCTCTAGAAAATTAAAAATAACTTAGCCCAAACAAATTTAGCTGGAGGATGGGGAGATAAAACTGAAGAAAATGCACAGAAAGAAGATTTAAAATTACAGAGATGGAGGTGGCGGTTAATCTCCCCAGGAGGTGCAATAGCCAGCTAATTGGGACCCCAAGAACATAAAATAACGAGCAGGAAATGATCAAAAAGAACCAGAAGCTTTCCCAGAAGCAAAGGATAGAGCCTATGCTCAACACGGTGAATTAAAACAAGAGGTCCATCATCATAAAGCTCCGTGGCGCTAGGAAGATGCTCCCTGCAGAAGCACATAAAGAGAGTAAAGCTATTGATCACTGGAGACGCCCAGCTGGAAACTGCAACATAGTGAGGTGTGTTCGGGCCTCTGAGCCATCACCATTGACTTAACCTCTCTTCTGCCTGGAAACCCAGCAGCTGCAAAGTGGGATGAGGAAAATGGCGATGTCAGGGAGATGCCGATGCTGAGAATGGAAAGGGAGCCAGCCTCTGTGGGTTCAGGGTGTGACTATCAGGAGCATGGGGAAAGGCTGGGGTGTCCCCAGCGAGCAGGGAGGCTCCCATCTCTGGGTACATGGTGCAGGTTGTCTCTCACAGGACCCTTCTGGCCTCAGTAGAGGTTGGATGTGAGCCACAGAGCTTTTGTCTATGGGTGTTATGGAAAAGCCTTAGACACTAGCTTCCCTCACATCTAACCCAGATGGAGCTCTCATCTCCAAGCTGAAACAACCTGAGAAATACCCTCAAAAGAATTCAACTGGGCCTGAGATATAACTCAGTCAGTAAAGTGTTTGCTCAGCATGCATCAGGCCCTGGGTTCAGTTCCCAGCCGGGCATAAAAGTGGGTGAGGAGGTCCATGCCTGTAGTCCCAGAGGCCAAGAAGTGGAGCCAAGAGGATCAGAAGTTCAAGGCCATCCGTTTCTGCATAGCAAGTTGTGAGCCAGCCTAAGGTACTAGGGTACATGAAACCCTTAAAAAAATTAAAGCAAATAGCAAAAACAAAGGAATCAAAGTAAGATTTAGGGTAACTCTGGGGATGACATGAACTCAGTCTACTGTCGGTTTCCAGCCCAGACATGCTTTAGTGCAAGCTTTCAGTGATGCCTCTATTCAATGCTCCAGGGTGCAGCTGCCACCCCAAACAAGAGAGAAGAGCAAAGAGAAAAAAGACAGATGGTAGGCTGTCACTCAAGGGAAAGACCAGTTTAAAAAAAAAAAAAACAAAACGGGAAACCACACCAATTACCTAAGTGAATGAGCCCAGCATTTCAGCAATGAATAGGAATGGGTCACCCACCATCATCCAAGGAAACACTCCCTCAGAAAGAAGAAAGAGCTAGGGCCAGAGAGGAAACAATGTATCTTGTGTATGAGTCTAGCTTTCAGCTGCAGAGCCCAATGTCTTATCTAACTGATTTAACCAGTTTTCCAATAACTATTGAAAGACCTGTGGGAGCTGAGGTGTTGCGCACGGATGGCAATGTGCCAAACAGACAAGGCTCCTTCCATCAGGAAAGCATCCAGGAAGAACAGCAGGTGCAAAGGCCCTGTGGTTGGAGCCAGCTCGGGACACAACAGATGCTGCAGGGTGCAGTGCCTTGGGAAAGAGTAGAGAGCTGTAGTGGATAAGTTCACGTTTCCTATAACCTTTCATTTCGTCGTGAAAGTCTGTCACTTCTGGGAGGGAGAGGGACAGCCACAGGAGAACTTTGGGCTAAAATGACCTGCCTTTAAACAGGTCTTTTGGGCACTGATTTGAAAAGATGCTAGGTGAGCAAGAAAGGGAGCCATGAGTTCGAGGGAGAGTGAGGGGAGCTTTGCAGTGGTCCATGAACAAGAGGACAGTGTTTTGGTGGTAGGTGGGAAGACAAGGACAGGATTACACACAGCTGGATGGATTTGTAGCCACATCTGATGGGCCTCGTAGATGGTTTCAGAATCTGCTACAAGGGAAGAATCCAGGGTTGTCTTTAGGTTTTTGTCCCCAGCATCTGAGAAAAGCAGAGTTGTCATCTATGGAGATAAATTAACAGGGCCATGAGAGGCTGAACTGGCAGGAAGCAGAGTGGAAGAGTGGGGGGGTTGGTTTGAGACAAGTTAAATGGATGATGTGATGCCTGTGTACTATCAGCCGCCAGAGAATGAGGCTCTGTATCTGAGAAGCATCATTGAGTCCTCTGGGCTCTGTCAGAGAATCAAGTGCCATCCAGCCAAGCAGCTCGTACTCAAATGTCCGTCATCAAATAGCTGGGTGCTGGCCTGTGATCTCATCTGAAAGGCTGACTGACAGAGAGTGAAGGGCTCCCCAGCTCACTCATATGGCTTTGCCACCTCTGCCTGCATGCCAGCCACAGAGGACAGTCCAGAGGGCCATCTGATGGTGTGGGAATTAGTTTTCTCTGGTGGTGGCGGGGTGGGCAGTCCACAAGAAACCTAGAGAATGTCTAAGAATGAAGGTACAGTGGTGTGTGTGTGTGTGTGTGTGTGTGTGTGTGTGTGTGTGTGTGTGTATGTGTGTGTGTGTGCGCGCGCGCGCACGCACATCTGTGTTCACAGAGGGGAGGAACATATACATGGCATTGTGTGGGGCTCGGAAGACACCCTTGGGTGTGAGTCCTTCCACCTTTGCTTTGAGATGAGATCTCACAATGGCTCTTCCAGGGACCTGCCTGCCTCTGTCTCCCACATCACCATATCCTCCGCATTCACCTTTCTACCTGGCTTCTGGGGATCAAAGCTCAGGTCCTCAGACTTGTGAAGCAAACTCTTTATCGACAGAGCCATCTCTCTAGCCCCCGGCAGTCTTTTATCCCTTAATTGCAGTAGCAATGTTTAACATTTCTTCTTTGAGTTAGAAGTGAGTCAGTCTGCCCAAGCTACCCACACTATGTGAAGGAGGACTACACGTGGGTGTGAATATGCAGTGCTGCATCTCCTTGAACATCTTGTGGTAAGATTATAGAGACACTTGGGAAAATAGCTGTAATCTGGGGGAGTTTCACTACCAGGAATATATTCTTGGTCAATCTTTTATTTTTATTTTATCATTTTATGCATGTGGGTGTTTTGTCTTTGTGTGTGTCTGGATCTCCTGGAACTGGAGTAACCACAGGTTATGGGTACCACTTGAGTGCTTTGAACATAGGCCCTCTGAAGAACAAGTTCTCTTAGCTACTGAGTCAACTCCCCAGCCCTTTGGTCAATCTTTAAAGGAAGAAGGGGAGTCACTTCTAGGCTGAGTCTCCAGTGATGTGCGCAAGAGCTGGTCAGGAAGAAGAACCAAAGTGGCCCCTGCAGCTACTAACACCAGAGGTGCTATGCCTCTGTTTCCCTGCCCTATCCTGTATCAGCCAAACAGTGCCAGGTGGTTCTAGTGGTTTCCTCTTGAAACTACAGAATCAAAGTTTTCTAAGGAACATAAGTTGATTGTGACTGTTAGTTTTAGCTGTCAACTTGGCACAGTTTAGAATAACCTGGGAAGACAGTGCCAGTGTGGGATTGTCTACATCAGTCTAGTCTACAGGCACGTCTATGGAGACTGAGTCAATTGTTTTCATTGATCTGGGGAGAACCAGACCACTGTGGGTGGCACCATTCCCTATGCAGGGACCCTGCACTGTATGAGCCTGGAGAAGATGAGCTGAGTAGTGAGCATGCATGCATTCTCTCTCTGCTCTTGACTGCAGATGTGGCAGCTGCTTCAAGTAGCTGCTGTTTGACTTCCCTGCAGTGACGGACTGCAGCTTGGAATTGTGAGTTGAATAAACACTTTTTTATCTTGAGGTTGCCTTTATCAGGGGGTCTTACCACAGCAGCAGAAATAAAAGATGTTGGTGGAAAAACTGACATCTACATCCTAGTTACAGGGAGCTGGAAATGCAATTTTTAAAATGCTTGTTATGGGAAGGTGGAGTTAATACTGTGAAGAACAATCTAATGGAGATAATGTTCAATAAGGATGTAGGGGATCTGTAAATGACAACTGCCAGTCACAGGGTGGAAGCAACCAAAGTGACAGAGCAGAAAGCAGGGGCCATGAAACAATCTAATAGGAAACTCATAAAGACATATGGGTAGATATCATGCTCATTAAAAACTTCAAAACACGAAGAAGAAGAAGAAGAAGAAGAAGAAGAAGAAGAAGAAGAAGAAGAAGAAGAAGAAGAAGAAGAAGAAGAAGGAGAAGAAGAACAACAACAAAAAAAGAGCAGAGATCACAAAGTAATTTTTGAAAAGTAAAGACACAAAGGCATAAAATAATAATGTAATAAACTGAGTAAGAGAAATGGATGAAAAAAATCTCTCAAAACATAAAATGAGAGGCTGGAGAGAGGGCTCAGTGGTTAAGAGTCTGTTCTTCCAAAAGACTCAGGTTCAATTCCCAGCACCCACATGGCAGCTCACAACTGTCTATAATTCCAGTGCCAAGGGACCTGACAATCTCACACCAATGCATATAAAATAAAGTTAGATAAATTATTTTAAAAGAACATAAAATGAAAAGGCAAAGGGATGAAAAATCTGAAAGGGAAAAGAAAGACAAGTATAGAAGGTGAATCAGAGAAAAATGGACTTGAACTGAGCTATCCCAGAACAAGAATGAGGCAGAGGAAGGCATGGAATCATCTTTAATTTTAAAAATTTCTCTCTCTCTCTCCCTCTCTCCCTCTCTCCCCTGTCCTCTCCTCTCTCTCCCTCTTTTTTTAATTTAAAGAGTTGTTTTTTTTAAAGATTTATTTATTTATTTTATGTATATGAGTACACTGTAGCTGTACAGATGGTTGTGAGCCTTCAGGTAGTTGTTGGGAACTGAATTTAGGACTTCTGCTCATTCAGGTTGGCCGTGCTCGCTCCAGCCCAATGGAGCGAGCCCAATGGTTTATTTATTATAAATAAGTACACTGTAGCTGTCTTCTGATGCACCAGAAGAGGGCATCAGATCTCATTACAGGTGGTTGTAAGCCACCATGTGGTTGCTGGGATTTGAACTCAGGACCTCTGGAAGAGCAGTCAGTACTCTTACTCGTTGAGTCATCTTCACCAGTCCCTCTCTCTCCTTCTTCTTCCTCCTCTTCCCCCTCTCCTCTCTCTCTCTCTCTCTTTCTTCCTCTCTCTTTCTCCTCTCCTCCACACCTTCCCATGGCAACTCCCTTGGCCTCAATCCTTGGGGCCAGTGAATTCACCTGAGACCAGCTTCCCAATAAACTTGTCATTAATATATATACATATATATGTATATGTATTAAAATATATATTTATAAATATATATAAAATGTATATATGTGTATATATGTGTGTATATATGTGAAATATGTATATATAATACATATATGTATATATGTATAAACAAAAAGCCAAAAAACCCAAAACTTTCCAGATCTAAAGAAGGATATTCTAACAGCCTCCTAAGTTCTAAGTCTGATGCACATGAAATGGCTCAGAGAGCTTTCGAATTATGCCATTTCAGAACACTCAGGATAGAGGCTGGTGGAGTTGATTTAATTAGCTAGCCCTTTCATGAGACTCGTTATTCAACAGCTGCTTCAGTCACATGACATGTATTAGTTCATTTAAACTTCACACACAATAGGGCCAGGAGAGATGGTTCAGCCTTTAAGAGCGCTTCCTGCTGTTCCACATCGGGCAGCTCCCAACCACCTGTAACTTCAGCTCAGAGCACTTAAAGCCCTCTTACAGCAGAACCGCAGACCACAGTCATCGATGTGGCCTTCGGTGGTGGCAGGGCCACGAACATCAACACAGGCCTGACAGCAGTAGGAGCAGTAAGGCCATGGACCCGGATGTGACTCTCAGTGGCAACATGGGCCTGGAATCATCGTGGCCCCAGATGACAGCTCAGGCTACCCACATTGATGTGGCCCCCTGTGATAGCATTACCCACAGATGTCAACATGGTCTCAGACTGCAGCACAGACCATGGACAGCTATATGGCCTTTGGTGGTAGCACAAGCCATGGACATCAGCATAGACCTGGCCGCACCATTACTTATCTGAGTGGCCAGCGACTGCCACCTAAGGCCATGGTGATGCCCAGGTCCATCCTGTCACAGAGGGCCATATCAGGGCTGTGGTCTTAGTGTACCTAGATCTGCACTGATGTCTGTGACCTGTGCTACCACTGAAGGCCACATGGATATCCATGGTCTATGCTCCCACCTGAAGCCATGTTGATGACCATAAATAATCCCAGCTGCATCGGAGGGCCTTGTCTGGGTCCTGGCCCTTCTGCAACTGGGAACCCTGTTTGTGGTCTGTGCTGACACCAGAAACCTTGTGAAGTCCATTATTCATGCTCTCTCAGTCCATAAAAAAGCAAATCAACTACTTTGACAGTGACTTCAATGCCTGCAGAGGCACAGTTAAGAAAAAGGGGCATGAAAGACTTCTGTGACAACCCCTCCCCCACCCCACGCCCACCCCCAAATGGTAATAGTCTAGTTACTCTTAAAAACTATGATAGGATGCTGAAGTGTCTCTCCACAATAGATGGAGCAGGGGTGTGGGAGGGGAGGGACTCAGCTCTACTTAAGGGGCGGACCCTGAGAGTTTGACTGTACTCCAGTGAGTATACAATAACACAAATTGCACTTTTGCGGGGGAGGAAGTCACAGGAGAGGGGACACACAACCTTACCAAGTGTATGATGTGAAATCCTCATGCAATCAATAAAAATATTGTGTTGGAAAAACCAAAAAAATAAAATAAAGCCTTGGCCTTATAGGTATCTACACTTACATGCATACACACATACCACACCACACCACGCATGAGCGCGCGCACACACACACACACACACAAATTTAAAAAATAGGTCTTTAGGGGCTGGCAAGATGGCTTAGTGGGTAAGACACTGACTGCTCTTCTGAAGGTCCTGAGTTCAGATCCCAGCAACCACATGGTGGCTCACAACCACCCATAGTGAGATCTGATGCCCTCTTCCTGTGCATCTGAAGACAGCTACAGTGTATTACGAAAGCGAGCAGGCCGGAACCAGGGGGGCAGGAGCGAGCAGGGCCGTCCTGAGTTCAATTCCCAACAGGCACATGATGGTTCATGGCCATCTGTACAGCTACAGTGTACTCATACACATAAAATAAATAAATCTTAAAAAATAGGTCTTTAAACCTTAAAATATTCCTAAGATTTAGCTACTATTTGCATGTGTTTTTTCCTGTTGAAAATGAGGAGCTTACCCCCATGGGAAAGTGGGGTTCATACCTGAAATCTGCCAAATCACCTTAATTACCACTTCCTTTTAGAAATCGGGAAAAAGCTGCTTCCAAACTTCTGGCCGAATAAAAAGATGTTCAATGCAGAATTGACTTAAATATGAATCAAGTGTTAGGGATCATAACACATTTTCACATGTGCAAAAACTTAGTGCAAAAGCTCAGATATGCGAAAACCCACTTCCAGATGTCCAAAACCGCACATGTATCGGCATATTAAACAATGCTCTGGGAATCCGAAGCCGCGTAGTTAATGTGTCCAATATTAATTAACCATGGTTAATCGTGATCATCAATTTGATAGGATCTGGAATCAACTAAGAGACCTGACTGGGGTGGATCCAAAGCCCTACCCTAGAGTGGGCAGGACCTACTGGCAGGTGTTGGCCCTGAGATAGAGAGTTCTGTGGAAGAAGCAGTTAAGTGTTGCCAACCTGGGCCGCTGACACTGTCCTTCACGGACATCAGAATCCCACTTCTTTAGCCCTCCAGCTTGGACTGAAGACCCCCGAAGATCAGTGGCTCTCCAGAATTCTTCCAGGCCTTCAGCACCAGCTTGCAATTGCGCAGACATCCAGCCTTCTAGACTGCGCAGGCGCCAGGTTCTCAGCCTCTCCAGTGCACAGACGGCCTCTGTTGGACTCCCCCAGACCAATCTATTACGTAAGCCATTCTACTTAACTCCCTTCGGTCTATATAGTCCTTCTATCAGCTCTGTTCCCATAGAAACCCATGTGTATTCCTTTCCTCTTGGCCAAGACAGATAGGACGTCTGTTTCTTTGCCCCCTCCCGTGGATTTGACCCAGGGAGGGCTGCAGCTGGAACCTGATACAACTTCCAAAGAAACCAAAACTTGACACAGCAGGAACCAAGCCAAGCTGCTGAGAAGGGACTGGGGGCATAGGGCAAGAAGAGGAGGAGGGGAGAGATAGGGGGAACTTTGGCTCAGGAACAAAGACTGGCTCAGGCCTCTCAGTGACTCACAACATTGGGCCCCATAAACATGTGCCTTCCGAGTGGAGATCTGAGCCATCAGGGCGAGTCTCGGTTCCCTCACCCATAGTCTCCCTCTCTAAATGGGGCCCTGAGCTTTGCATGTGTACAGGGGGGATCCTGAGCAACAGAGCCCAGAGGACCCTAGCTGAAGGGAGATGTGATCCCCAATTTCTTAGAATTAACAGAAAGCTGGATGTCTGCGGAACACATTGGTCAATGAGCATGGAAGCACGGCTGTAAAGACAACGTCAGCTTAGGACCTCATTTGTACCCGTGTCGGTGAGGTCTAAGGAGACTTGATTTTCAGTTGTCTGGGTAGAGAGTTCTCATCTGTATAGCAGGTGTGCTGCATTCCAGCTGCTTTTTGGATGCACCATCATTCCAGTCTACACATCCCATGCCACTTCACCATCCTCACCATTGAGTGATCTCGTCTTGGAGGGATACGCAGGTATCATCATCATCACCACCACCATCGCCATCATCATCATCACCACTACCATCATTACCATCATCATCATCATCATCATCATCATCACCACCATCAGCATCATCTTCACCACCACCACCACCAGCAGCAACAGCAGCAGCAGCAGATCTGAGAACATCTATGAAGAGTAGACCTCCAAGTAGTCTTACTCCAGACCTACAAAACTAGCATCTTCCCCCAGCAAAGGCTCCAAGTGATTGACATGCATCAAGTGATTGACATGCATGCATGTGAGTTTGAGCCTCATGTATATGTGTGTGTGTGTGTTTGTGTGTGTTTGTGTGTGTGTGTGTGCCCTTGCAGAGGATCACAGGCCTTCAGATCCTTCACTTTTGCAACCCAGCCATGAGGTAACCAGACTCATTCACACACACACACACACACACACACACACACACACACACACACACACACTATCCTGACTTGCTGCTTTGCCTTGGAACCATGGTCATGAACTGGAACCTTTGGCAGAAGCCAAAACAAACAAACTGTCTCTGTAAGTTGATTGGCTTAGATCCTTGTCGCAGTAATGGAAACTGGTTTGTACACCATGACAACCCTCCTGAGAGGTTCAAACAGTTATTTCTTTTCTTTCTCCCTATTGTAGCTTATCAGCTTAGGCTTCCCTACCCCCCCCTCAGTAAATAGTGCTTTGCCCAGTGTTGACAGGAGTCAACCGCGCAGGAGCTGGGAGAGAAAACACCAGCTAACTCAAAACGAAATGGATGATGGAGCACTAAGAAGGATCCTGCTGGCTGGGCAGACGAAGCCACTTGATGTGGTGGGGAAGGACCCTTTGGAGACTGAAGAGAAGTGGCGGTGTGGGGTGTGGGAGCTGGAAGTTCAGTTTATACTGGTAAACTTCATCTAAAAAGCACACGCTGAAGTGACCATTGCTTGGTCATTTCTAGAAAGCCCACCTACCGAGTATTTTCCACGCAAGGCTACCCTGGAGCCAATAATAAAATCCAATAAGGTCTTGCTAATTACATTCTCTAATGAATTGTGAGGCTGCCTGATCCACAGACCAGGGGTGGTATAGTCAATAGCTACGTTCAATAGTCTCAATTACTTACATAGTCTGTCTAATTTTGGTGTTAATTGTGCCCATTAACCCGTGCAGAATGGTTTTAAATTCCTGCAGAATGGTTAATATCTTGATTCCTCTGTGGTCACATCGTCTTTTGTCCAGATTCACAGCTGAGGCTCCACATCTGCCACAAGTCTCTGGAGAAAAGATCACAAAATCCCGAATTCCTCCTCAGGTGGGGTTATTCACAATAGCATCGAACTCAAGCTCAAAGCCAACCCTTTAAGTGTCTCTCCAGCAGAACTTCCATGGAGGGGCTGGCCAGATGGTTCAGTGGGTAGCGTGTTTACTGTATAAACATGAGGACCTGAGGTTGAATCCCCAGCACCCACAAAATGTGGGTGTGCTGACATTGGTCTGTAACTCTAGTGTTGGGGAGACAAATGAATCCCAAGGGCCTGTTGGTAAGGCTGGTTCAATTACTCAGTGGCTAAAGGTTGTGCCTCTATGGCTGAAGAAGAGAGTTTAGTCCCCAGAATCCATATGTGGAAGGAAAGAACAAACTGCAGCAAGTTGTTCTCTGGCCTCCACATGACGTGCGCAAAACCCTATTCCATCCCCCTAATAAAGAATGTAACAGAAATAGTTTTAAATAACACGGAGAATAATAAAGGAAGACATCTGATGTCAGCCTCTGCCATCCATATGCTCCCAAGACAGGTGCATCTCGCTCGACTTTCCTCCTTCCTGTGGCCTCCTCCTGGGACCCTTTCCTCTTCCTCTTAGTCCATAGAGACAGGAATCCCTCAGTCAGGCTCTGAGACACCCGGTCTCCTTGCAGTTTCTCTTTCTTCCAGTAGGGGCAGTCGTGAACACCTGGACAAGGGAGGGTTGTGTTCTGCTGTTGTTCACCTTAGAATGAAGTCTGAGGAGGCTTCCTGGCCCTCCGGTGGCCGCTCCTGCCTGGGTTGCATGAATTCCTTTACATTGCCCTGGCTTTTTGTTTTCTCCCTGACCACCGGGACAGGGTGCAGTGGAAGACAAGGTTGGGGCACATACACAACTTGCTGTTCCACTTACACATTATGAAATATCTGGAGAAATAGAATTGTACATGACAGCACGTATTTTACAAATTAAGCGTTGAATGTTTGGTGTCTTTACAGTCATCAACCTGTATTGACACATGCGCCTTCTCACATGTAGATCAATGGCCTTCCACATGTTATTTGCTAGGAACACTGAACTCCTCTATGTCAAGAGAAGGAGTGGTTTCACATATGGCATGTAATAAAGACTTTTTAACTTCCATTATGGTCTTGCATTGATGCCCAATAACACCTGTCTCCTTAATACAAAGCCATAGGAACTCACACGAGTGTGCCAGATCCAATTAGCCATCTACCACAAGCTGCTCTCTCCACAAACAGGCATTTCCCATTTGGTTCTATCTGAGTTTTAAAATGCTATTAGCAGAAACCTTTAAGTGCCCAGAGAAGCTAAACACCATTTTCAGATACTTTGTAATGACTCCACCTTGAACATTTGTCTATAGCCACAGGAACAGACTCCAAATCCAAAGGGTGTCATTAGAAGAGGAGCTATCTCTCTAGAGAGATAGCTTAGTGGTTAAGAGCACTGGCTGCAGTTTCAGAGGACCCGGGTTCAATTCTCAGCACCCACATAAGGGTTCCCAACCATCTGTAACCCCAGTCCCAGGGAACTTAATGCCTTCCTCTGGTCTCTGCAGGCACCAGGCACATACAGACAGATGTACAGACAAGACAAATAAATGAAGTTAAGTAAAAGAGAAACTCTGTGACAAGCCATAGAGAGTTCTTAGTTCAAATTACCTTCTGGAGTTTTCTGTGCTGTACAGGCAGGTGTGGGCCCCCTGAGGCCCATGGGCTGTGTGTGCCCAAGGATAGCAATGGATGCTATTTTACACAAAGTTCTAAGACTTCCCTAAAACACAAGGAGATTTTTTTTTGGTAACTAGATTGCATGGCTTGTGGATGATGTCATGTTGAAGTAGCAAAAGGTTGGATGTGCCTGCATGTGTGCAGATCCATAAAGTCTAGATTGGATGACCCCACATGTGTGTGCACACACATGGCTACATGTGAGATGGTGATGTTCCAATCATAGATACGAGCATCATCTGTCAGTTCACTGAGGGATGTGATGCCAGGTGAGTGGAGACCTTTGTCCCAAAGCAAAAGAGAATCTGCTGGAAGCTTTTAAAGACTAGTTTCAAAATCTCCCTCATGCAGGCTGAACTAAATGGGGCCCTCCTGAACCCCTAGCTGCTGGGAGATTACAGGTTATCTGCAGTAAAGTTCAGATGGACTTTCCACCCCCTGGGAAGGGTTGGGGCAGGCTCCAGATTTCTCTGTAGACATTGTCATTTTTATTTGAATGGAAAGGATTTGGAAGGATATCTTATTTGTTAAACAAACGAAAAGAGATTTAACATTTGCAAAGCAGTCTTTGTTTGAGGAAATACTTTCTACATATTTGCTGTGTGTAACGTCTTTCCCGTCCTCTCTCCCTCTCTCCTCCCCCTCCTCATCATGTGTTCACAGCTACTTTTAGGCTTTAGTGTCTTTCTATGTTGCATGGGTCAGGGTTCTCTAGAGTCACAGGACTTTTGGAATGTCTCTATAAACTAAGGGAATTTATTTGTAATGACTTACCGGGAGTAGGAGGACAGAGAAGATGACGCCCAAGACCTTACTGGCAACCAGTCTAGGTGGTCAGTGAACTCTTGTGAGAGATGCTGCCTCAAGAAACAAAGTAGAAGACCATAGAGGGGAGATACCCGATGTCCACCTGTGCACCACATGTGTGCACATTAAGCATGTGCACCTACACACATATGAACACACATGCATACACATACTAAAAATGAGTTAAATGTAATACTTCTAGAAATTTCCAAGAATAAGAAGAAGGGCTTCAACTTGCCTCATCCTTCCTTGTGGTTCTTATCTTCTGACTTCCTTTGGTTTTGTTTCCGTTGTAGTCTTGACAGGATCTCATGTAGCCAAGGCTGCCCTCTTTATGACCTCCAACTTCTAATCCTCTTGCCTTCGCCTCCCACATTCTGGGCATTTGGGCACACATCAATGTTCCATGCTGGAGACAAACCCAGGCATGCCACTAACCAGCTGAGCTTCAGCCCCAGCCCTCCGCTGAGTTCTTTTGTGGACTTTTCCTTGCTTCACACTCACTTCCCCTTCTCATCCCACAAACACCTATCTTCCGACACAAAGACGTTTGATTTGACTGTTTTACTATTTGTTCTACTTTTTGTTGTCTTGATTTTTTAATTGTTTTATTTTTATATGTATGGGCATTTTGTCTATACAAGATGTTTGTGCATCCCATGCATGAGGTAACCCACAAAGGCCAGAAGAGGGCATCAGATCCCTGGAACTGGATGTGGATTCTGGAAATGCAAGCCCCATCCTCCAGGAGAGCAGACAGTGCTCCTAACCACTGGGCCATCGCTCCAAGGCCCTACTTTCTGATTATTTAACACTGTCTGTGCAGTTCACCCTGACCTTGTGCTTTTGACATAGCCCAGAATGGCTTTTAACTTGAAATTCTCATGCCTACCTCTTCAGAGGGTGGGGTTATAGGCATGCACCCCCGCCCCAACTCCTGCACATTACATAGTTTGACTTTTCAAGTCCGCTCCCATTCCTATTTGCGCAAGGCTGCTGTCAAAGAGGCATAGGTCCTGCAGTGCAGGGCCTGCCCCACCCCGCAGTGATATATTAAAGAGATGTGGGCTGAGGTGGGTACTTCTTAGCTATAGGTGGCTTTATAGATGGGGAGGCTTTCTAAAAATACCTCTTGTAAAAGCTATAATTTCTTCAGGTTCGTAAGAAAGATAAGACTTCAGTGTTTGCCAGTCTCCTTCTCTTAAGCTGGTCTGTTCTCAAAAATATAAAACTGACCCAGTCATGTCTTTCTTTTCTCTGAAGTAGCGTTTCCAGCTTTCCATCAGCCGCCGAGTGCACTGTTTGAGAATTATCTATTCTGGTAGGTAATTACGTTTCCCAGCTAAAATCTGCAATTTTTTTTCTAGCTGAAAAGGGTTTTGTTTTGTTTGGTTTGGTTTGGTCTTTCCCTGCCTCTGGTTCCTGGTTCTTTCAAGTTATGATTTAAAAATAATCTATTACATAAGTCAACTGAAGACCAGGCCTCTTGGCATCTATCTGCGAGGGAGTTAGAGCCCAGACCCCTTCGGGTGGGGCCCTCTGTGCCCTGCAGGAAAGACACTTTCCTATTACTTTCCCTGTGGAAGGTTCCGATGCTGTCATTCTGGATCCTATGCTGCTGTCAGTCATTCTGGATCCAATGCTGCTGTCATTCTGGATCCTATGCCGCTGTTATTCTGGATCCTATGCTACTGTCATTCTGGATCC
>NW_022196910.1:13621354-13625699 GCF_008632895.1 Mastomys coucha | reverse complement strand
GATCCTATGCTGCTGTCAGTCATTCTGGATCCTATGCTGCTGTCATTCTGGATCCTATGCTGCTGTCAGTCATTCTGGATCCTATGCTGCTATCATTCTGGATCCTATGCTGTTGTTATTCAAACTTGAATAAATCATTTGGAGAAAGTGATATTTCTCCGGTTCATCCCACCTCTCTCCCATTTAGTTGGACTTTTTCTTGTTTAAATTTCTTGGCTGACTTATGAGGCAGGCACTACTGCAGTTTATAAGTGAGAAAGACACCTGAGTCTTTGGGATTAAATATCCTACCCAGAAAAAAAATAAAATTGAAATAAACATGCATACATGCATACATACATACATACATACATGCACACACACCTAGTGAGTCTGGAAAAATGACTCCCCACTTAAAGAGTGCTTGCTGCTTTTGCAGAGGACCTCTTTTTAGTTCCCAGCACCTACACATTAGAAGGTCTAATGCTGTCTCTTGGCCTCTATGGGTGCTACAAGTGTGTAGTACCCATACATATGTGTAGGCAAAACACTCACATGTGTAAAATAAAAATAAACACATAAAAAGCAACCCAGGATTGTGCTTTTCTGTTAGGGATGGGAGCAAGTTTCAAACTCAAGGACAATGCCTATGACTTTTCACCAAAGTGGGGAAAAAATGTATTTTAATGGTACCAGAAACACCTTTCCTATCAGTTCAGCCCTTATGCATATGTTACTCCTCATAAAGTTCGTTGAATCTGTAAGTAACCTCTCACAACTGTTTTTTAAAAAGAGGAAACTGCCCCTCAAGTTGATTTTGGTCAAAGCACATGATATACTAGAGAGAAATTGTCTGTGTGGAATCAGCACTCTGCATAATGAACCTATGACCATGAAAAACAAAAACAAACAAACAAACCAAAAACGTCTAAAGTTGGTTCTCCAAACTCAGCCCCAGGTTTAGAGGAGGCAGGACTGCGATGATAGCCCTGGGCACTGTTACAGAGCCTGGCCGCTTTGAGGAAGTCTCTGGGCTCCCAGGTGAGCCCTGCTGCAGATGATGTCAGCTGAGGTGAGGGGGCTGGTGTCTCCCATGCCATGAAGTCCCTCGTGGTGAGAACAGAAATGGAGACTTGGCCAAGCATTTAGGGCAGGGCTCCTGGAAGTGAGCAGTTAGGAGTCTTATCATCTGTCTCTTTTCTTGGCACTTCTGTCTTTGGGAGGCCAGGGATACCGGAAAGATCCAGTTTGTCATCTCTCCCCCTCCCCCACCCCAAATGAGTAAGCACACCACCTGGAAACCATCCATGAAGATGTGATGGAAACTGAGAGGCCCTAGACACTTCATGGATGGGCCGACCGGAGGACCCAGCTCACCTCTCACTAAAGAGTATTTGGTCCCGTTCTGTTATAGTCTGATAAAACATCCCGACCAAAGCAATATGAGAAAGAAAGGTTGTATTTTAGCTTATGATTCCAGAGGAATAGAGTCCATAAGGGTGTTATGGTTATGGTATGGCGGCAGGTACAGGAATGTGATCTGCCTGGTCACATTCTCATCTCCACCAGGAGAGAACAGGAAGTGGGGTAAAGCTATAAACCCTCAGAGACCACTCCCAGCAACACACTTCCTCCAGCAAGTTTCTAGCTCCTACAGGTTCCATGACTTCCTCTAACAGCACCACTGACTGAGGACAAAGTGTCCAAGTACATGAGCCAGTGAGGGACATTCCTCCCCGGCCCCACCCCGCACACCTCACTCCAGTTTCTGTAGAAAGCCTCGGGGCTGAAGTTCTGCAGCATGCCATGGCTGGACACACTCTTGCTATACAGAGTCTCTGCCATCTTAAAACACCTGCCTATAAACTTACAAGAAGTCTGGCTTCTGAAGCTCACCCTGCTGCAGCCAGTGAATTTCATTCTTTGAATTCACAAGAACCAGAGGCTACTGGCTCAGGGTAGCTTTGCGGGCCACTGAGTTTCTGAGACACTGGACCTGCCTCCCACCCCCAGCTACAGCCTACCTGAGGCCATGTTAGCCTCAAGGATACCACCTTCCTGAATCAGAGGTTTGTTGCAAAGTGTCTAGATGACTTTAACAGTGTATAGGAGGCTTTCGGGGTGATCCAACAACCCTACCAAGTCCTTTGGACCAGAAGTAGTACACACACGCACGCACACACACACACACACACACACACACACACAAGTCGTCTCTGTTCCATGTAGAGTCCATATGTCTATCTCTATGTCTGTGAAGCTGTAAGGCTACTGGAAGAAAAGAGATGTGAGGGCCCCATGAACCCAACGAACTAGACCACTCCGTGGGTGGAGAAGGGAAAGTTCAGTTTGCCAAGGTTAGCTCTCCAGGGTCAGAGACGAGAAATGGTGGAAGAGGCGTGCCAGTTTTGAGGGGTAAGCTGGGGCAGGAGGAAGGCAAGTTTAGCTGGAGTAGCCTGGAAACTCATGTGGGGCTTTGATCTATGGAGGCTTGTTTGAGTTAATAGAGAAGTAGACTCCTTCCCAGAGCTAGGGCAGATAAGAAAGTCATGGCTTTTCCTGGCAAGCGGAAACCCCCTTTGCAAGTTTCTGAGAAATGCTGACTCTAAGAAGCAATTCTGTTTACCGGTCAGTCTAGCCTGAGTGGAGCCCAGACTGTGACTCCACGAAACTGCCAGACACACTGCCATTTTGGGGACTTAGGGAGGGCCCACTTTAAATCTAAGAAGAGGTACTTATGCACTAGAGTATTGTCCAATGAGTGGAGTGTGCAAGGACCATCGAGAGTGTGTGTGTGTGTTTGTGTGGTATATGTGGTGTGTGTGTGGTATATGTGTGTATATATGTGGTGTGTGTGTGTGGTATATGTGTGTATATATGTGGTGTGTGTGTGTGTGGTATGATGTGGTATGTGTGTGGTGTGGTGTGGTGTGTATGTGATGTGGTGTGGTATATGTGTGTGGTGTGTATGTGTATGTGGTGTGTGTGTGTGGTGTGGTGTGTATGTGTGTGTGGTGTGGTGTGGTATGTGTATGTGGTGTGTGTGTGTGGTGTGGTGTGTGTGTGTGTGTGGTGTGGTGTGGTGTGGTATGTATGTGTGTGTGGTGTGTGTTTGTGTGGTGTGGTGTGTGGTATATGTGTGTGGTGTGTGTGTATGTGTGTGTGTGTGTGTGTGTGTGT
This sequence comes from Mastomys coucha, assembly GCF_008632895.1. Taxonomy (NCBI): domain Eukaryota; kingdom Metazoa; phylum Chordata; class Mammalia; order Rodentia; family Muridae; genus Mastomys; species Mastomys coucha. The sequence continues at coordinate 13,622,540 of NW_022196910.1, read as the reverse complement.
GTTCCTCACTGTCAAGTGCGTTGTTCTTGCTAATTTCCCATTTTCCACCAAGAAATAAAGGCCCCTCACTCACTGTTGCTCCGTACACTGCCACAGCTCTTCAGAACCTGCTTGGTTGAAACCGAATAGATTTTTTTTTTTTGGCCTTGTATTTCCTTAAGATCATTCATTCAAAACTATTTTCATCTGGCATCCATTGCCCCCATAAACACTGGTTTCCAAAGAGTCAGAAGGGGCCAGAGTCCCCTCTGTAGACTGTTACCATCTGGTTTTACCACCATCAGATCTGTCTACTTCCCTACAGCCTTGCCAAGAACACGTTTTATTCAGTTTGAGTTTTTGCCAGCCTAATAGGTAATATATAATATGTAAGGATCACTTCACTTCACATTGTGTTTCTTGAGTCAGGGTCTCATGTATCTCACACTTGACCTATTGCTGAGAAATAGCCTGCAACCCTGATCCTCCTGCCTCCACCTCCTGATCGAACCACCAGCTCCCCAGCCCAGGGACTTGTTTTGATCATAAGGACTGGGGATTGACTGTTTCTGTCACTGAGCCACCCTCCACAGGCTGCTTCACTCTGGAATCATTGGTTCCTGACTTATAGAAGTTCTTCACAGGTAGGTCAGCCTTTAATGTGTACACTGTAGCTATTGGCTACAGTCAGCTGTTGAAACAGCTACGTTTGGCAGTGACAATGTTGTTCAAACAGCTGTCAGTCATTTAAGAGGTGGCACCATCCACTGGCATTGGGAAGAACAGGCTCACTGGATGAAGAGGCTGGGACTGGGTAGGTAAACTAGGAATTAATATAGACCATGTAACCATGCTTCGGGAGGCCTAGGAGAATACAGTAGACTCTGAGGAGACAGAGATGAGTGTCCTGACACTGAGAAACTGAGAAAGAATGAACCTGGAAAGGAAGGGGAGCCCCAGGGTGTAGGGAAGAGAACTTGGGCAAGACAGATGCCAAGTTCTTCCATGCAATCAGGTGACAACATCCCACCATGTTGTATGGTATTGTGTTGTGTTAAGGTGACACTTTTTGGTGGGAATTGGCCATGAGATTTGGCACAATACTGACTGTTGGTGACCTGGATGAGTATACTTTGTAGAATGCCACGCACACTTGCGTGATGGCGGTATTTGAGGCGAAAACTTCAAGGAAAGTCAGCCTCCTGCC
>NW_022196910.1:13601158-13620563 GCF_008632895.1 Mastomys coucha | reverse complement strand
TTTGTCAAAGCCGAATCCCGTGCCCACCTGGCCAGAATCCCGTGTCCCGCGGAACAAGGGGCCCCCGCAAGAAACCCCAGTCCGTGGTAGTAGAACTGATGGGGGACAGGTAACTGTCCCCAGGACAAGTGGTGACAGTTGTCAGCAGTATATGCAGCTGCCTGCTACTGAAGGCATTTGATGTAAGGGAAGGGGAGAGAGGGGAGACAGAGTCAGAGACAGAGAAGAGCAGGAGATAGAACATGAGCTATGTTTAGTCAGAGCCAGGTTCTGTCTGGGAGGGATTGATGGACCCAGCGCTCTGTGTGGGATGGCAATGGAAGGAAGGCAGGAGCTCTCACAGTGGAGCAGTGGCCTGCAGGAGGGGCTGTCATCAGAGCCCAATTACCATGTTTCATGAACACATGCCACCTGGACCCTTCTGGGAAATTTCCAAACATGGTACCTGGTCTGTAGCTGACAGAGTAATTAAGAAAGAAACCACAATGGCACAAGGAAATGCTTCTCAAATTTTATTTTGATTTGGGTTTACAGCAATCCCAAGATGCCAGAGCCCACGATTAGTGGCACAAATATACTTCAGACACAGGGAAGGTAGGTACACCCACCACTGACAGACTTTTAAAAGATGCATTTGGCTACATAATGGACAATCTCTGATGTGATGCTTTCTGACGGCTCCATAAGACACTCCCTCATGTGTTTCTATCTTATTAGCTTCTAAGAAACTTTGGAAATTTCAAAATAAGTGGATGGTCAAGAATTAAAAAAATATGATCTTTTTTGGCTGCGAGTATAATGTGCCTGGTAAATTAGTGGAAAAACAGTTTTGGAAAGCAGGGTCCTGTGTGGTATAAAAATACTGTTCATTTACCTAAGACCGATAATAAATTTTATGGGTAAGTAAAACTTACATACTTACACAGAAACTTTAAAAGATCTGTAATTAACTGCATGTCCCTTCCCAATGCATTTAGTCCAAGTCTACTTCTGTCCATTACATGTGTCTCAAACATTTTTGCTGTCCTGAGACTCAGCCTCCCGTTGTCCTGCCTGAACAGTAGATCTAGGAAGAGGATTGGCTCTCGGAGGCCTTAAGAAGTGAGGCATTGTTCTTCAGTCTAAAAGTCTTCATTATAAGATAAAAAATATTTTGTAAGGTAAATGCTCCTTTACAGTCTCTCTGACCTTAGGAACAGGAAGAGTTCGCAGTTGGTCCACATCAGGAAGAAGCTTCCCTGCTGGCAATCTAACAGACTAGTGACACTTGATTGGGCTTTCTCAGGTCACTAGGTGGACACTTTGCACGTCTGGGGGTGGGACACACATGTGTCTGACAAGATCTATGGGTCCAGAAGAGTCTGCCCACTGCATAGCTGTGAAATCTTACAAATGTCACTGCTCTGCATGTCCATGGCCCCCTCGATGAAACACAGACAGGAGTCTCCACTCCACCCACCTGCAAGGCGCGGCTGTCAGCACCACATGCTGTAACTCGTGCATCTTCGTGTGCCTGTTGGTCAGGCTAACACTGGGGCCTACTCTGCATGGTTTTTGTGAGTTAAAGAAAATGAATCCCAGGAGGCTAAGACAGGTGGGTCTGAAGTTTAAGCCTAGCCTGGGCAAGACTGTCTCAAAAACAAAACAAAACAAAACAAAACAAAAACCCAAAAAAACCATCAAAACAAACAAAACAAAAGAATGTACAGCCAAATGCAAAACCCAAATTCACAAATGCTTTTATAATAAAATGAAAGGTAGTATTCATTATTTTTTTAAAAAATAAAATAATCTTTGCAACTAAATATTTATCCATTAACTTAAACTTTATGCTTATTTTGTCAGAATGTTCACTCCTTGACACTAACTCTCCAAAGGAGAGATCCCATAATTCATTCAGTTCTATGCCTTAAAAGTTTGATTATAAGGCAGGAGAATTGAACGAAGTTTAAAAATAAGCAAAAATATACAACTCTAAACCACAGCCTCTATAAAGACTTAGTAAGAATACTTCCTCAGTATATTTACAAGCTACCTGCTAGTTATACACCAGCACAATCTCAACATGACAGTCAATGTCATGTGGATTACATCCCCTCAGCAGTTTAAATTATTAAATATTTAATGGCCTTGAACGATTGCACGGCAATTTTAAGTGCGTACTACTGAGTAGCCAGGGGTTAGGTGCTCATGACATTGGCCAAAGTTTCAGAAGGACATCTGAGGAATATAGCCACATATATGAGGCAGTTCCTGTAGATGAAGCCAATGGATGCTGAGGTAAGTTGCCAACTTGGGACATCTGAGAGACAGGGCACCTTAAAGGGCAACAGGACCACCTGTGCCTCCCAGATCTTAGGTCTGCATTATATTAAATGGTACTTATTTTTGAAAAAGAAATTACTTTGTCTCTGTCTTTCTGTGGTCTGTCCCTTATGCATGTGCACACACACACACATGCCATCTCCGATCCACAAACACAGCTCCTCTCATCTTCTGCTTTAATCACGGTTTTCTAAATTGGATCAACATTTCTCAACACAGGATGAGCGAGATGGCTCAGTGCTTTTAGCATTAGGAGGAGGGAACCAAAGCAAGAAGACTGCAAGCTGAAGGCCTGCAGGGGCAACACAGCAGGAAAAAATCTACTCAAAGGGTTGAGAACTTGCAGAGCAGAGACGAACATGGGCACTGGGCAGTTTTAGGCATGGGTAAAAGTGAGCTGGTTGTTAGGTTCGGGATGAGTCTTGTGAGTTAAGTGACTGGTAACCTTAGCTCCCAGGGAGGAAGGCCTAATGAACACTTAGGGACACTAAGCTGGTCCCGGTCACGTCACAGCACTCTGTAGTGTGACACAACTGTAAGACAAAGAAGGCTAAAGCTCCCTTGCCTCTAACTGTGCATTATAACTTAATAACAAAGTCTATTTCTGCTAGGCCTGTGGTTTCAAAATTAACTCATTGTAAACATCCTATATTCTTTCCTAATTAACTTTAGAGTGTGAGCTTGTATCTATGTCTGTGTCAAATTATTTATTCTACAAAAAGCAGCACAAATACCGTTCATTGTGGTTTCGGCACAAATTCCTTAAAAAGTACATTAAGGCCATTTTATGGAGTCAGGGTGAACTGCAGACTACCCTGGCATAAGTCACAGGACAGATGGAGAGCTTTGGGGAGGGGCAGCAATGGCTAGCCCTGTGTCCTCCCCCTGGGTGACCCCAGGACAGCTTGTAGGTACCATTAGTCTCCAACGTCTCCATCTCGGTCTCCAATAAGCCAGAGAAAATGGAAGCTTAAGGCCAGCAGAGCAGTCCCAAGCAGATCGCCCAGTGCCGTCAGGTATGGGATGGAGAAACTGTCCGGGTCCTTGCCTTTCCTCCAGAAGCGGTGGACCATCCAGTCAGCGATCCACAGCAGAGTGAACACCTGCAAGAGAGGACCAGAGGTGATGGTTGCTGCCTGTGTCTCCCGGCCCTTGAACTGCTTGTTTCTGGAAGGAACAGCATATGTCCAGGTTAAGAGCCACACTTGAAAAGAGGCAGCTAATTAATGGGAACACACCCTTTATAACAAACATCACATGGACTCCGGGGATGCTCAACGCGTCCCACTTTTCACAAGCTGCGCCTTCTATCGCCTCACTGCTGATAAACGTACCTAGCACCAATCTCTGCCTTGTGTTATAATTGGCCAAGTGCTGTCACTCTGGCTCTGACACCTTTACCAGAAAAACAGAGTGGTTGTCCGCATCAACGGTAAGCTCCAAGGGGCACTTATTGGATACCCTGGACTTCTGTCAGAGACATCACACACCAAGTTCTGCTGCCCCGTGGGTGAGGCCAGTGCTTCCTTCCTGTTTCTCTAGCAAAGGCTGCCTTGCGATCATAGAGAACTAATTCCGACTATCTGTTTTGGGTGTGTAGGAAGCAGAGAACTTCTGCGTTGTAGAATTAAGAATCTGGCTTGTGATCCCAGCTTGTGGGACACTGAGAGGATTGATTGCCATGAGCTCAAAACCAGCCTGAGCCACAAAGTGAGTTCAAGGCCTGCTCTATGAAGATCGTCTGAAAACCAAAAGGTCTGGATTTGATTCGCAATTTGTTCTTTGGGAAAGTTTCTTATGAATCTGGGTTGTCTATTGCTTATTTGAAGGAAAAAACAAACAAACAAACAAACAAACAGAGCCTTAAAAACTCAAAGTAGCAAAGTGCCAGCAACCTGGACCAGTAGCCCAGCAGTCCTGACTCAGAGCCCCACAAGCTTTAGAGCCTGCTCCTGGAGCTGGTTGGTCTAAGGGCAAAGCCTCTGCTGCACAGAAGGCATTAACCTCATAGATCCTCCAAACCTGGAAAATTTACTGTAACAGCCCCTGCTGGATGACCAAAGGCCTGGTCCACCAGAAGCTTTGGGTCAGTGTGTGGCTCACTTGTTGGGAGAGCCCCCCCTTTGGCATCCTGTAGTCTTGGGATCACAGGCTGTGGTAGCTACTACCCAGAGTCCATCTGTGCTGGCCCCAAAGGAATCAGGAAAGTGTCCTCCCCAGCCCAGCAATTTAACAGCTACTCGGTGGGACCCACAGAGCTGCCCTTTGTTTCCAAGCCCTTCAAAGCCTGTGCTCATCTGGCCCAGGCCACCATGACAGCCAAACCACAGCTGCAGGCATCTCTACAGAAACCTGGGGGTTCCAGGGAAGATCTCCTTGTAGAAATCCTTGGCTACAGAGGATGGCCAAGTCGGTCATCAATGGGAGAAGAGGACCTTGGCCCTGTGAAGGTTCTATGCCCCAGTGTAGGGGAATGCCAGGGCCAGGAAGTGGAAGAGGGTGAGGTGGTGAACAGGGGAAGGAGGGAGGGAACAGGGGATTGTTTTAGCTTTTGTTTTTATTTTATTTTATTTTCTTCTTTTCTTTTCTTTTTCTTTTTTCTTTTGGAGGGGAACCTGGGAAAGGAGATATTGTAAATAAAGAAAACATCTAATAAAAAAAAAAAAAAAAAGAAATCCTTGGCTACTGGGGTTGTTCCTTGGTCTCACCTGTACTTGGCCTGAGGGACCTAAAGATCATCCTCTCCACATTCTGTGGTCACCAAGGCAGCAGCAGCTGCTGCCACCAAAGTGCCACTGCAGCGAGACTGTGGAACCTGAAGAGGCCTCTGGACATTTGCCTCTACCACAAGGTTGTATAGTTCCTTCAGGCTGCAGTCTAGACTGCGAAAGTGCTCACAGCCATGCAGGCATCAGTGAGGGGGAGAAAATGCATGAAGGTGTGCTGTGGGGGTCTCTGGAACCAAGCCCAAGTGCCCAAGCTGACTGTCATCCCCATCTAAACACAAACATCCTTTCCTATGGAAGGTCCCTCATGAGGTCAGGATTGACAAACACACACACCAGCCACCAACCAACCCAAGGCAAATGAGCAGAACCTGAGGAAACTCATCACGGTGCAAGAAATAGTTATGAGAACCTAGCATGAAAATGCGTATTACAAAATTCACTAGAAGAACACATAAACAGAAGAGGAATCTTGGCATAACAGAAAGTTACTAAATCATAAAGAGAAATCATATAAAGTGAGCAGTGTACAATGAGCAAAACAATAGAAAGTGGCTCACAATTATTAATAGTGACCTTGAGTCTACACAGATTAAACTCAATCAAGATAAAAACATGGACTAAATGGTTAAAAATGAAAGTCAGAGACCACGACCTGCTGTCTATAAGAAGGCTCCCTTCAGTGATGATGCCCATCATAGAAAGGGAGAGGCTGGGAAGCAGAAATCACATACAAATGGACCAACACAAGACAGGAGCAGCTGTCCTCAGCAGACACCGCAGAGCTTAGACTACATAATGCAATGAGACAAAGAATGCCATTATGAAAGGAAGAAAGGTCTGACTCAACAGGAAGACACAGAGACTGCAAATATGCATATACTCAACATGTGACCCCCAAAATACATAAAGCAAATGTTAGATGTAAGGGAGAGACTCTAACCAGTAACAATGGGAACACTGACATTCTGTCCTCAGTGGACAGGGCATCCAGAAAGGAAACCAGCAGACACCAGCGTTTAAGCAGAGACCAAATGCTCAACCACACGTATACACAGTGTCACTCAACAGCGGCACCACGTGCTCTGCTCACCAGCGCATACCTCTCCAAAGACACATCACAGAGTCCACAATGAAACTATATTGAATATATATTAGAATATATATATTCTCAGATGACAATGGAATACAGCTACAGGTCAACAGGTGAATTCTGGTCTCACACACATACAAAAAAACAAGGAACATCTAGATGACCAATGGGGGTCTGAAGAAATTAAAAGGGAAAGTTTTAAAACTGTAGCACACAATGGAAAGACATCTGTTGGCCGAGTGATCCATGTGGACAGAAGTATAAACAAGCTTTGGAGAGAATAGGGCTAGCTCATTCTGTGATTCCACTGTAACACGCTGAGTGTGTTTGTGTGATTCTGAAGTTATGTGTGATACACGTATGATTTACTAATTCCTGGTATGATGTAACATGGGTGAGAGTCCAGCCTAGAACCCAGCTTCTTCAGCTGTGTCTCAACCCCACATGGGTTAGACAACTAAATATGGAGACCTCAAAAGACCTGGCAACAGAAAAAGGCTTCTGAACAGACAATAACCGGAAACTAATTCAAATCAAATGCATAAGGACTTTGGGGCGTTTCTGTGTTCCATTACGTGTCAGGTGGTGTCACTGCAGCCTGGATTCTGCACATAAGACATGTACACTGTGCACTGTGCAGGCAGTCCCTCCCTACAATGCTAGTGAATGTTGCTTCAAACACTTCAGCTCAAATTTGAGACTGTTGTATAACATGGTTGTTGTGTGTGACTTTTCCTATTTCATGTGCAGTTCTCTGCTCTTATAGAAACACAATGTTGTTTTTTCTTTTTCTTTTTCTTTTTTTTTTTTGAAACACAATGTTTTAATCATGGAAATAAAGACAATCTTTCCCTACTGCCATTCCTCAACATTAAGTGCCAAGTTATCTTTACGCTGTACTATTTTAACTTTTGACTTTAAAAATAACTGTTTTGAGTTGCACACTTGAGTTTCCTCTGTGTGTGTGTGTGTGTGTGTGTGTGTGTGTGTGTGTGTGCGTCCTGAATTTTAGTTTGGGATTAGGGCAGAATTTCTGAGAAGAGCCTAAGCCTACTCCTTCCATTTTGTACTATATATTCAAAGAGGTATTTTGGCATTGATGTTTACTAAACCAAAGTACTGATCAATTCTGGGAAATGTTGAAGACACTATATCCTGCAAACCAAACAGTGAGCCTAGATTTCATCTCTTACACATGACCAAGCATGTCCATGTCACTGGTATGAGATGTGAACTGGCATTTTGATAAGATTTGTTATTGTGTATGCGTGTGCATATTCATGCATGTTATGGGAGGTGGCACATGCCACTGTGCACATGGAGGTCACAGCTTTGGGGGGCTGATTGTCTTCTTCCACCTTTACGAGGGTCCTGGGGATCAAACTTGGGTTGTCAGGTTTCAAGAGAAGCTCCTTTACCTGCTGGCCCTTTCACCTATAACTAATGGTAAAAAAGTTTTAAGTTTATCAAATAATTGTTTTAAAATAAATTTTGTTATGATCTATTAATCCATAAATGTACTATGCAATTATACATTTGTTTTATAGAGCCATGGTCACATAACAATTTCTTAGGAGAAAGAGGTCATAAACGGAAAATGTTTATGAAGCCCTGATCCCAAACAGGTTGATGACACCTCATGATGTCATCAACCTGTCACCTACAGCTGTAAATAAAGTTTTATCAGAACACAACTCCACTCAGTCTCTATTTCCTGTCGAGTCTACTTCTGAATCCTTGTGTCTTATTACTCCTAAGATTCACCTGGAAAAACTGAATCAGAGAGATTTAAATAGCTGTGCAGTTGTCCCGGGGAGGCAACCCACAGAGCTTTAAGGATTTAGTACCTTGAAATCTGGCAATTTATAAAAAAAGGGTGTGGACCTATCTAGAAGAACACAGGAAAAAAAGAAAATGGCTGCTCCTAGTATGCAGGAGGCTGAGGCAAGAGAACCGTGAGTTCAAGGCCAGCCTGGACTATATGGAAAGACTCTGTCTCAAATGCTACCACCTCTCAAAAAAAAAAAAAAAAATGGGGCTGGGAAATAGAAACTGCCAGTTTTACCCTACACCTCAACAAAAATTATAGGTTAAATATATATTAAAAGAAAACCTCTTAAGAGAATATCTGATCTTGATTTGGGGGGTGAATTTATAAATGAAACATGTATTAATGAATAATGTAAGTTGCAGTGAATACTTCTGCAGTTCAATAAATGAAAATCCCACCTCAGCTTGTGAAATATCCCTACCTTGTATTCATTTGATGAAGAGCTAGCGTTCAGAATATTCTGAGAGACTGAGAATTCCTACAGTTCACAAGAAGAATCCACCAAGAGAGAAAAGAAACGCAAGAGTCAAGAAACAAGCTTCTTGAGCTCACTAACAAGGCACACAAATCATTTTGGCTTCTCCCACGAGATGAGCATGAAATGCAATAGGGTGTTTTAATCTGTGTATCCCATCCCATGCTCATGTCAGGAAAAAATAAAATGTAAACTGTAATAATAGCAAACATCATCTCTTAGATGGTCTGTAATGGGACCACATGGGATCCAAAGAGGTACACCACACACCAGCATATGTATCTCTCAGACCGTACTTATAATACAATATGGCTACTATCCCTCACTGGCACAGGAGAACACTAAACACACAGAGTATAAGAAAACAGCTCAAGATTGCCAGCTCAGAGCATTAGTGCTGGGAACTGCGGGGCTACTATTGGCCATACTCAAGGAAGCCCCGGGCCACACATCACCAGCTGAGTGTAAAAAGTCTACAACACAAAAGAAGATGAATTTTTATCAAATACTAGGAGAAAGACAGGCATGGAAGATGTCCAGCGAGCAGAAGGAGAAATCAAGATATGAAAACCACTGCCAAGGTGGTCGGGGAAGTCCTCAAAGAGAAAACACTGAAAGAAGAAAATAAAAAGAATAGGAGTGGGAGGAGCAGCAAGAAGAGTGGGAGGAGCAGCAGCAGGAGGAGAAGCAGGAGTGGAGGAGGAGCAGGAGGAGGAGCAGGAGTGGAAGGAGGAGTGGAGGAGGAGCAGGAGGAGCGGGAGCAGGAGAAGCAGCAGAAGGAGTGGGAGGAAGAGGAGCGGGAGCAGGAAGAGGAGTGGGAGGAGCAGGAGGAGGAGTGAGAGGAGGAGCAGGAGGATCGGGAGCAGGAGAGCAGCAGGAAGAGGGAGAAATTAGAAGGCAAGGGAAAATCTATAGAGAAAAAGAGGAAGAGATAAAAGCCAGAAGAACAAAGCTGTCCGCAGCAGGGGCACAGGGCACTCATTGGAGCGAGTGCTCAGGTGGTTAAGGAGACGGCCCCCTGCGGAGCACTTGTCTTCCAAGCATGAAGGCCTAAGTTCCATCCAGAACCCATGTTAAAGGCCAAGTGTGGTAGTCCACGCTCAGCATCGCAGCACTGGGGAGCAAAACAGGAAGAATCCTGGAGCCCAGAATCTATGTGGCCAGAGAGAGACCAAGTTTCAAAACAAAGGAGTGGGGGTCAGGCAGGAGAAAGACATCCAAGGTGGTCCTCAGGCCTCCACACATATGAACACATACATGCATCCACACAAACATGAATACATACATATAAACACATAAAACAAGAAAATGTAATAAAAATTTTATGTGTGACCCTGATTTATTTTGTGTGTGTGTGTGTGTGTGTGTGTGTGTGTGTGTGTGTGTGCCATGGCACATGTATAGGGGTCAGAGGACAAGTTGGTTCCCAGGATCACAGTGCCAGGTTGCCAGGCTTGTGTGGCAAGCATATTTAGAGCAAGGGTGACAGCAAGACAGACTTTCCTGGGTGCCAGCTCTTCAGGGAGTGTTTTAGTTTGTTGTATCAGTTCTACTGGACAGAAGAATGCTTAAGAGGCTTTAATTAATGTACATAATAAGAACAATCTTTAAAAATGAGTGTAATAGAAATTGAGAGTAGCCAGGCAGTGGTGGCGCACGTCTTTGATCCCAGCACTCAGGAGGCAGAAACAGGTAGATCTCTCAGTTGAAGGCCAGCCTGGCCTATTGAGTGAGTTCCAAGATACCCGGGGCCATGCAGAGAAAGTCTGTCTTGAAAAATGCACCAAAAAAAAAAAAAAAAAAAAAAGGAGGGTATTAATAGTTGTTTTATGTTTATCAAAAGGTTTTTTTCTGGTACAAAAACAAACACCCAGCTTACAGGTCGAGTTAGGCTCAGATTCACACAGACATAAAGCCCAAGTTCCCCCAGTCCTGCTCTCAACAGAGAGGAACCTTCCACCAGTCATGGAAGTGGACACTGGCTTACTCTCCTAGAGGACAACCGTCAGTATGTATCATATGCAGGTCCCATGCAGAGGACAACTGTCTGTATGTGTCATATGCAGGTCCCATGCAGAGAACAATCATCTGTACATGTCATATGCAGATCCCATGCAGAGGACAACTGTCTGTTTGTGTCATATGCAGATCCCATGCAGTGGACAATCATCTGTATGTGTCATGTGCAGATCCCATGAAGAAACAATGATTTGCTCTCTTCTCATTCCCTGAAGCACCAGGATAGAAGGAGAAATTTTTCATGGCTAAGGACCAAGGGCTCTTCTGTTCTCAGATCCTTGGGTGTCCCCAAGATCCAAGAGCAAAATCTTGGGGTTCTTATGGAAAGCCAGAGAAAGTCTTCTCGGCGTGTACTAGGTGGGAAGCAACACCTCTCACCACATCATTCATGTTCTGAAACTTGACCTGAAGGAGAAGGGTGGTGCTAAGTCTTAGGCCAGACACATGAACAGGAGACAGAGCATACCATGAACGACAAAGGACAGGCCTGTATGACAGTGTGTCAAAAGCCTAAGGTTGAAGGTAAATGGCTGCATCTCTCCAAAGCACAACATTTCAGTACAGCTCCCAAAGATTAAAAATATGACGGTACTAATACATCAGCACAAACAAAGCAAGGGTAGATGAGAGGTCAGGGTGCCAACAGCACCAGAGTGGAATGGAGTTGGGGTAGGAGTGGTATGGGTGGCACTTACACGTGTGCTTTTATTTATCATTCTGAAGAAATATCTGCTTCAGGTAACTTCAGGGTTGCTGAAGCTAAGCAGCAGATATGTGGTTAGCTACAGGCGCTGAGGTGGTGGGACCCCACTGGCTGAAGAGGCACCCATCCTAGAAGAGGTAGTGCGCATGCCTTGTAGACTCTTGGATGTTCCAAGCACTATGTGAAGACAAACAGTATTGTGGCAGAGGCTCCGCAGTAGTAACTGCTGCTGCCCTCAGAGGATGTCCCCAAGTCTTCATTGCCCTAACCTCTAAAATGAGCAACTGTTATCAACCTCACAGGGCTGGCTGCAGCACTGAACTCGAGACCATCTAAGGCTGCCCCAGTGCCGAGTTCACAGTTAAGTGCTCCAAAGCCTACACCGCTGGCACCAGCAGTTCGGAGTCTGAATCGGAACAGAAGTGTGGGCACCCGTTTCTAATACAGGGGGAGCGCTGTGACATTCCCTCCAGGCCTCAGCTCTTTAGAATGACTGGATTTGCCTTTGCAGTGTGTTCTAGCTGTAAACTACAAAGGGGGGAGCCTCTGTCACACAAACGTGGCGACCTCTTCTCCGTGCTTTCTCTTCCAGATTCTTATTCCATTTGCTCTGTACAACAGGCCACAGAATCAAGTCAGCTTTTTACATGATCTCTTTTTAAAGATGTTATAATGACTTTAAACAGGTTTACATTGTTAAAACTTCTATTATTTTCAGGTAGGCAAACTGTATTAGTGCTTTCTCGGATCTCTGGGTGCAGATTACAAAAGTCATGGTGACTATCACAGCCTTCTTAATGCAATATGTTCTGCCTCAAAATTAAATCATTCATTAAGGAACAAATGTTTTCCACAGCAGATACCAAGCCAAGGGTACACTATGTTTTAACATCGCCTGCTCTTTATGAAATATGCATAACTCCTCTGGGTAAATATGCCTTCTAAAAGGCAACTCTGTAGCCCTGGCTAATTATGCAAGTTATAAATGCACTGCTTAGAATTTAAATAAATATGTGAGCACAAGAATATATATTTGCTTTGGCCGCTCTTGCCTTTCTCGCCGGCTCCTCCTTTGAGCTCCGATCAGCGTTCGCATGCATAGCATTCCTTTAGAGCTGTGGTTGCCAACCTTGCAGCCTCATACACTGTGTGAAGATGGGTGATTGCTTCGGGGGAGGAATGCTCAGCAATATGACACAGATAAACCTCAGAAGTAGAAATGAGGACAGTCCTTCCTAACTCGGAGCTTTGCAAAGGTTGAATTCATGCCCTCTGAATTGCAACCTGAGTCTCCAGGCTGAAAACCGCCCACTCAATAAGACATTTAAATACTAGAGACCATTTAGTATTTAACTCAGGATTATCAGGGGCAGGAATTCAGTCTCCTCTGATATTTAGATAAAATGTCTTTCTGATCTGACCTGTCTTGATGAGGTTTTGTGTGAGTGGCCCTGGGGTGTGACTGGCTTTGTTCTTGAGGACTATGGTGGGCATTGTTATCTTTATCTGCAGTCAGGAAGCTTGGATGGAGAAAGGAAAGGCTATATGGCTTGTCTGATCAGACAACCATAGAGAATAAAGTCCAACTGAGGCTGTGGAACTCCAGAGCCTGCACTGCTCCCCCCCATTCCAGCCAGATCTGTTGAACAGAGACTGAAGGCAGCCCGGAAAAGAAAGGTTTCTGCCTATAGATTAATACACAGCACAGTCAGATCCAAGCCTTAAACAGCCAGACACCCCTCCCAAATGGGCAACATGAGACTTGACATTTTAGAAGTATTACAAGCAACTCATTCACTGAGAACAACTTCAAATGCTTACCAACTTTTGGAAAACAATGTCTTTTCGTTGTTGTTTTATTTTTGAGACAGGGTCTTTTTGTGGAGCCTTGGCTGTCCTGGAACTACACCTCTATAGACCAGGCAGGCTTTGAACTCATAGAGATCCTCCTGCCTCTGCCTCTTAAGTGCTGAGATTAAAGGCATGCGCTGCCACCATCTAGCTAAAACAATGTTATTTAAAAACACCACTGAGCTGGCAGGAAATCTCAGAGGTCTCTGAGAGAGCGGGACACAGCCTGTGGAGGCTGCTGGTCCCTAAGGTATCTACAAGACCCAGAGGTCTCAGACAGGCTGGGTCACTGGACACAAACCATACCCAGCCGTTTGACAGAAGCATGCAGCGGAGACCAGAAAGTAAAAACAAACACCTTCCCCGGGAGTGGTGTCTGATAGAAAATGCAAAGACTAAAAGGAACCACCTGTGTAAGGTGTAAATGTATCCTCAGGGAAAGGTGGGAAATTGGTCTGACTACACACAGAGGAAAAAGGACTATCCCTCAGAAAATTCCTTAACTGCAAGTGAGGACCTGAGTCCAGCATCAGATGGCCATGTGGCCTTGAATATCTTCAGGCGGTCCCTGCAGTGCTGCTCTGGCATATGCAGTGGCAAAAAGGTGAAAGGTGAGGGCCTTGTGACCCCCACACATGCATAGTGGCACCCAGGCACTCTCGATGATTTACTTATATGGTGGATGGAGAGGACTCTTGCAAGTAAGTTCTCTGACACACACACACACACACACACACACACACACACGCATATGTATGCACACCATATAAATATATAAGTAAATGTAATTTTTAAAATTAAAGCTGGGATAGATTGTGATTTCTAGTATTTTGCAGATTTCTCTCTCTCTTTCTTTCTTTCTTTCTTTTTTTCTTTCTCTTCCTTCCTTCCTCTTTTTCCTTTTGGTTTTTTGAGACAGGGTTTCTCTGGGTAACTGTCTTGGCTGTCCCTGAACTCCCTGTGTAGACCATGCTGGCCTTGAACTCACAGAGACCCTGCCATTACCTCCCAAGTGCTGGGATTAAATGTGTGCATCATCATCACCAGCCGTTCAACTCTGCTCTTGTCCTCCTGATCTCCTAAGGAGAGAAAAACCATGCGAAGGATGCTTCCTGACCTCCCAAGCAGCTGCAGACAGTTTAGACTGCCAGGCTGCACTCCTGTAAGACTCTGGAGGTGGATGGGGAAGAAGCTTTTGCTGTGTTCAGTGCTGTCCAGCCTGGAACAGGCCTGAGTTCTGAAGAGCTGACCAGACTCTACATTCCTCCTCCAACCACCAAGTGCAAGCCCTGGGAACAGCCCCTATGACTGTAGTTTGGGCCTGAAAGCCGAGGCAGCTCCCTTCCATTCCACTGACTCCCCCTGCTCCCATCTGCTAAGGTGTAACAAAGGTTTCCAATATCCCCCCTCCCATCTCAGACACTGGTGTGAGCATCAGTCAGACAAAGGTAGTAACAGGTCACGCCTGCATCCCTGTGAAGGTAGGCAAAGGTCAAAAGTCAACAAGCCAGCCAGGTGAGCACACGCGAAGCATTTAAACACACCTGGCCTTTGTTTATAGACCATGCAGACATTTTCCTAAGTTAAACAACCTAGGAAAACACCATTATACTCTCCATTGTTTGTTTAGTTTCAACAGGGGAGTGCACAAAGTCCTGAGTGCAATAACAGTCTACAAGCCAGGCATGGTGGTCCACACCTGGTGTCCCTCAACCCCCACACTTCTGAGGAGGAAGCGGGAGGATCAAGGGTTCAGGGTCACAGTCAGCTATGCAGGCCAGCCTGGGCGGCCTGAAACCACACCTCGAAACAATGACACAATCTTCAACATGACCGTTCTGTACAGATCTTTTAATGTCAGTATATAGTTTCTTTTTTGTATTATGTTTATACTTAAAAAAAACATTACTGTTTTTTAAAGCATACTATTAATGTTATTAAATACAGCATGCTATTAAAATATGCATGCATTTTGGAAAGAGGAAACGGTGACATTTTCTTTCCTATAGCTACACTTTACTGTGTGCCTTTAAAACTTGATTTGTGGGGCTAGGAACATAGCCCAATGGGACAGCATGACTTACTGCACTGGAGGCCTAGAGCTCGAATCCCTAGCACAAAGAGATAAAAAAGGAAACACCTTATTTTGAAAGGTAACCCATAATATTAAAAATTTCTCAGGGAGTCTATGAAGACCCACAATTATATACCTCAGGTCCAATAGTCACAGGTCAGAAATCCGCTAAAGGCTTAGAGAGAGAGAGAGAGAGAGAGACAGACAGACAGACAGACAGAGAGAGAGAGAGAGAGACAGAGAGACAGAGACAGACAGACAGACAGACAGACAGAGACAGAGACAGAGACAGAGACAGAGACAGAGACACAGATGGCTCAGTAGTTAAGAGCACAGGATGCTCTTCCAGGGGACCCAGGTTCAAATCCCAGCACCCACATGGCAGCTCACAAGTGGCAGTAACTCTAGTAAAAGAGTATCTGCTGCCCTCTTCTGGCCTTTGAGGGTACTGCATGAACATGATGCATAGACATGTAGGCAAATACACATGTGAAATAGAAAAATAAAAAGAAAAATTAAAAAGTAAAGAAATTATCTAATATTCACACAGTGATCTAACAGTGAAACACATCTCTCAGAAACAACTACAGAGAAAAGTCCTAAGAATATACTCAGTGTGGTTCCATTCAGAACACACCAGACAGAGAGAGATCCAGATACACAGCCCAGCATGAGGAGAAGCACAGCCAAGAGGCTACGCAATACGGTAATACAAGGGAGCCGGGATCATAGCTAATAAAGAAAAATATAGGTGTAATGATACATCGTGACCCATCCCTGTGACCCCATGTGCTGGAAGCTGAGGCAGGAGGATTACAGCATGCAACTTGGGATACATGGGCAGGGGCTATCTCAGAAACAACACAGCGGCAGTAACACCGTTAAGAACATTTTTTTTTTTTTTTTTTGACACGAGGCGGGAAAGCTGAAAAGAAGCCTGGTTTGTTTTTTTGGTTTTTTGTTTTGTTTTGTTTTGTTTTTTAGTAGCGTGGGAAGAGCACAAAGGATGGAACTGAAGATAACCCAGAAATCGGAAATGAGAACACTGCTCCTGGGTACACTGAAGGCATCAGCAGCTGGAGGGAAGCAGAGACTAGTTGTCTGGACAAGAGGAAGAGACACTAATTAATCTAGTTAGCATTCTGCAAACGGTAATGAGGCACTGGGGACAGCTCTGAGAAGTTGGTGGCTGGGAAAGCCCGGGGGCATCCGGATTGCATCTTGAGGCGGCTCAGACACATGTCCCAGGGTCTGTAGATCTAACTGCTCATCTGAATGCCAGGGGCCTGGGCAGGAGCTATGATGCCAGATGCAACTACATTTGACTTGGCTACTGAAATATTTAAGATGGAACAACGACATGCTTCCACACTAGCGAACTTCGACCTACCTGAGGAGTGTATGAGAAAGAACACTGAGTCCTGTCTGAATTTAAGATCAAGATGAACCTCCAAAGTCTTAGAGAGGAGGTGCATAGATAAGCTAAGCAAAAGAGCATTAGGGACATCAATACATGAGCCCTGTCACACGGCTCGGATGTTAAAACCTCTGCATTGAGGTAATGCCTTAGTCATGGTACAAGGCTTTACTGTCCTTGTGGAGCATGCGCCTGTAATGTCAGGAAACTTCGGTTTGTTTAACGTGTGCATTTCTTGTCTTCAAAGCTCTGTCACTGCTTTGTGAGAAGAGCCCTGCCAATACTAGATATACTCAGTCTATCTTTAAAAAATGTGATTACTTATGACTAACATGTAGGACACACTAGTAAGATGTCTGGAGAATTCTGAGAATAAGACACGGCTTTCAGTAAAATTAGAATCTCCATGACTAAATACTCATTTTGCAAGTATGTATTGGCTGAGCTTGCAATGATGAATAAGCACAGTCCCTGGAAAGAGCCTGAACTACCTCCGTATCCCCCTCCATCCCCCTTTCTATCCTCTCTCTCCATCCCTCCTCTCCATCCCCTCTTCTCCATTCCCGACTCTGTCCACTGGCCACACCCCCCCAAGCCATCTATCCACTGTAAAAGTAGAGGGGACCTTGGCAGCACTGGTCAGACCTAACCCACAATAGGGATGGCCTATTAACTGAGGTTTTGTGTGACTGCACAAAGCAGATAGTCCCAGGCAAGGCCACTGACACGAAGTTCTATGTTGTCTTCCTCTGTGCTCTCATCCCTATAAATCCCACATCCTGAACACTCTAGGTTCTGGCCTCGGCCTCAGACTCAAGGCCTTCAGTTCCAGCCAGGAAGCAGGGTAATCTTTCTATGGAGTTCTGTGTTGACCAAGGCTCTCCTCCTCCAGCTCCCTGACAGCCAAGCCTCCCCGGGCCAGGGCCTAGTGCTGAGGCATGAAGGCATCAAGCCTCAGGAAGAGCCGAACAGTTTGAAGCTGTCAACAACAACAACAACAAACTGGCTCCTTACTTCTGCAAACATACTAATTAAAACAGTTCAGGCCCTAAAGATATGATTTAATTTCCTTAACCCAAATACTTACAGCTGATAAATAATTAAAGATACTAAAGTGGGAGCTGGAAAGATTGATCAGCAGTTAAGAGCATCTCTTCCAGAGGACCCCGGTTCAATTCCCAGCACTGTCTGTAACTCCAGTCCCGTGGCTTCTGACACTCTCACACAGACGTACATGCAGGCAAAACACCAATGAACGTAAAATAAAAATAAACAATTAATGATAGTAAGTGTCTTTGGACTTTTTTTTTTTTTTTGGTTTTTTTTGAGATGGACTTCGTTTTTAACAGCCAAAAGCACCGCTAACAGTTCAGGCTAAACAGAATTTCTAAACTACGGGGAAGCAGTCTGGCTGCCTCTGGAACACAGAGATCTACTAGTGAAGAGGCTTCACAGCCTTCTGTAAAATATATCTGATTATTATTTTTTGTCTCACAGCCACTTAATGTTTCCTGTTCAGTGTCTCCAATGCTTTTGTCTGGATACTGTCCCAGCAGATGTTCCTACAAATTATTCAACAACAAGGGAAGAAAACAAAGAAGAAAGGCTGTTACTAACACTCTCACTGGAAGCTCTTCACAAACCGCATGTCAAGGAGGGGGTGGTTGTCTGCAGGATTCTCCGTGGTGAGGACCAGAGGTGGGAAGTGAGACAAACCATGCCCACACTCCTAGGAGAAGACTGGCCTGTTCTCAGACACAGGAGCTTCTAGACTGCTTTCCACTCCTCGGCAACAAACGACTGGCCCCTCTGAGCGCTTTCTGGAAGCTACCAACCATCGGAAGTCCGAGCTTCTAAAGTAGCCAGCTAGGAACTAATTCTTTCTAGGAATCACACAGTGAGAGATAACTAGACAGTGACACCCATCATCAAATTTCCACAGGTGACATCCAGCCGCTCAGGCTGGTCCCTGAAGCTGATTCTCTAGCATGCTACCCTAAGCGGAATAGACCACTCTACCAGCCTGTCACTATGTGGTAAGAGGTGTCTTTTTAGCTCCGATACTGAGTGCCTGCTCCCTCGTCCTTTGAAACCATTGCTTTAATAGACAAGGTCTCTCTGTAGCCCAGATGGCCCAGAACTCTTGAAACTCCCCCTGCCTTAGATTCCCAAGTGCAGGATTACCATTGAGCACCCTGTACCCAGCTGCTCTCTGCTTTGTAACACTGCGCTTTGGCACAGCTGAGGTGTGTGTGTGTGTGTGTGTGTGTGTGTGTGTGTGTGTGTGTGTGTATGTGTGGTATGTGGTACTATGTGCTGTATGTGTGACTTTCCTCTAAGTTAAATGTGGAATTCCAGCTATATTCAGAGTACAGACAGTTAAGACCCTGAGCAGAACATCTGGGGAATGCTTTGGTTCTGCTTCGTTTTTACAGGGCCTGACAAGACTGAGAGGGACCCTGCCCCAGTGCCTCCCCACCCTGGGATCCAAAGTGCTGCTCCTTCAGAAGATGCAGTCATGTGACTTTCTGTGGCATCCCAGGCACACCCACTTAAAGCTGTACTGAGAAACAGGAACTGAGGAAAGCACCTGGATATGCAGATCTTTCTCCTTAGCTACCAGACAGCAGCATACTATCGACACATACCAACACCACAAGACCATGTGTACCACATACCAACAGCCACAAGACCATGTGTACCACATACCAACAGCTACGAGACCACGTGTACCACATACCAACAGCCACGAGACCATGTGTACCACATACCAACAGCCATGAGACCATGTGTACCACATACCAACAGCCAAGAGACCATGTATACCACATACCAACAGCCACGAGACCATGTGTACCACATACCAACGGCCACAAGACCATGTGTACCAC
>NW_022196910.1:13584441-13600961 GCF_008632895.1 Mastomys coucha | reverse complement strand
ACCACATACCAACAGCCACGAGACCATGTGTACCACATACCAACGGCCACAAGACCATGTGTACCACATACCAACAGCCACGAGACCATGTGTACCACATACCAACAGCCACGAGACCATGTGTACCACATACCAACGACCATAAGACCATGTGTACCACATACCAACGGCCACAAGACCATGTGTACCATATACCAACAGCCACAAGACCACAGTATTTCAGTTAGGCAACTGAAGATTCCTAAAAAGAAATCTCAACAATCCACTTGCTTCCTACCAATCTAGTCTCAAGGTAGATATGGTTATAATTAGAAGGAAAGTTACAAACTACATACTTTCTCCTGTCATGACATCTCTTTTTTCTTCACAGGATCCCTTCAACCAAAGCTGTCAGTCAAAACCAACCAAGAGACAAAGAGAAACCAGTCACATGGAAAGAAAAAAGCCACTAGGTATGGGGCACACACCTGTGATACTAGCAACCAGAATATGCCAGCAAGAGGGTCAAGAGTCTGAGGTCAATCTCAGCTACATATCAAGTTTAAAGACAGCCTGGTCTACATAAGGCTGTCTCTTAAAAAACAAAAAACAAAAACAAAAACAAAAACAAAAAACAAAACAAAACAAAACAAAACAAAACCTACTACGAAAGAGTAAAGAAAGTCTTTCCAGTTGAAATCTGATAGATTTAAATGTCAAAGAACAAGAAGCAATGAAGAACGTGGGTGAGAATAAGACCAATACAACCCTTGGTGGTTTGAATGGGCACAATCCCATAGATGCGTGTGAACGTCTGGCGCATAGGGAGTGGCACAATCAGTAGGTGTGGCCTTGCTGAAGTAGGTGTGTTCTTGTTAGAGGAAGTGTGTCACTTTGAGGGTGGGCTTTGAGGTCTTATAAACTCAAGTCTGGCCAGTGTGCCTTGCTGCTTGCAGATCAAGATGCAGAACTCTCACTCAGCTCCCTCTACAGCACCATGTCTGCTACACGCTGCCATGTTTCCAGCCATGACCATGCACTAAACCTCCAGCTATTAAAATGTCTTCTTTTACGAGAGCTGCTGTGGTCACGGTGTCTCTTCATGGCAATAAAACCCAAATGAAGACACAGCCCCCTGGCTGCTTGGCTCTTTCCTTTGGAGGGGCACATTAGAGGATAAGCTATGGGCTCACATTTAATAAGACACTGTGTATCAGCTACTCAACTATGACAGCTACCATGCAAGGCGGATGAACTATGCACATTCTGCACACAGACAGCAAGACTCCCGAGAATTATTAACTTCCTGAGACAAAGCTAATTAACTTGCTTTGTGGGTGGCTGTCCTGAGGTTCTACGTGAGGCCACACTGTCACTGCAGAGCTCTGTGCTTCATTATGTGGAGGATTGACTCCAAGGAATGCCATGGAGTTTCGGAACAGCAGTGGGGAGGCAGTGCTGGTCCCACTGCCACACGCTGTGGCTCCTCACTTTCTATAGCCACTGATGTTGATGTAAATGAGACCCAAGAACTAAGATGTGTTCCAAGGGAAGTGTGAGGAGGCCACTGCCTATCTTTGGTACCAGCCTAAGCATACTCTACCATGGTTTAATTTCTTATAAAAAAGCAACAGTTATTAGCCACCATCCTGATACTAAGTCTTATGAAGGGCATCATCTGTTTGCTTAAAGTGGGTATGGGATTTGTTGAGAATAATCATTTAGAATATGAATCTGTCATATTCTAATCTGACACATATTAGATGTTATAATTTGTATGTAAGTATAAATTTCAAATCTGAGATGTAGTAATAACAGAAATAAACCTGCCTTTTAAATTATGTTAATAAGAAGCATACGCATGTTGCTAAGACCAATATATGTGCTGATAGTAGCTTAGCAGCTACAACATGTACCCTTTGATCCTTTCTTTAAAAGTATTTTCCAAGAATGACAGACAAGAAGTTTGACTGTGGAGTTCAGAAGACTGCATTATTATACGAAAGTAAGACTTCCTCTTCTCTAATTGCCTCTTAATCTGTGTCATACCGGGTGGCTAAGAGAAGGTGCACAGGGACAGGAACATGTCATCGATTTCTTTTGATGGTGACTAGCACACTCCCCAATAAAGTCCAGGCATTTCTCATTTCCAACTTTATGTACTGAGGATCTGTTGCCACTTTACATTAAGGGAAACATTATTTAAGATTTCTTTCTTAAATCACTGTATGTGTGGGTTTGTACATGTGCGTGCAGTTCCCATGAAGGCCAGAAGAGGGCGACCAGTCCCCAGCAGCTGGAATGATAGGCAGCAGTGAGCCTTGGGATGAGACCTGGCCTCTGGTCTTCTGAAGAGCAACGTGTGCTATAATGCATTGAACCGTCTCTCCAGCTACAAGAGAAAGGTTTTTCTGTGTCTCGGGGCAAAGGTTTATATAATGAGACTTTAATGATGAATTTACCATGGAATTTTGTTCTAAAGTATTCATAGCATTCTTAACGATCTCTCTCATTTTCTTATGAAACAACCAGTGCCTATAAAATAATTAAAAGCTCCACTGACAAATGATTTCAAGTCATTGTTTACGGGTTGTGTGAATAAATGCTTCCTTGGAATTCAATAGGGACCAAGGGTTAGGAACATCCCCTTCTCTTTCTCCACTGAGATGCTTTTTACCGAAACATTCAGATGGCCTGCACACACCTATAGTCAGCATGATGAAAGGGAAAAGACAAAAGAGTAAAACAGAGGAGTTTTTGTTTCATGCTCAGTCGAAGCAAGCGGATTATAAAACACTGAGACTTCTCACATCTGGCAGCGTTCGGGGGACAATGTCTGCCATGCGTGTCCTTGCTCAGTTATCCAGGGCCTCGTGTTACTGCTTCTAGGGTCTGCCATGCAGACTCACGCTTCTGTCTCGCAGATGGAAGATGTACACTTGGGATGTAAATACAGGAGCACTGGTGGGAAACGGACCACGCAGCACTGCCACGCCTTCTCGGCTGCAGATCCCAGGGAGCTAACTCGGCTGGCGATGTCTTTAAGGCCTCATCTCTCCTGCTCCCCCCAACCCCTACCCCTACCCCCCACCCCTGAATCTGGATCTACCCTGCTTTCCTGGCACAGTTCTGTGCTTTCTCTGTGAATTAAATCAGTGATCTAGGATCTCATATT
Organism: Mastomys coucha; assembly: GCF_008632895.1. NCBI lineage: Eukaryota > Metazoa > Chordata > Mammalia > Rodentia > Muridae > Mastomys > Mastomys coucha. Next base: position 13,597,807 of record NW_022196910.1, on the reverse strand, counting down.
ATGCCGCTCTCTTGTAGAAAATATCTGAGCATACTTATTAAATACTGTGCTAATGTTTATTATTAAGCAATTGTGAAGATAATAAAATATACTTTAAGCATATCAGGCAGGCAGAGGTTTTCACTTTTCTTTCTATACATACTGGATTATTCTGCACTTTTGAGACTCACTGCCTCTTAACAAAGAACACACCTTCCGTACACTGAGAATGCAGTGCACTGGCGTGTGGGCGCAGTGTGGTGCTCGGCACACAACGGCCGCTCCGAGGCCCTTTCACTGGGGCCTTTATCAATGTGGCTTCTTCTGACTGGAATCCTCTCTATTGGCCAAACACAAGCACCTCCTCAGGCATCCTCTTGATCTGCCTCTGAAGGTGTCAGCCCATCTCACCGGAGGGGCACCCAGTCCTTGAGGTTAAACAAGGAGTAAGCTCTGAGAGGCCAGGGGCACTAAGGCTTATGGGAAGAGACCCAAGTAAAAAAGGAAAGAACTACTGACGTCAAGGAAAATAATATGCAAACAAAGTAATATGGGCAGAGAGAGCCTCAGCAAAACCATTAAAGTAGGCTTAATTACACACTGACAATCTTTTTTCTTTCTTTTTTCCCTAGACAGGGTTTCTCTGTGTAGCCCTGGCTGTCCTGGAACTCACTCTGTAGACCAGGCTGGCCTCAAACTCAGAGATCTGCCTGGTTCTGCCCCCAGAGGGCTGGGATCAAAGGGTTGTGCTACTACCATGCAGCTTTAATTATTTATTTTTTAAGTTGTGTTATAAGTATATGGGAAATATGGGACCTTGTAACAGCCCAAACGCCTTCGGGTTTTTTTTTTCTTAGCCAAAGTAAAAACGCAATTAATCATAAACTTGAAGTTTAGGCATATTACTTTAAAACTTATCAATAATGGCAGAAAAAAATAGCTAAGGTATTTCAAAATGGTGGTCTCTGAGAAATAGATCTAGGGATGTAGGACCTTTTGGTACTATTTAATATTTAAAATATGTACTTTTTTATAGCAACCCACTTTTAAATGTTTCTTGCTGGTACATATTAATTATACATAATAATGGCTTAATTGTGATATTTTCACACACAGACAATGTATTTTGATATTCACACAGACATCCCATTTATTTCCCTCTCTAAACTCCTTCCCCTCCCAAACCAGAACCCTTCTGCTTCCATCTTTTGAGACTCTCTGCGTGTCTGTGTGTCTGTCTGTCTGCCTTGCCTGCCTGCCTGCCTGTCTATCTGTCTGCCTGTCTGTCTGTCTGCTTGCCTGCCAGTCTGCCTGCCTGTCTATCTATCTGCCTGCCTGCCTGCCTGCCTGCCTGTCTGTCTGTCTGCCTGTATCTGTGAAACCCAATGAGTTTCTTAGAGTTGTTTATCAGAGCATAGGTAAAGATTTGCTTACATAAAAGAAAATTTCTAAAATTTAAAAAGTAAAAGCTTTCTACACAACAGAGGAATAGGAACCTAAAAGGAAAACAGAGAATGAAACAGAGAATGTTTAAAAGTAAGTTGGATGCAAGTCTAATAACTACACACAATCCCTGAAGAGCCAGGCATGGTGAGCACTACTGTAACTCAGTACTCACAGGCAAAGGCCAGCGGATCACTAGTTTGATTACTAGGCTGGTCTGGGTTACTTTTGAGTTTTGAGTCCAGCTTGGGTTAATATCAAGAAAAAAGAAAAGAAAAAAAAGAAAAGAAAAGAAAAGAGAAGGGAAAGGAAAGGAAGGGAAGGGAAGGGAAGGGAAAGGAAGGGAAGGGAAGGGAAGGGAAGGGAAGGGAAGGGAAGAAAGTGCATCAGAAAATACTTAAAGATGTATTCTCCAGACCTGAAAAACGTGAGCTCTTGAACTGATAGAGTCAAACAAGAGACAACTTATACCAGAGTTTATCAGCATATAATTTAAAAACTGCCAACAAGAGAAAGAGAGGTAAGGGGCACAGCTCTTAAAGCTTCTGGGAAATTAGAGCACAAGTCACCTGCGGTTGGAGAAACAGCCATGTGGGTAAAAAGCTTGTCACACGGGTGTGAGGACCTGGGTTTGTGCCTCTGGGACCCTCAGAAAGCCGAGTGCAGAGAGGCACATCTGGACCCCAGCACCTCTGCAGCAGAATGGGAGGCAGAGCCTGGAGACTCGCTAGAGGCTCACGGGACAGCCAGTCTGATACATACAAGACATTGTCTCAAACAGGGTGGAAGGCAAGTCTCAACATTTGAGGTCGTCCAGTGACCTCTCCACACACGCAGTAACACGCATGTACCTGCATTCGTTCACAGAGACACGGGAGAACATAAAGGTAAGAGTCTCAGAGACTCAGGAGTCAGAGGACACCTTTTATCACTGGCAATGTGAGCAGCAAGAAAGCAGTAAGGCAGGCTGCCTTCAGAATTCCAAAAGTAAAAGTATCGGCCAGCCTGTTAGCATAAAAGGTGGGGTAAAACACCAGGCACCATCCAAAAACATACTTCCTTTCCCCGCTTCAAGAATCGATTGGAAGGTGTGTCATACAGAACTGGATAACCAACAAGGATGCTGTGAAATCTAGGCCACCCAAGGGTTCTGTGTACCGGACCGTACCAGACAGCGCAAGGGTTCTGTGGACCGGACTGAACCAGGCAGTGCAAGGGTTCTGTGTACCGGGCTGAACCAGGCAGCACAAGGGTTCTGTGGACCGGGCTGTAGCAGTCTACTTCTGAAACGGTAACTACACTGTGTACTGTAGACGGCCATCAAGACAGTTTCTCAGCAGTCTGAGCGAGCGCAGGAGATCTTTAGAGGTTGTATGTCTTACCTGCAGCACAGCAGCAAGCAGGTACACAACAACAAAGACCACAGTCAGGGAGGTATGGCCGCTCTTCATCAGGTGAATTGTGTAGAGGAAGATCAAGTGGCCGGGGACCACAAAGAGCAGGAGAACCTGGGCAGACTTATTGTTCACTCCTGTAACATGAAGGCAAACAGAATTAAAAACTACATTTGAAGGCTGCAGCTGAGGATGCAGCTCAGTGACAGGCTGCTCGTCTGTCCAGCACTCACCAGGTTCAAGCCCCAGTGTTGGTAGAAAAATAAAGTAAGCCTATAAACTGGACACTGTAATCCAAGTTACCACACTGGAAGACAACCTTGGATGTCAACGGAAGCAGAGGCAGGAGCAGCACCTGGAGTTCAAGGCCAGCCCAAGCCAGTGAATCCCTATCTCAGAAAAACAAAACAACAACATGAAGGTTGCTTTCTCATTACTATAGTTCACAGCATCCATCAATTCAACTGCTAAGAGTAAATCTCAGTTATTTACAATTCACTTAATTCTTGGAAATTCCCCCATTAGGTGTAATTATAAAACCAAGTAAGAGATGGTTGATTAAAAACGTATTTTGGAGGACATTAGTATCTATCATAGAAACAGACGGAAAATGCCAACACTGGAATGTTAATTTTATGTCTTCTTTAAATTGTTCCACCACTGATATCACAGGACAGGCTGGATGCTCAGTGGTTAGAGCACTGATGGCTCTTCCAGTGGGCCAGGGTTCAATTCCCAGGATCCATGTGGCAGCGCACAAGCTTCCATCATTCCAGTTCCAGGGGGATCTGATGACCTCTTCCAGCCTCTGAGAATACCAGGCACACAAATGGTACACAGACACACTCGTAGGTGAACAGCCATAGGTATAAACTAATAATGATTAATACTATAATGGTTTCACATCTGTTCACATATGTGACATACTGTTCCCTGTCACTGGGTTGTTTCCTAATGTCCTGTTTCAGAGCAGATACCCGAACTTTAAAGAGTCAACAGGAGTGATGCGGAAGAAAGATCCATCTGTCCAGAAGTCAAGGGAGCCTTCAGTGTGTGCACATGTGGTTCCTTTCTTAGCCAACAAGATGTCCCAGAGACAGGAGCAGAGAGTGTAAATGCCACAAAGACCCTTGGCAGTGATACACACAGACATATAAGGCCTTAGTTCCCTGACATTAGCTCAGTACAGCGTGCGCAAAATACAGATTCGACACATTTTTCGAGCCCTAGGTCTCAGCAGGCAGCAGTTCTTCACAAAATACACACAACCCCACGCAACACTTACCTGAACCAAAAAAAGTCCTAAATGGGTAGGAACAGCCTCTGGGCTCCTCAGGTAGTTCTCCGGGGATGCTATGTAAATGGAGGTAGGTAGAAATCCTGCTAGCCTGAATGGCCACCAAATTGCCACCGATCCCTAAAACAGTGGGAAAAACAGGCCAGCTGATTATCTTTCACTTAAATAACATCAGTTCCACCCAAGCAAGTGTCCTCCTTCCACATGCTAGGCCAACAAAACACATCTTTCTCTGAAACATCGGTTTCTTTAATGTTAAGACAGATAACCCATAACATCATTACTGTGAAAACACCTCCATTATTTTAAAATCTGATTGGCTGTCTAATGTGAAAGTAGATCAGAATAGGTAAATTTAAAAAAAAAAATCATTCTTGCAATCAATTCACAAAACTAGGTAGCAAGAAATTCACGTTTGTCACCTTAATGAGAGAAAAATAAACGAGATTTATTCACAGTGACAGGCTTGATACCTTCTCATCTTACCAAGGAAGATGAATTAGGAGCTGAATAAAATTACTCGGGGAAGTCCCACTTTCAGCCTAGAGACAGCCTCTCCCTGACTCAGGGACAGAAACGCTGATGCTGCGGGATGGGATGAATTCCAAGGTGACTCAGGGACAGAAGCACTGATGCTGACTGAGGGATGGAATGAATTCCAACGTGAGAGGGGAAATTTGGGTTCTTTCTCCTCTTGCAGCATCAGTGTGGAAGAGACAACAGCCATAAAAGCAAACGGGAAGAACGCAAACACTGCTTCCAAGTTCTTATACACAGCCCACGGGCCAGCACAACACGGCCCATGACAGGCCAGCACAACACAGCCCATGACAGGCCAGCACAACACAGCCCACGGGCCAGCATAACACTGCCCATGACAGGCCAGCACAACACAGCCCACGGGCCAGCACAACACTGCCCATGGGCTAGCACACCCATCTGAGAGGTTGACTGCTGATACAGGGCAAGTTTACTAGATAGTGAGAGGCCTTCCAAACGTTTTCAATAGGTACTTCTGACACAGACTGAGCGGGGGTGGGGTGGGATGGGGGGTGGGGTGGTAAGAGACTCAAGAGCCAAGTTCCTGGGATACCATCTTAAGCACTTCCAGACCTGGCGCCACACAAATCCTTGTACATAGAGCCAAGCCACCTGAGAGGTGGAGGAAACGCTCTATCTGCAAGGTCCTGGGCAGAGTGGTTGCCACAGGATGAAGGAACGTCTGTCGATGGGGGGAGAGAAGAGACACTTGGAAGACCCTACCCAGCCTCTCAGGCCCAGGCCCAGGCCCAGGGACTGTGGTGATAGGGAATGTAAGAGAAGCCTGGCCGACATCACATAGGGGGAAAGCGTCAATGTGCGGTCACAGGAGGAAGAGCAAGACCACCAGGAGCCACTTCACACGGCTCACACTCAGTCACATCAAGAGCCGGCAGTGGGAGCCCGCCGCTGGAGAGACGTGTAGCAAGAATATATTGAAGGAACCACCATCCAGGGACTGCCCCAACCTCTCCACTAACAGAAGGAAAAACATGCTCATTGGTAGGCACAAATAATATTTATCTGAGTCTCCAGTGGCCTTCTATATACAATGTCAAACATCTAATAAAACTTTACAAGTCAGGGGATAAAAGGCAACAAAGGAAACGGCCCATGTAGGAGCTAAGATATTAGCAGAACCAGACCCAGAGATGCTTTGGGTGTTGAAATAATAATTGTTATTATTACCATTGACATCTGGGACAGGAGCTCTTGTGCTTCAGGCTGACCTTGAGCTTGCTATGACCTTGAACTCTTGATCTACCCCATCCCCCAAGTACTGGGATTACAGGTATAGGCTACCATCCCCAGATCAGGTAAAGAAATGATTTGACAATTATTCTAAAATAACTATGACTGACGCATTAAAGAATCCAGTGGGGTAAGTATATAACACACAATAAAGGATGGGTCAGAGATGAGCTAAGCTATGAAAATACATACATGCTAGATACACATAATGCTGGAGGAAGTTGCAGGAGCATTATCAGTGTCCCAGGAAAGCGGTACAGTTGAGAATAGTACTAGAGATACTTTGACACGCTTTACAAAGTACCCATGGGCCGCTCACAAGCACTAACTACAGGCTACAGGACAAGTACCCATGGGCCGCTCACAAGCACTAACTACAGGCTACAGGACAAGTACCCATGGGCCGCTCACAAGCACTAACTACAGGACAAGTCTCCGTGAGTTTGGGGAGACTGAAGCATGTCAAGGTTGTTCTCTGGACACACCAGGAAAACAGACACCTGGGACTCCCCTACTCAAATACTGTGAAAGTACACAGTATGCTTCTAAATAACTTACAGGTCAAAGAAGAGATCACAGAGAGTGTGGAAAACATAGTCAATTTAACAAAAATGTAACACCCTGAAATTGCACAGGAGACACAGAGAGCAGTGCACTGAAATCCAAGGCATTCCTTCAATTTAAACACAGGAAAAGTTTGCCAATTGATGATGTCAAGCTCACGTCCTTAAAACTTCAAAAAGTTGTGCAAAACAAGAGGAAAGAAGGGAAGACAGAAGAGCGCAAGTCAACAGAAGAGAAAACACAGTGAAGAAATAAACCAGAGGCGTACAGTGTCCTTGCAGGGGACCCACTCAGGCTTACCACCTTTTTTAACTCCAGCTCCAGGGGATCAGAGCTGACATTGCACGCCTGTGAACAAACTGCCCCTCCATGCACATAACTATAATCTTTAAAAAAGCAGCCCAATATTAAAAACATAAGAGAATTAAACAGAATTCACCACCATTCCAGTAAACAGACACACACAAAAAGTTATTATAGAAATATCATGAAATAATTTCCATTCCAAATTATTAGCAAATCAAATTCAGCAAAATACTCAATGTGTGATAAGATAGGCCACAGCCAAATTGGGCTTATCCAAGGAATGAAAGACCAATTTAACAGCTGGAGGTAAATTAACATAAGTTCATTAACAAGTAAATGGACAGGAAAAGTGACATGATTCTAAGAATATGAGGGGGAAACCTGACACAACTCAGCAGTCATGATTAAAAGCTCTTAGCAAGGCAAAAAGCTCTAACGGATATCCATGCAAGCTGGGACAGGACCGGGCACAGCAAAGGGCTTCTCAGTAAGCCGTGAGCCAGCTAGAGATTAATGTGTAAAACAACCAAGAAATCTGGTCCTGACTCTCATCATAAACACAAAACCCAATTCCAGGTAAATTAAAAACATAATCCAAAAGGCAAAACTGCTAAGCTGTAGAAAGATGGTGAGACAGCTAACGTTATGAATCAGCTTGACAGAATAGAGGATTCTGGGTGTGGATGGGATGGTGCGTCTCAATGAGATGAGCATGTGAGTTGGAAGACTGAGGGAGAAGAACCGTCCTTAGTGAGCAGGTCCATCAACTGTCTGGACAGAAGGCAAAGGACCTTTCTCCTGAAGCTGGGGCACCCTGCTGTACAACAGGGCTCTGAGGCTGGGAATGAGGCTCACTATAACTGGCCTCTTGAAAGGCTTCTCAGCCTCCATCTCTCTAGCATATCAATGAACATTCATATTCATTTTCTCTCTCTCTCTCACTTTCACTCTCTGGAGAATCCTGACTTATACATGTGGAAAGAATTCTTTTTTTTTTTTAACAAAGCTATAAAACATAAAGTTTATAAAATTTAAAACTTTGGCTGACCAGAAAACACATTAGTCAAAGAGGGAGAACAAGCAACAAAGTGGAGAAACCCTGTAAACCCGTGTAACTATCAACAGAAAAAGGACAAGGGATTTAGCCGGTTAGCTCACCACAGAAGTTAATCCAGGAGCTGGAGAGAGGGGACAGTGGGTATGACAATTTGCCACACAAATTTGAGGGCCTGAATTTTAAACCCAGCATCCGTGTAAATGCTGGGCGTATGCCTATAACCCACACTCCGTCAGAACTCAACTGTAGAGGTTCACTGGGGCTTGTTGGCCACCTGTAAGGTCCAGGCTCAGCAAGGGACCCCATCTCAAGGCAAAAAGGTAGACAGTAGTAGAGCAGAATGCCTGACATCCTACCGTGGTCTCTGCACACACATGTGGACATCATCACATGGATATAGACATATACTTTCACACACATGGGAGAAGTTAACTAAAATCACTAGTAAACAGGAGAGACTCAATCCCATTGGGCATTAAAGAAATACAACAGACGTAAAGGAAGTACTCACACCTACCAGGACAAGCAGAAAAACTAATTCTAGGCACTAAACTGTTGATAATAGCATGGAGCTCAACATTTGCTCACACATGCGCATGTGTGTGCGCATGCGTGTGTGCGCACACACACACACACACACACAGTCTAAATTGTTAGAATCCCTATGGAAAACATTTGAGAACTATGTAATGAAGGTGATATGTATGCCCTACAACCTAGTGATTTCACTCTTCCATACTTAAAAAGACAGGCGGGGAAGGCTTATGTGTACCAGTTTGAAAAAGGAGCTCAGAAAGAAAATGAAATAAAAAGAACTTTTCTTTTTGAGAGTGCTTTTTGAAGATTTATTATTTTATGTGGATGTGTGTATAAACCTGAGGGGGTGTGTGTGTACCCCTGAGTATGTGCATAAGCCTGAGTGTGCACAAGCCTGAGCATGTGCATAGGCGTGAGGTGTGCACAAGCCTGAGCATGTGCACAAGCTTGAGTGTGCACAAGCCTGAGCGTGAGCATAAACGCGGGTGTGTGCATTTGCACATGTGCACAGAGATGCACACTGAGGTTAAGAGAGCATCACCAGATCCCTGCAACTGGAGTTACAGGCAGGCGTGAGCTCCTGTGGGTGCCGGGAACTGAACTCAGGTCCTCTGGGAGAGCAGCAAATGCTCTCAACACCTGAGCCATCTCTCTAGGCCTGGAAATCTTTCTAATGCAAAAGAGTGCTTTTTACTTTAAGCAGGAGCTCAGTGCAGGGTGCAGTCTGGAGATTGGGGTGGGAGGATTGCCTGAACCCCGAACCAACCTGAGCAGCAAAGGCCAGACCCATTTTTTTTTAAAGATTTATTTATTATTATAAATAGGTACACTGTAGCTATCTTCAGACACACCAGGAGAGGGCGTCAGATCTCATTATGGGTAGTTGTGAGACACCATGTGGTTGCTGGGATTTGAACTCAGGACTTTCAGAAGAGCAGTCAATGCTCTTACCCACTGAGCCATCTCGCCAGCCCAGGCCAGACCCATTTTAACCACTAAATAAAACCAGAAAGGCTGTTTACATTGATGGCTTACCATGCGATGGTGTACTACACACTGTAGTTTAAGTTAAATGTACTTGTCTTCTTAAGTATTTATCATACTGTCATTAGATACTGCAATTATAAACATTAAAAATGATTCTCCTAGCTTCGGAAAGACAACATACACGTGATTTACATTGTTGATATATACAACAGCATGGCAAGTCTTCCCACCCTAGCTGGACTCGGTCAGTACCTCACCCATGGATCTGGGCACATGTACACACACACACATGCACGCACGTGCGCACACACACACACACACATACACACACACACACACACACACATACACACACACACAAACATGCACACACACACATGCGCATGCACACACATGCGCACACACATACACTCTCTCACACACAAACACAACGAAGCTCTCCCTGCCTTCTATGCCATTGTGCAGAGGGAGCCTAGGAAGGTAACTTTTTTCAGGTTCATCTGATTGGCATCCCACAGCTCTTGTCTCTCTGTGTTTGGCTTCTTTCAGTCAACATAATCACATTTCATCCATGTTGACACAAGTGGCCAGACTTCATTCTCTTTTATCTCTACACACTATCCCTCTGTTTGTTTGGAACACATTTCCTTTATCCATTCATCTGGTGACATATTAAATTGCTTCCCTCCCTTAGCTATTGTGAACAGTGCTTCAGTAAACAGGGAAGTGTAAATGTCGCTGACACATCAATTTTATTTCCTTTGGATATGTACCCAGTGGTGAGATTGATGTATTGTGCAGTCATGTTAACTCCTTCCTCAGTGGCTACATAGCAGGATACAAGGGTTCCTTTCTTCCTGATGCTTCACCAGCACTTTCCTTTTGTCTCTTGGAGAACAGCCACTCTTACCAGAATGGCATCCTGGATCACTGTGGCTTTGATTTGTATATCCCTGGTTGGTGCTGAGGGCCATTAGTACATCTTTTGAGAACTGTCTATTTAGTTTCAGTGCTAGAATTGGAAGGATAACATGAATTCATCAGGACTTCACCTGAACTGGATGGACGGTCACACATTGTTTAATGATGGGGCACACTCTGCTGAACTCATTGTTACATTTCTTCTTACATAACAGACTGAATAGCTAGCTACAGACTAAGCCTGCTGTACAAACTAATACTGTCATTATATAGGAAGTCATTGCCCAAAATGTCATTCTGCTGTACATGGCTACCAGAGAGGGAGATTTTCGGATACAAATGGTAAAAAACATTCAAGAGGATGTTTGAACCAGGTGCTGAGAACCAGCAGCTTTGACTAAGTCTCTGCTGTAGACTGTCACTATGGTGGTTTGAATGAGAATGGCTCCCATGGGATCACTGGTTTCCAGCTGGTGAAACTATTTGGGAAGGACTAGGAGGTGTGGCCTCTGGCTGGAGGAGGTGTGTCACTGGGGGTGGACTTGGGGTTTTCAAAAGCCCCTGCCATTCTATGCCATGATGGAAAGTGTCTCTTTCTCTGTCTTTCTGGCATGCACCCTGTCTCCTACATACTAACCTGTAAGCTCCCAGCCACTGCTCCATCACCACACCCGACCATCTATCCCTGTAAGCTCTCAGCCACTGCTCCATCACCATGTCTGACCATCTGTCCCTGTAAGCTCTCAGCCACTGCTCCATCCCCATGCCTGACCGTCTATCCCCATGCTCCCCCACCAGAGACTCCAGACCAGTGTACCTCCTGACCAGTGAGAGTCCTGACCAGTGAGAGTCCTGACCTGAGAGAGTCCTGACCAGTGAGAGTCCTGACCAGTGAGAGTCCTGACCAGTGAGAGTCCTGACCTGAGAGTCCTGACCAGTGAGAGTCCTGACCAGTGAGAGTCCTGACCAGTGAGAGACCTGACCAGTGAGCCTACAATCCAGTGAGCCTAAAATCCAGTGAGTCTCCAGCCCAGTGAGAGTCCAGCCCAGTGAGAGTCCAGCCCAGTGAGAGTCCTGACCAGTGAGACTCCACACCAGTGAGACTCACTCCAGACCAGTGAGACTGCCTCACTTTCTCTAACAAGGTCATGGGGATGTTGCTGGAAGATGTATTCTTTTCTGAACAACTTAGGAGATGGCTTAGAGGAACCAGAAACATGTATCTTAGAATGGATAGCACTAGTATTAAGAGTTTCTGAGGCTTAGCAGTGGGCCTGGGAATACATACGATTACATTCAAAGTGACAAGTTTGGAGCCAGGTGTGGTGGGGCACACTTTTGATCTCAGAACTCAGGAGACAGAGGCAAGTGGCTCTCTGTGAGTTCCATGCCAGCCAAGGCTATGAATAAGAAAATGCTGTCTCAAAGAATAAAAATAAATATAAGTTCAGTGACTGCATATCTACCACCTGGAGAAATTTTGGTGTTCAGACACATCCCAATGACGTTAACTTACTATGAAAGTAAGAACTTAATTACTTTAGTCACAGAAAAGATATAAATAGGACAACCACCAAAAAAAAGCATGAACTTGCCATTTTCCAACAGAGAAGATAATTTGTTGCTGTTATTGTTAGTGGACTAAAACTAAAATGTTTTGTTATATTTTTAAAGGCAAAAACTAAATTTAGCCTCAAGATTTCACTGTCACATGTCATCAACAAGCAACAAGTATCACTAAGAGCAAATGCTGGGTGTGGCGGTGCACACTTGTAATCACTAGCGAGTCTAAGCAGGAGAACTGAGTTCAGCTACATAACCAGGTCCTGTCTCAGACTCAAACAATAAACACAATGATTTCAAACGGAGCTCAGAGGAGCTGGAGAGGTGGCTCTGTGGCTACAGGCTTGTCCTGTCCTGGCAGGGGGCTGGAGTTCAGTTCCTAGCCCTATGTCAGACTCCATGAGATCTGACAGCTTTGGTTTCTGTGGGCATCTAAACTTACATGCCAATACCATCCCGTACACATATAAACAACTAAGTTTTAAAAAGATAATAAAGACAATCACTTAGAACCAGAGAGATAGTTCAGCTCACAAAACCTGACAACCCCAAGTTTGATCCCTAGACCCCACTGTAAAAGGTGAGAACCAACTCCAGAGACTGTCTTTAGGCCTACCTCACCCGACCCCCTTGCCACCACCACCACCAACAATACGAACCAGAGGCTGTCTTCAGGCTCCACCCCACCCTTACATACCAACAACAATACTGTGCACTGTGTGTTCAGATGCTGATCTCTGTGCCCACAATCTGGCTGCAGTGCAGGTGTTGGCACTGTCAAGCATCTCCTGCCTCAATGTTACAGAGTGTCTGGTGGGGACCAGGAGAGAGGATTCACCAGAGGGAGTCCCAGTGAGAGCCAGTCACCAAGGGAGGAGGGATAGAGCAGGAGCAGCCAGGGCAGGACTAAGATGGCAGCTAACAAGGCACACGGCTGGGTAGTAAGCAGCACAGTTGGGTTAGAACAGACGGGATCCCTGCCAGGAATCATGCAAGACGGTGTTTAATAAATAGACCAGGTCTCTGTGTCATTATTCGGGAACAGAGGAGGCTAGAAAAGCCTGGTACGTCTACAACTAAATTTAAAGATAAATAATTAGAGAGAACCAACTCCTAAGGCTGTTTTCTGGCAGAGACAGACAGAGGGGTGGGGGGAGAGGGAGAGGAAAAGGGAAAGGGAGAATGAGAATAACAATAATATTAAACATAAATAAATTAATTCACTTTATCATAAAAATAAAAAAAAACTACACCCTACAATGTCCTGGGCATTCTTCTAATAGAAAAAAATTTCTTTAAAATTATGTTTAAAAGTCACACAGCCAGGCAGAGTCACTGAGGCACATGAACACAGATCTCTGTCTCTGCAGATCCCAGCTCCACTGGGATCCTGAACCCTGCCCCAGCCACTCAGACAGCCTTCAGCACAGGCACCTCTCAGACACTTCATTTTCTTTTGTTTTTGTTTGTTTGTTTTTTGAGGTTTGGGGGGTTTTGTTTTGCTTTTGTTTTTTGTTTTTTTTTTGT